>NC_091395.1:52374875-52679429 GCF_032191515.1 Phaenicophaeus curvirostris | reverse complement strand
TCTTACTGAACGCTAAGGGCAAGCAGCTGTACTTTATGTACCTATTCCCAGGTGCAGCAAGAGATCAACTCTAAATCTGAATTTAGCTGGGTGTGTCAGTTTAATATATGAGACTTTAAAGGTAATGATGAGCTTAATGTTTGTGCACAAATGGCATCGCTCAAGGGTGGAAGCTTAGCAGAGTTCTTGGTGTTGAAGCTGAAAATGCCAAGCATTATCTGTGTCTATGCTTATGATAATTCTTGCCCAGAATGCAGAAACTCTAGCTTTTATAATAGTGTTGGGAATATGTAACATGCTTTCTCATCCTCTGCAGACATCCAGCTGAACTCCTGACCGAATATCTGGTATGACATGGACCTATTTTCTTCTGTAGTATGAATATGTAGTTTTTCAGAGGGACCTTCTGAAGTTCTCATGGACATTACTGATCCTCTGGGTCTGCAGAGGCTTTTTACCATAAGCAATGAGCAACTGAAGTGGAAATGAAAAAAAAAAAGTCCTCTAAGTGTTCAATTTCGATTCCTGTTTTAGTTCTGTGGAGATACTGATTTCTATTTAGACACCATGAGGCTAAACTAATGTTTATCTGAGAGAAAAGGATCATAAAATGTAGATTACAAAGTGAAATTACCTACTATTACATCAGATGTTTGGAAATGAAAGCAGAATATCAGATTTTGAAATACAGAACTGTATTCCCTGTGGGTGAAGTTTAACTAGTTCATCTAATGTCAGCTGCAAAAACTCCATTAGCTTCAGCAATGCCATTTTTAGTTTTGTATCTCTTAGCAAGCTGATTTGATGCATACTAGGATATAAAGACTAGCTTTCTCTAAGCCAAAACCCCATTGTTTTATACATTCTTCTAATTCCCAAACATGACTCTGCTGAAAAAGAGGCTATTCTTACTCAGAAATACTTGCTGTAAACTTAGGTCTGGAGGGATATCTTCCAGTGACACGTTCCTTTCCCTCCAGTGATCTGGAATAAACTGAATTCAATGCTACTGACTGTAAAGATTGATAGAACTGAATGTGATTTGTGCAGCTTCTCAATTTTAATTAGCTCAGTTGTTGTTATAAATCCCACTGAGATGGTAATCTCTTTATATTTCAGCAGTACCAGGCACATTTGCAGTGTGCTTAGAACGCAGAGAGCCGAGTGTTCTTGAGCTGAATGGATTTCTATGCAGAGCTGATTTAAGGGTAAAGTATAATTTACCAAAGATAAGTGTGAGAAAGAAAGGAAAGAAAATTAGTTTTTACTAAACTGAATGCTTTTCTGGAAAAGAGGAGGCAGAAAGATAAAGGTGCTGCAACCTCCATGATGGAAGAGCAGCATGTGTCCCACTGATAGTGTTGCCTTGTTTTATTTGCTTGTTTTCTTCATGCGGCTAGAAAGCAGACATGAATTTAGCTCCAGATAATGCCTCTCATTGCCTGCAGTGGTTTCCACAATTATCTCTTTACCAGTAAGATGTAGCTGATAATTGCTTTTTTGTAATATTTATAGAATTCTTAGTTTAGAATGAATGAATAATATGGCCCAGTTTTCATTCTTCTCTAGTAAAGGGGTAAATATAGGAAACTAATTAAAACAAGATTTAAAAATAACAATTTATAAAATTGTATATTATTTTACCATTATACTAAGCATTTGATGTATGTTTATGGAGAACTACTTTAGTTGTGGAGATGAGTTGACTCTAGTGATTGGAAATATTGAATCATAACTCAATGTGCAGTGACCAAACACAAACTGAAACTGGCCAATAAGTGAAAGCAATGACTCAGCATTCAGCACATGATCTTTGCCTTACTTTTCTTTCCCAAAGCAAATGTGGCAATGGAAAGAAACTGATTCCTTTCCCTCAAAGTCAAGGAGAAGAGAGGAACAGAAACCTGCTCAGATTCCTGCTTGCTCTCTCCCCTGGTCTCAGTTCTCTCTGTGAGTGTGGCCAGCAGCTTTGCTTCCAGCACTCTCACCCTTACTGTCTAATGAGAATGGCCCGTCACCACCTGTGAAGAAAGCTGTCTCCTCTGCTACAATTGCCATGTTAGAGTGTCAAAAATATTCGAGCAGTATGATCACAGGCCACCCATGGAAAGCAAAGATAGGTGCAGGCACAGTCTAAAGGGGAAGCTGACCAGGGAGGTGATTGAGTCACCATCCCTGGAGGTATTTAAAAGATGCGTGGATGAGGTGCTCAGGGGCATGGTTCAGTTGTTGATAGGAATGGTTGGACTCGATGATCCTGGAGGTCTTTTCTAACCTAGTGATTCTGTGATTCTGTGGTACCATTGTATCAACTGTGTCAGTCAGTGCAAAGCTCCTCTGCTCCACTGCTTCAAGAAACGTCTGCTTGCCCGAGGCTGAGACAGAGGCTGGGAAAGCCGGATCCCTTTTTTGATGCATGAAGAGTCAAAGGTGACACACACTAATTAGATTCTTGTTGGTTGCACAAGAATATTATCTTTACTTGGCTTTGTGATTAAATCATCCTGGGGATGAGCATGTTGTCATTGAAAAAAGACCTGCTATAAACTGAATTTGACTGGTAATAAAATTCATATTATCAGTTTAAGTCCCTGCCTTTGCATATGTAGTTGAGAGTAAAAGAAGCAGCCGTGAGTGTATCCTTACAGTCTCTGACTCAATTTGAACAACAATTTGAGCATGCTTTTTTTTTTTCCCTGTAAAATGAGAATTTGACTTTAGTTGTGTACATGAAAAATCTCTGCTTCCATGGAAGACAAATGGCCTGTTGCAATGCTGCGCCATGTTTGAAAATAATAGAAACTGAAAGAGAAAAAGAAAAATAATTAGCTGGCAACAATCATCTTGTTAGGTATGTTCTATACATGAAGGTGGAACAGAAGAAAAAAAGCAATCTTATATGATCATTTATGAAACTGAAGTAAGACATTCTTTCATAGGTTAAAGGAGAATACTGGAAACCCTGTGAGATGCTGGTAATCACTTCTACAAGAACTAGTATAGGAAACTCATTCATTCCCTGTTCTGCAGCACTTATGAATTATTCAGTTAATGCTGTCTGGGGAGATGGGTGTTGCATCCTATCGGAGCTCATGCCATGGCGTTTATTAATTTAGTTCAGTGTTTGACAGCCTCCAAGTTTGCTTTTTGGGAATGCTGGGTATTATTGTCTTAGTTCCTGTATTTTGCTTCTTGTCACTGAGTTTACAATAACCATGTCCATCTGTGTTTCTACTTGAAAATTTTCTGAAATTAATCAATTAAAAATGGCTTAAAAATGTTTAAAGAATCTGTTGTAGATGTTCTGTCTCAGATATCAACAGTATCTGTCAGTCACAAAATAAAGACAGCTAGAACTCTTTTCGTGCCTTGGAACACTTTCACTAGGTTTTAAACTTTATTTTTGATCCAAGTCTTACGTTGACAGTGCTGTAAATTTCAAATTGATGAGTGTTTATTAATTGTTAAAAATCAATGCATTTGATGAACTGTGTGGCGTAGTACTGAATGAATCCTCATTATCCATTTGCATGAAGAAAGTTTGGCTGATTTTTAAGGGCTTGCTGGAGTATCATGCAATGCCTTATGGTACAGGTTACTGCTACCTTGTGCTTTTTCTCAGGACTATGGTCCTCAGTGCTCTCTGCTTCTTCAGGCTTTACATGCTTTTGACATTCTTTTTATAACAGTCTATATATTTTACAGATCACCCATTTCTGTTCCTATTTCACCATGAAATACTTTGTTAATTGGTCCAAAGCAACTATTTATATGGTTAAGTGAAGACATCACTGTGCTTACTTTCTTAATAAATTGTGCCTTGATTACACTGAGAGCAAAAGGGGTGCAGTGAAGAACTTATATTACACTGTGAAATGGGACATGCCATTTACCTGATGTAATTTTTACTTTTGCAGTCCTTTACCCCTACAGCAGACAGTTGAGTGGCCAAGGAGCAACTTTACTCTGTTGGGAGCTTCTCTGTTTCATCACAGCATTGCACTCGCACTGCCTGTGTGCAGCTGCAGCAGACCAAGCAAATGCCATTTGTCAGCTGCATGCTAGGATCAAGAGTTAGCAAGCTGACAGAAAGGCCAGTAGTTTTCCAAAGGACTTGCTTTCTAGGAAAAGTTTAGCCTTTTCTCCTCCCTAGAAACATCTCTCGTTCTCAGTTTGTGCTTAATCTATCATTGTAAAAAGATCTGAGGATTGTTGGACCTGACACAAACCCTCTCTCCAAGCCAGCAAGGTAAGCTGAATGAAAGAGTCCCTGTCAAAAATAGTTATCTAATGACATTGCAGTGGGAATGCAACTGATTATTCTGAAAATATATGGAAGAGCGTGTATAGCAGGACAGTGGTTGATAATTCTGCTACAGGTTTAACCATGTAAGAGTATTTAGTATCTTACTGATGCTCCACCTGCAAATCCATTAAAGTAAGTCGAAAGATAGGATATATGCAAGTATCAGTTTTAGGGATCAGAAATAACTATTGTATTAATAGAAGATCGAACCAGTTTCTCCACAAACTTGGGAACTTGCACAGTCTAGTTGAGAAAAGGGGCAAAGTCTGAATCCTCAAAACAGGTTATAAATTGGCTTTTGTGTTCTTGCTTATATATGTGCATATGTGGGGACAAACTAGATATAAACCTATGTTTCTTTATGAAAACAAAGAAGGAAATGACTTCAGGTGATTTCAGGTGCCCAGTTGCCAGGTATGTTAATTGTTGGAGGCAAAAGACAGAAAGAAATGTAGCTTCAAATGAAGTACTCTCTATCAAGGAATATTTTGTAAGAATTCCAGAGCAACCATTCTCTGAACTGTATACTCAGCAGTGATACTATGTATGTTATTCTCTGGAATTTTTCTTTCTGTAGAGCAGAGGAAGAAAATGCTAAATGCTTTAATACAGCAATAGTTTTCCCCCTGTGTTTATGAGTAAGCCTTGTGTTCTCCTCCCAGGTTTTACGTCATTATAATTCCACTCGACCTGAATCTTCCTTGCATACTTTGATTTTATGACACCATTATGGTTTTTTTGGCAATAGTTATTTAAATCTTAATTAATTTTCTTGTCTATGTTTGTTATTTTCAAAAAATGAGACATACTAGAAAGAAGGAAAAAAGTAACCATGAAAGTCCTAATATTTGCTAATTTTTTATTTTTCTTAGCCTAACAACTCTTTGCTGTGAAAAACGCTGATGATCTATGTTGGATCTGGCTGGAAAAATTCTGAGTTACCAGTTAGATGATAAATTGAAAAGGAGTGCAAGACTACATCAGATCAAGCTTCACTGAATTATAATTTAAGAAATCTGTATAAAAATTTATTTTCTATAGAAGGACTGAAATATTCTTAGGCTTTTTCCTGCTTGATTATCTTCTCTACCAGAAGACCAGCATCTTGCTGAATGTGTGTTTTTTACAGAAATGCATTGCTTCAGTTACCTTTCTTTGTCTTCTCCTCCCCTCTCTGAGTGATATTGGGTGCATTGCCTGTATTAAACATTTTTAGCAAGTGTTTATCATGCATTTTCTAACCTTGCCACATTTTTATTTATGTGTTTTCTCTTTTTGTCTGCTGTTTGGTGGTTAAGTTTAATTAACTCACCTCATGGAATACTTCTCAAATTTTTCTGCTAGATAATAATTCATCCAGATAAGCTTTATTTTGTAAATTAAAAGATAGTGAAGACACCTACTTCTCACTAAATAGTGGAAGATACATTGCTTTCTTCCTTTGTCACTCCAGGCCATGTGTTCCAGTACAAGGAGAGCTCTTATCTTCTTTTTATTTTTAAGGAAACATTTTTTTTCTCCTAGAACACAGGAGAAAAGCTGGTCTAATGAGTCAGTTGTTTTGCTTGGACTATTGATACTGCTTCCATTTCGGAGGACACTTTTAAAAATTATATACTGCTATATATTTTTTTATGGGAACTTTTCTTCCCTTTGGAAAGTTATTTTCCTTTTCATCAGTTTCTTCTTTCTTGAAATATAGTTACACACTATGCAAAATGAGAAAGAAAAAAAACCCCAAACCTAAGAGACAATGGTAAGTGAAAAATAAAAGCCTCAGCCTAGAAATTCAGGACCCCTCATAACTTTAAGCATAGTGATTTTCCTTATCTCCTGGCTTTGCCTACTCTTTTATGATGTGTGAAGCTAAGATACTAGGATAACATTACTCTGTCTCTCAAACAATGGTTGCAGCCATAACACTGAACATCAGTTGTACTTTAAGCCTTTTTTTTTTAAAGCTAGCTACTAATGACCTTAGAAAACCAATGTCCCGGAAGGACTATTAATCTTACTGCATCAAGATTAACTGACCAAACTCTACCCTGAGCAGTTCCAGTTCTAAACATTTGCTGCTTCCTCTCCCCTCCTCCACTGGCTGCCCCAAATTTACTCCTCGTGTTCTTATCTTAACTTTTGAAAACCTAGCATAAGCAGTTATGAATAGAGATGGTAAAAACTAAGTCTGATATTTTCTACTCCCCTCCTTTTTCTTAAAATAAATTTTTTTGCACTCCTTTAAATGTTCATCAGGTGATTACTTCATTGCCTTGAATTTTGAAAGGGAATAGGATATAATTTAAATTCTGTAGTACAGTATTATATCAAGGGATATCCCAATTTAGAGTTTAATTGAGTGCTTGGCAGTGTAAAACAAGAAAAGAGGAAACGTTTTTATCTAAGTTTTAAAAATCTGATTGAGCTGATTTTGTAATAGCTTATAAGTCATGAGAGGAGAGTAGCATTAGACATAATGTTCTATTTTTGGCTGCCTAGTTTCTAAAAATACAGCAAACTCTACTGACAATGTGACAAAGAATTGCAGTTGCATTTTAATGCCACCCTTGAAAATCTTTTTTCCCTTTAGGATAGGTCTTGCTACAAAGCACTAATTTCAAAGACAAATGGTAGGCACATAAGATACAGAAGGTGTTCTGCTGGTGTTGCTGATGCCCAGAAGAAGAGGAAGAAAGCAGAAGTAGACATTGTGCACAGCACAAGCTCCACTGAGATTAGAAAAGAAATGTTTCTCTGAATTTCCAACAGTGTCACAGCAGCAGATTCCTGGTGCTTGATTAGCCCTTGATTAGCCCTTGATTAGCCTTTGTTCTTTAGGGCTTATTTTGTTTTCTGGGGGAATGGTGCAATTTGTCTCTGGTGTCCAAACACAGAATCATAGAATCATAGAATCATAGAATCATAGAATCATAGAATCATAGAATCATAGAATCATAGAATCATAGAATCATAGTTTGGGTTGGAAGGGACCTTAAAGATCATCTAGTTCCGAGCTCCCTGCCATGGACGGGGACATCTCCCATTAGATCAAGTTGCTCAAGGCCCCATCCAGCGGCTGAGAGAGCTGGGGTTGTTTAGCCTGGAGAAGAGGAGGCTGAGGGGAGACCTCATTGCTCTCTACAACTACCTGAAAGGAGGTTGTAGAGAGGAGGGTGCTGGCCTCTTCTCCCAAGTGACAGGGGACAGGACAAGAGGGAATGGCCTCAAGCCCCGCCAGGGGAGGTTTAGGCTAGACGTTAGGAAAAAATTCTTTACAGAAAGGGTCATTGGGCACTGGAACAGGCTGCCCAGGGAGGTGGTTGAGTCGCCTTCCCTGGAGGTGTTTAAGGCACGGGTGGATGAGGTGCTGAGGGATATGGTTTAGTGTTTGATGGGAACGGTTGGACTCGATGATCTGGTGGGTCTCTTCCAACCTGGTTATTCTGTGATTCTGTGATCCAACCTGGTCTTGAACCCTTCCAGGGATGGGGCATCCGCAACTTCCCTGGGTAACCTGTTCCAGTGCCTCACCACCCCCATCGTGAAGAATTTCTTCCTCTCTCCAATTTAAAGCCATTCCCATATTTCCTATCCCTACATGCCTTTGTAAAAGGTCCCTCCCCAGCTTTCCTGTAGGACCCCTTCAAGTTCTGGAAGGCTGCTATAAGGTCTCCCCTTCACCTCTCCAGGCTGAAAAACACCAACTCTCTCAGCAGAGGTGCTCCAGACCTCTGATCATCTTTGTAGCCCTCTTCTGGACCCGTTCCAACAGCTCCAGATCCTTCTTATGTTGAGGATTCCAGAACTAGATACAATACTCCAGGTGAGGTCTTGCAAGAGAGGCATAGAAGGGCAGAATCACCTCCCTCACCCTGCTTGCCACGCTTCTTTTAATGCAGCCCAGGATACGGTTGGCCTTCTGGGCTGTGAGTGTGCATTGCTGGCTCGTGTTGAACTTCCCATCAACCAGCACCCCCAAGTCCTTCTCTGCAGGGCTACTCCCAATCACGTTATCCCCCATCCTGCACTGAAAACACACATTGCCCCGACCCAGCTGTAGAACCTTTCACTTGGCCTTGTTGAACCTCATGAGGTTCTCACAGGCCAACTTCTCCAGCTTGTCCAGGTCTCTCTTGATGACATCCCATCCTTCTGGTGTGACAACTGCATTATTCACCGTAGTCTCAACTGCAGACTTGCTGAGGGTGCCCTTGGTGTCGCTGTCTATATTATCAATTGACATACTAAAAAACATGGACCCCTGAGGGATACCACTTGTCACAGATCTCCGTCTGCACATTGAGGTTTTGATCACTACCCTCTGAATGCGACTATCCAAACAATTCCTTATTCCACTAGGTTGATCAGGCAGGACTTGCCCTTGGTGAAGCCATGCTGGCTGTCTTGGATCACCTCTCTGTCCTCCATGTGCTTTAGCACAGCTTCTAGGAGGATCTGTTCCCTGATCTTCCCAGGCACAGAGATGAGGCTGACTGGCTGATAGTTCCCAGGGTCATCTTTTCTACCCTGTTTAAAAATGGGGGCAATGTTGCCCTTCTTCCAGTCACTTCTGCTAATTGCCATGACTTTTCAAATATCATGGAGAGTGTCGTGGCAACCACATCAGCCAGTTCCCTTAGGACTCTGGAATGCATCTCATCAGATCCCATAGACTGAACCATGTTCAGGTTGCTCAGGTGGTCACAAACCTGATCCTTCCCTACAGTGGGAGGGGCTTTACCACCCTGGTACCCTTCTTGTTGTCCGTTGACCCAGGAGGGGTGAGGTAAGCGATTGTTGGTGAAGACTGAGGCAAAAAATATGTTGAGTACCTCAGCCTTCTCCTTGTCTCTTGATATGAGGTCACCATTCTTGTTAATCAGCAGAGATACTCTGTCTTTAACCTTCCTTTCGTGACTGACATACCTATAGAAGCCCTTCTTGTTAGTCTTTGCTTCCCTTGCCAAGTTCAGCTCTATCTGTGCCTTTGCCTTCCTGACCCCATCCCTGCAGAACCCATCAGCATCACTATACACCCCTAGGCTCTGTTTGCAGAACAACAGTGGCCATGTCTCCACTGCGGAGACAATTTTAATGAGTTTGTCCTCTTGGGTTAAATCAGCACAGGTGGCACTATCTACATAGAAAATGTATTTGAGCCTTTGTATACACTGTACTTACGGAGCGACTACTGTTGGGACAAGCTCTGTGGGCCAACCCATGACTCTCCTTCCTGCAGTTTGTCTGATGGGTCCTGCATAGTGAAGAGGAGGAAAACGAATTTAAACTTTTCTTACTTCCTTTAAGTCTTTTCTCTTTAGCATCCCATATTCAGCAGCATGGTTAGGGGTATATATATATTTTTTTCCATTCAGAGCAATTTTAGTAGTTCTGGTTCATTTAAGTTGTTCCTTAAAACTGAAAGATTGCAAATCTGCTGCAGCTGGTTCTCGAGGGGATAATAAATCTCTGTAAGAAGGAAAACTAGAAAAAATGGAAGGACTTTTTGGTTTTGTGCTCCTCGCTTTTTCTTGGAAAAGCCTTTTCCCTTGCTGTTTGCCTTCTGGTTTTGTTAGAGACCATGATTTGCTTTGAGCTATCTGTCACTAAGAGACTGAGGATCATGCAGGTTGGATGATACCACCCTGTCTTCTGAGCCAGCAATAAGATCTATCATATTCAATCCAACAGTTAACTTTCAGGGCAGTAGTGTCATTTGTGTATTTTTCTGCTTTAGTTAGTAAGCACAGTTGCTACAAGTGCAGTCTTCTATACTGCTTTAACTTTCTAGAATAACTGTTCCGTTCTAACCACCTGTCATTCTTTCTTGGCATCTCACTCACACTTCCTCCATCTCCCCTTCCCTGAAAGGACTTATATTTAAATATTAAATGTTAAATTAGTGTTAAGTGAAGAATAATTGGAAATGTCTAGGAAACTGAATTTTAAATACTGGTCTCAGCTATTCCCTCTACATCAGAAATTACCAGCATTTCTTGAAGCAGATCTGTGCCATATTGCATCATACACCACTGCAGATTACTGGGTTGAATGCACGATCATTAGAGACAGGATGATTGGAGAGAGAATAATATCCCTTAGTGTTTTTTTAATCTGCCAGCTCCTGGACCAACATGACACAAGGACTGTACTCCATTCTGCAGAAAGACACAGACTTATATGGATTTGTTGTCAAACTTGTTTTACTGTCTGGTATTCTAGCTACCTCTTTTCTCACTATCCACAATCAGCAGGCAACTTCAGGCCTAATATTCTTTGTTTTCATGTTCTTATTTTCCTTGTAGATGCTATGAAATCCAGACTTGTAGACATGATTTCTGGAGAAAAGATCAAGTATGAAACAAAGCTTCCCAAACTACATATTACTGGGGGCTGACAAGAGGGACAGAATCTAGCAAGCCTTGTATTGCTGCAGGAACTGGAAAAATTTCTGTTACAAAAATGTCATAGACATAATACACAGCATTTCATTACTTAGATATCACTTTTTCTTTCTTAGGGTATTGCTGATGGTCCTGCACCATTTCAGGTGAATATGGAAATACTTTTCCAGAGCAGCTGCTGTTAAAACATCAACTTGTTTTACCCTGTTTGCTATGTATCAACAAGGTGACAGTAAAGTTAAGATTTAGGGTACCCTTATGTTTCTCCTCCTGTTATTTGCTTGGGAGGAGAATTTATGATTGCAGTGCTGTGGCTGTGAGTGTATTGTAGGGAAAGGTTTTGATCCAGCCAAAGGGCAGGGAAAAGGGGTACCATTAACCTAACCTAGGAGTAAAGTGCAAGTATTCATGCAACTTGGCAGGAGTACCTGGGCAAAAGAGGTGGCATGCTTTCCTTAACTTTAGACTACTTCCCTGTTTTAGCTATTAAGATATCTACTTCTCATTTGTGTTTGGCAGCACAAGGCTACAGCTAGGTTTTACCAGAGGAAAATAGAGAGCCCTGAGTAGCAAGTGCAAAGAATTTGCACCCGCCAGTAAGCATGACTGTGAAGGAATGTTCCACCTTGTGAAGGTAATGTGCAGTAATATCCATCACTCCAGTTTGATCTTTATTTCTAGGTTAATTCTCTAGTTTCAGACAAAAGGTCATCCCATGCTCTCAAACAAAGATTTTAGACCTTTAAACACAGCTATATCCTGACTGTGCTCTGTTGAGTTTGTAAGTTAGAATCCAGCTTTTGCATTAGGTTATTTCTGTATCTCTGCTCTAATCACATCTGTGTTTGGAGGGGTCCCCAATAAGACCAGTATCTGGGACTTTTTGTAGTGGCAGAGTATAAAAACATTTAGGTGTCTAAAGAAATTAATAAATGATAGAATTTTGACTACTTTTAATCATCATACTTTTTCTTTTTTTCCTATATTTACTTGATTGACAGAAGGAATCAAGAATTACTGCAAGATGTAAAATTTCCACTGCTTTGTACAGAGTCAGCACATGTCTATGTTTGCTGTATACTCTGGAAACCTGATCTTGATCAAACATTCTGTTAGTTTGCAGCAGATTAAAGAACTGCATTGCTGTGAACTGATTTTACTTCTCAACAATTCAGATTTTGCAGTTTTTAGGAATACTTGTTTAAAGCAGAGGCTGTCCAGGGCAGCCTTCTTTTGCTCTATGGGTGGTCACAAAAGGAATGAATACCTGACTAACCAACTCTCTGAAGCCTGGAAGTCTCTGCTGTAAGAAACTTCATGAAGAAAATGATCTTTTGGCTTTGCCCTTTAATCAGTGTACTGATGATGCTTAGTAAAATTTAATAGCTGTTTTTGAAAGATTAATGCAAGTATTTTCATTGTCAACTTAATTAGTTAATTACTTTCTGCTCACTTAAATTTCTGGGAGTTTATTTGGGCTGCTGATAATATGTGTCATTACATGGCTAATTCAAATGAGAGCTTTATGTGATCATTACATGGTAAACCACTTCTCTGCTTCTGCTAAGCATGCAGTGACACACTTCAGAGCAGCACCTTCTTCTATGTATTGCTTCAGAGAGCACCATCTTTTCCTGTGGGATTTTAACTTCTGGAAACACTAATGCTCATCATGCAAAGAAAGAAATGTTACCCTGCTTTCTACAGAAAAATACCTTTCCCATTTAACTTCTCCTTTCCTTTCCAAGAGGTTTTTAGGTCAGATAATGATGTTTAAAGAAGGAACCTCTCTCCCACCCGTGGCTCAAGCAAATGAACTGTTTGCAGGGAATCTTCTGGAAATTGCAGTGGAGGAAGAAATCTTCCTATAAAACTGCAAAACAATTGCAGTCCAAGAATAGCAAGGAGCTCTGGGAAGTCCTTTCTTAATGACCAGAATTGCTTTACTTCCTACACTAGTTTACAGCAAGATCTGTGTATGCCATATGCTGTCTTGCACCCAAGAAACTTTATCTGTGTAGTTAGAGAGTCCTTCCTAGACCAGGGGCAGGGATGGCTAAGCTTCACCCTTAATAATAAAATACAGCTGAAGGTTTTAAAATAGCGATATTCCGTTAATTAACTATCCATCATAAGGAAAGATCTGCAGAATCCTAATAACAGCTTATCATGGCTGTGTGGTTTCTGATGGGAAAACAAATGCATCATATAAAGGGAATAAAGTGCTTTTCTCTGGTTATCATTCCACTCCAGGCTTTTGTGTTGCAGATTGTCTGGCAGACTCTCAGAATTGTTTCCTCCTGCAGCTTCTGAAAATGATCTTCTCTTCACTAAAGCAGTGCCCACAGCAGAGATGGATTTTATTTCTGATATTCCTTTGTATTTTTCCATTTTACCACTAACTGATTTTTAGCTTTCAATCTGTTTCATGTATTTGAACATAACTTCTGTCAAGACTTGTATGGTGCTCCAGGTAATTGTTGATATGCTGTGAAATTTGTGTCCTATTCGTGTATTCATGTTGCTGTTAAATCTTTGATAGGAACATTAGATCTGAGTCAACCCCTTGGACTGTGTTGAGCACATGACAGTGCATTTCAATAATGGAAATCTGGCTGCACACAAAGAGATGAAGGAGTGAGTAGAGTAGGTCCTGAAGAGGTTGATCTAGTGCAACAGTACATGCACAGTGGATACTAATATTCCTTAAATGGACTTTCCTGTTTGATTTGATAGAATTCATTTGTGTGGGTTTTGGAAGAAAAATATCTGATCCAACTGCTTCTGACTTCAGGTCTGACCATCTGTCTCATGAAAGGGAATGGCAGGTATTTGGATATGAGATAGCTGTCTAGTCCATGCTCAGAGAGTGCTTTTCCTCCCTCCCCTAGACCTCCTCCTTGGTAGCTAAACAGTGGCAGCTCCTTCTCCTGAGGTTGTTCTCCTAGTACAATGCTGCAGGGGGGCCAGATGGCTCCTTCCTCTTGCCTGGCTAACATGCCACCTTGGAGACACACAGAGTCCCCACCTGCATAAAGCCTGAGGTTGGATGCTAGCCTGTGAATTGCAGGAAATTTGACTAGGATTCAAATGGATATCACTAAAAATAAGTCTTCCCCCATCCGTCCCCCCCTCCCCCCCCCCCCCCGCCCTCCAATGTGGCTGCAAAGCACATTTCTCTGAGAGCTGAGGAAAAGCACATTGAGCCTGACACCTGATGAAGTGGTTAGTCTCTGCCTGGCATCCTGTATTTGGTGAAAGACATCATGTGTGGAAGGTAGCATTGTTGACTGTTTTCTCTACAATGCCTTAAATGGCTCAGAATGAACTGGTTCAGAAATGAGCATTTCTGCCTCTCCCTCGCTTCCACTCCCATCAGAAAACATGTTTATTTTTTTCAGTTGCTTTCTTCAGAGATTTCAGTTGCTTCCTGTGTATGCAGCTTTATGTCTGTGCTTGTGATTCATTGTCTTGCTTACGGGTGTTTAGAGTCTGGAAACCTCCTGTAAAACATGATTTATAAATATAATGCATTCTCTGTTTGAGATGGGAAGGGAGTACTCTAGCACTTCACTGCCTGCTGCTCTGATCAAGTGTGAAGGTAGGAAGTTAAAAAAGTCTGTCCAAAGAAATCTGTTCTCTAGTGAAAGAACTTAAAATGGAGGTTTAAAATTAAGAGGAATGATAAATTATATATACACATATGTTTAACAGTAAGTTACCAACTGTTTGATTTTAAATCATAGATGTGAAAACAATTCCCCTGTCACTTTTGAGAGAGGGAGAGCCGGAGGGAATGAGGATGATTACACTAGGACGGATACCCAGGCTGTTCCCCTCAGCCTTTCTGCCCATTCTACACCATCAGTTGATGTTTCACTCTGCTTGAAACATGTAAGCAGAATTTGGCAACTAAGCGCGGTGAGAAATGAAATGGAGCTGTCCCACGTGAGGTGTGGTTTTCTATAACTTTGATGTCACTGGCTTTGGAACTTATCTGTATGTTTGTTTGGTTTGGGTTTTTTTTCTGCGTATTTTCTATATTTAACTACTCCAAGAACTGAGGAAACCAATGCTGACATATTGACTATAACATGGCAGGGTCAATCGGCAATATTGAACATTATAAATTCAATACACAAATCTGACTCTATCACTGGGTGAGATAAAACCTTGTCACTCTGCAGAGCAGCCATATAACGAGGACAAGATGACTTTCTGCTAACAGCTGAAGGATGGAGAATCTGGTTATCTCTGGCTCCATCAGGGTCTGAAACGACAGGGTGCTGTCTGGTGCAAGCCCAGAACTGTTCTCCTCCCTTTGCCCTCTCTCTCCCCTAAATGCAGATTCTTTCTGTCTCATTCCAGTACTCTTTCTTTGTTCTCTGCTTCAAGACAACAATATTTCTCAAAAAACCCCTCTTTTTCTAGCTGGGAATAGTGTATTTGAGACCAAACCAGAGATCCAAACATTGCTTTACTCCAGCACCGCTATTCTACTGCAACTTTCAGCATCAGGTGTTTTTTTCCATAGTCACACAGATCCAGCTACTTGATCAGCTGCGGCACCTCACAAGGATTGAGAAAAGCAATGGCAAGCAGATTCCTGCTTAGTTAATTGAACTGTTTTGGTGATGTTGGAAAAGCAGTGCATTCCCCTCCTCCATCAGCTCTGCTTTCTGACACAGCAGAGTATTTTTTTCCTGCAATGCTTCCAACAAAACTCAGCCCGAGGCACAGAACCTGGCAGAGAAAATTTTAGTCCCAATAGTTAGACAGAGATATAAACAACCAAAATAGAATCTTTCAATGTAAACTCTCAGGCGACTGACAATAGGTGGTATTACCAGCTTTGTCTTCTGCTGTCTGTATCCAGCCCTCCTGCGTGCACTGTGTTAACTTGTTGTTAATCACAACTAATCATTTGTTACCTTTCTTGTTTTAATAAGTTGAGTAAAATTTAATCTCACGTAATATTCAAGAGTTTGGGCTTTTTATGCTGATCGCATCCTGTGCTTTTCACGCTGTAATAAAACAGATGCATATTCATAAGAACATTCTGTAAAATGGTTGGAACCATCTAGAGATCACCTGGGAGTCCGGTATCCTTTTCCAATGACAGAAAGGTGACTGCCCCAAAAACAGCTTTCAGAGAGGCCAGGCGACAACAGAAGCCTCAGGAACTTCCCAATTTCATCTAGCAGCTGGACTGATGCTGGAGTCCTAATGAGAGAATAAGGCAAGGCTTCCCTGCCTGGCAGAGATAGTGGGGAACGCTCTTTTGCAGCTGTATCTCTTCACCTTTTCTGGGATGCCTGACCTCTAATGGCTCTGCCTTCTATGCCTGTACAAAGAGGGAGAAAGGACCCAAACGGCTTTCAGCTAACACAGGACAGACTTAGCTGAAAGTGTCTCAGATAACCTTCAAGATAGAGTTTTTTTAACCTTGACTGTAAGAGGCTCTTGGTAACTGATCTATACAATGGAATGAATCCTGAGAACCTTTCAATATGGAGACGATATTTAGCTGGAAATCTAATGTTATTGTTTCAGTATTGCTTGCTGGAAGAAGATTGACATTTGCCTTGCTGTTCTTGCTATATGTGTCCCTTTCCACCTATGAACTACTTAAAGCAACTTTTCAAGCCACACTGACCTAGGCTCCTGGAAACTAACCCTCGATGTAATTTGAATGATGGATTCGTGTATCTCCACTAGAGTAGAGGCACCTTAGCCATTTCTCCTTCAGATATTTTACAACCAGCAAAAGAAGAAAGGATGTAAAGGCCTTGAAAACTGTTCACATTTTTCCTATTGCTATGGAAACTAAATGTTTGGTTTTTTCACACATCAGTACATGCTATTATGCTTTATTATGAAACCCTATTAAGGCATATCTTCTTGTAATGAAGAGCTTAATGTAACTTATGTAACCTCCCTTATTGCAGAAGTGGTAAGTCTAGACTATGAAGTAATGCTTTACAGTACAATTTTAACTTGAGATATTTTGCATACCAGCTTCTGCAGTCACAACGACGAGGGTTTCTCTGCCTGCCTCTGAGAAACTTGGGTGGGTTATCTGAAGGCTCCAGAAAAACAGCTACAAGTGATGTCTCCACACAGACACTGAAGAAAGACAAGAAAAAGATCTGAAAGACATCTCACTATATTCAGTGAAGACAATGCTACAGGTGTCTCCTTAGATCCAGACATCCCTCTGGAGATCCCCTTACAAGCTGTTCATTTCATTTCTGCAGTCTACTGTGTAGACTTCTTTTACCCTGTGATGGGTGGGATCTCTTAATTAGTTTTCTAAGAATCTCTGTCTCTGCTTTTTTTAATATCTATACCTAGACCAGCTGTGGAAGCAAGCATGTTTTTCCTTAGAGTATTAAGTAGACATTATGTTCAGTCACATGCTCCATGAACAGTCAGATATCTGGGAAAAGGTGAAAAATAATTAATCTGTGCCTTTTCTGTGCTGTAAGCATTGAGTTTGCCCTACAGAGAACATAATTTTGACAAATACTTGCCATGTGAAGCAAGTGCCATCCCATAAGCTGGTCAAGCCCAAGGGTACTGTGTGTTGGTGGAAAGGTGTTGGTAGTGGGTGTGCTGCAGTGTGGCCTCTGAGGAGAGACTGGGGACTTCTCTGTGCTGGACACAGCTGGTTTCAGCCAGCGACCCCACTAGAGGACACAGCTGAGCCCTTGATCCAAACTGGTGGAGTCTTGAAGAAAACAGATTTAGGAAATACCTTCTTTTCTGTCGGGGTAGAAAAATACAAACCAAATGATGGGCCCTGCTTTTTCCCTATACAATAGTCAAGAGAAGAGACACATGCAACAGCCTCTACTATCCCCAGTCCCTCCCAGAAGAGCTGAGGAATATGTGTTGAGGACCTTCCTCAGATGACCAAGCTCAACTACTGGCTGGATGCTAAGCAGAATCCTGCTCACTCACCTGCCCAGGAGGAGTTTCCAACTTCATGTTCCTTCCTGGGAGCCTGAGATCTGAAGGACCACCCAGAGAGGTCACTCCAGCCCCATCTCCCTCAGGCCAGCTAGGTTCTTCCAGGACTTCTGTCAATTAGCTTTCACTGAAAATGGCAAAGAGTAAGGGAAGGTTTGGGATCAAACCAAATAGACGTGACAAAGAGCTCTTGCGGCTGCTGTCTATCTCTCTCTCTCTCAGGACTCACAAACTAGAAACTTCAGTTGCAGGCAGGCTGCTGAAAAAGAATTATTTTCCCCCTGTATGGCTCTATATTAATCTAATCTCTTTGCCAGACCTAGTCCTGCTGAGTCAGCTCCATTTTCTGCTGGACTACTGTCTGCATCTCCTTACTCTGCAACTCCTGCATTCCTTTTTCTGCCATAGAAAACCTGAGGTCTCCAAAAAATTGTCTTCCAGAAGCCTTAGCCTATTCACGGAAGAGATGCTTTACTGACCTGTCTCTATTACCCCCACTTATGTCATAGTAGTAAACCATCTTTGGAGCTAGCTACTTGCACTCCTGCTTGGGAGTGGACTGTCTGTGGGTTTTTAGATGCTGGGAAGAAGCCATGACTGTGTGTGTCTGTCATCTGGAGTAATATTGGTGCTGGATCATGCTTGGAGACAGCATTAGAAGAGAGAAATAATGGGGTAGATTTGCCTGTATCCAGACAAACACAGGAATAAGCATCTAAGATAGTTCATATTTGGGGTGGGATTGCCAAATGCTGGCCAATTCTGATGTAATGTGGGAAAGAAAGGGATATTGTGCTGTGGAGGTGTTAGCATGGACAGGAGATGTATTGAGGAGGGCTCAATCCAGGCCAGTATTCATCACCATCAGGATGAAATATTAGAGGAGAAGTTTAATGGCCATGAAACATGCCATAAAGGCTTTAAAGAGTTGCCTATTTGAAGTAAATTTCTGTGTAAATTCCTCTTTTTTTTGTTTAATGGGGACAAGACAGACCTTTTAAACCACTGAATAATTTCTAATAATACTTGGCAGCTAATTTTAACATATTAAAATTCTGTGGTGCTATTGAAGTAGAAAACTTTGAACGGTAATCATTTTGCTTTGTCAAAATATTGTAATTTCACTGTCTCTGATTTAAATGTAGCTCCTTAAATCTCAGCTGCACGTAAGAAGTGAGTCATGAATTTAAATGGCACAGATTAAAGATTTATCAAAAATATTCATCATTTTCACAGGAGATATTGATCTTGTCTGTCCTTTATATTGTAGCTATATGTAATACAAAATGGCTGTTACTGTCAATAGTTCATATTCACTTGAAAGGGTAGAGTAAAAACACAGTAAAAATACTGTCTCGTTGAATGCCCATGTATCTGCAAAGCATATATTATTTTAAAAATATCTGTGATTGCAGATCCTCTGTTTTCTGTTCTTACTTCTAGAAAAGAGATGCTTTTCTGCAGTGCTTCTACCTAATGTGTTTTACCTTAATCTGTCTTTCAGAAATGGCCAGGCGATGTGTACTGAGCAAAAAATGCAAACAAAAGTTTCTTGTTTGTTTTTCCTAATTGGGGAAGTACTAAAGTTGCAAACTCTAACTCAAAACCTTGGTACCTGAAATGACATGCTTGCCTGGACACATGTGGTTTCTATGAATCTTGCTTTTCCATCTCTGCATTGTAAAAAAAATCTATGTGCAGACCTTCCCCTAACTTCAGTTTCATCAAGATCTTTGCTACCTGAGCAACAATGTACTCCAAGGTTTTGTTCAGTAATGGCAATACTTTATGATAGGTGTAAGTATACAAAGTCTAACAGAAACTCCCCTGAGACCGAGCCTGGAACTCCTTTTATTTAACAAATTAAGAATATCAACTACAATCACTTACAAAATAGCTCCCTTCTGAGTTGACACACAGCTACAGAGAATTTTCTGAAAGGCAGTTGAGGATCTCCATTGATTTTACTTTCTCATCTTCTACCAACAACAAATGGGTTTCTTTGAGCACCAGCTTGATCTTTGGGAAGAGATAGAAATCACAAGGAGCAAAGTCTAGTGAACAGGATGAGTGCTCAAGCACAGGGATGTTATTAGCTAAAAACTGCTTTACAGGCAAACCATTGGGGGCTGGTGCACACTGACATTTTCCAACTGAGGGTGAGAAAACATCCATATTTGAACACGTGTCCACTCGTACTGAATGAAGCAGTCAGGCTGAGCCTTGTCTCACAGTGACAGGTCAGAACATGTTCTATAATGATCTCTTTCCCCTCCAACTATTGGTTTCCAAACTACAGGGTTAGTCGTGTTGGGGGTATTTTTTGTTGGACCTCATATGTATGTTCTTGGTGTATATATGTAAACACATGGGTGTGTGTATCTATATGTGTATATATATTTTTATTTGTAAAGATCTCTCTCTCTCTCTCTACATATATATATATTTCCCTCTGTATAGGTATATTCCAGAATCCTGCCTTGTCTGTATTTCAGGAATTCATTGTCAGAATACTGGCTGTGGGGAAGTTAGTTTGAGGAGTGTTGTAAGAATACTTCCCAGCAGTCTCATACTTACATTTTCTCTCACACAGTGCAGCATGTCTCCCCTTAAGAGCTAGACAGTTGCCAGAACATGTGTGGATACACTGTGGTGCAATTCGTAGTGTTTCAGTTAGACCAGGCTATTAAGCAGACCTTGCAACACAGAATGAAGTTACTTGCTTTTCTGGTTTGAACTAAAGCAGAGCCAATTTTCTAACTTTTCAGCTAAGCCACTTCTAAGTAACTTCATTTTCTGAAAGAGAACAATGTGGTTTTTTTAGACTGTATCTGCCTCTAAAAGTGGTTATACTTAATATTTATAGTTAACACCAAGTAACTTGTGTAAAGGCCATTACTTATCCTTATTCACGTAGAAACCAAGGTCATCCTTGAGCTGATGGAATGCTGTAAGTCAAAGGATGAAAAAAAGGCACAGAGGATTTTCCCTGTGCCTGCCTTGCAGCGCCAGTGGTGACATATGGTCATCACAGGAGTTCAATTTGGTTTTGTATATTTGTATATATTTTATTATTTCCTTATTAATATTATTGTTTTAATTTTTATTGTTATTATTTCATTAAGGCTGTTTTAGTTTTAGTTTCCAACCCACAAGTCTCTCTCCCTCATTACTCTACCACCTTTCCCTGTGTAGGGGGAATTGGATCACAATTGCCTAGTTTAGCTGCTGACCAGGCCAGGAGCAGGGCTAAACCAGGACACTTGCATATTCATTCTTTCTTTTTAAATGCTTGTAATATTGCAGAAGTGCTTATGTTTAATTCATTCTCTGTCTTCTTTCCTTGGGTCTGCTTTTGCGTTTGTTGGCATAGTGCTTCTAGATACAAGATTTAATGTTGACCTCTGACACATTGCTTCCACATTTTGTATAGTGAAACACAAGCTTTATTTCTCTAAATAAACAGGGATTACCTCACCTGATTTTCTAGGACATCTTGTCACCCTGTACACAAATTATCATAGTGGTTTTACCGTCTTGAGATCTTTACTGTAAAAGAAATTTTCTCACACAACTTCTATGCTGTTGCCAGAAGAGTCATGTTAGCATATGTGTGTGAGCTTTTGGGGATATAAATTGACTCTCTGTTTTAAGTTCAGTGTTGGGGTTGGGGTTTTTTCGTTTGTTTGTTTTCTCTCTCTCTCTTTTTTTTTTTAAATTTTCCCTCATCTGGGCCTTTCTGTCTTTAATTTACTTTATTTCCACTCATAATTATTTGTCTTAGTCGAATCTTTACACACCGATCCTCTTCTCTTTCCTAGATCCATTTCAGCCATGGCCAGTCTTTCCCATGGGCAGTTCTTCTGTCATTGGGCTCACAGGCTATCTGCTAACACAGGAGTCTAAGAAAATAAAGAATGATTATCATAAGATGGGATAGTTAAAGGAAGGAGGAGATAAGGATCTGAACATGTGGCAAGACAGAGAAGACTCACTGCTTCTGGAACAACCAAGACAATATAACAGGAGATGAAACAATCTAGAAAATGGCTATAATTCTCACTTTAAAGCCATATCCTACTAGTAAAGATATCAGGATGAGCAATTAAAAACTCATGAGAGAAACCTGCTGTGTTTTTCACTTTGAGATGTAAAGCACATTATTGAAGGACATCCAAATTTTTGTTTTTTAAATTCTAATTTCCTTTCCTGCTGCTCTTCTGTGGCTCATAGCTCGTATGCAATAGATACATTTGTATAGTTTTCTCCCACCACTTTTGTACATGGCCTTGAGATCCAATAGAATGAGACATTAGATGACATGTGCTATGCTGCAAGGAGATGGTCAGGAAGTCATTGCAGTAAGGTAGTTAGCAAAGTGCTCTAAGAAGGGAAAATACTGAAAGGAGGGCTAGAGACATGTATAATGCCTATTTGGCCTGAAGTAAGGTTAATATTTTATAGTAGTGACATTTTATTATTTTTATTAAAAGGAGATGAAGAGCAGTATCTTTCAGTGCAACAGGTAATTCAGTGAAGGGAAAGCAGCTGACTGTAATGGTGAGAGATGCTCCGTTGAATGAATGTAAGGTGGAAACTGGAGCTGGAAAGAGATCTAATGGAATATGTAATGTAGTTAAAACATTGGATTAATATTTGTTTAACAGCGAACAGAAGAGCTGATGAAGAGCTGAAAGGTTATTGAGGGTAACAGCAGATCTGAGTTTAAGGCTCTATTTAACAGGCATCTGTCCTGTGATACATTTAGTAAATTATTGTTACCCTCCAGAAAACATTATGGTTGAAATCACTGTCAAAAGTAAGAAACAGGCTGTAATTTTTAAACCACCTAATCTGGTACATGAAATGATTTGCTGTGCCATTCCATCTTGAAGGAGGAATGAACTTAAGCAATTAGAGCTGATGGACCTTTGGTCCTTGTGTAGTCTTTTGAAGAATGGCACCAAGCTGCTGCCATTTTCAGGTTTCATCTGAGACATATTTCATCTGAGCTCCTTACCCAGTGCTACAAGTGTTGGATAATGTGACCTTAGAAGGCTCGCCTGTCCTAAGGCATGTTCCTATCCATCTCCCTGTTGTTTATACTGCATGGTATAACGTACTCTCTCTTTTCCTGTGTATGCACATTCTTATGGCAAATAGGGTGCCTTGACAGAAGACGCCCTGACACACTTATAAGCAGAACAACCGTGCTTTAAAATTAAAGCTATAAGCAATATTGCTGTTGTTATTCACTGCTCCAGGACACTTCAGTGAGCAAAAGCTGGCTGAGTTTCTTTCCAGGGTAGCCACTATTTTAATGTAATTTTATTTTCATGCATTGTATGAGATCCAGCTTTCTAATTTGCCTTTGATGGCCCGAAAAGCAGAATCTTGAGATCCAGGAGGCAAACTGAAGACCTAAGGACAGGCTGTCTGGGCCTGATCACCTGGTTGTCTTGCATGTGCTGTGTGATAGCACTCAAGATGACCTGTTCCAGGATCTTCACTGGCTCCGAGGCCAGACTGTTAGGCCTGTAGTTTCCTGGATCCTCCCTCCAGCCTTTCTTGTAAATGGGTGTAACATCTTGTAAATGGATGTAACATAGGAATGGTTGGACTCGATGATCCAGTGGGTCTCTTCCAACCTGGTCGTTCTATGATTCTATGATTCTATGATCTGCGAGCCTCCGGTCAAGTGGAACTTCCCCAGTCAGCCAGGACTGCTGGTAGATGATGGAAAGGGGTTTGGCAAGTACTTCTGCAGCTCCTTTAGTACCCATCTGGATCCACAGACTTGTGAATGTCTAATTGGCCATGCAGGTCTTTAACCATTTCCTCATGGATCATGAGGAAGCTTTGTTCTGCTCTCCCTCCCTGTCTTCTGGCTCTTGAGGCTGAATACCCAGAGAACATTTTACCTTACTGTGAATAAGACTGAGGCAAAGAATGCATTAAGTACCTCAGCCTTATCCTTGTCCTTTTTCACTAATATCCCCCCTGCATCCAGTAAAAGATAGAGCTTGTCCTTAGCCCTTCTTTTGTTGTTGATACATTTGTAGAAACATTTTTTATTATCTTTCAAAGAACTGGACAATCTAAGTTCTAGTTGGACTTCAGCCCTTACAGTTTTCTCTCTACATGATCTCACTTTATCCCTGTAATCCTCCCAAGATGCCTGCCTGTTTTCCCAAAGCTCATATTCTTTCCTTTTTTTTCTGACATCCACCCAGATCTCTCTGCTCAGCCAAACTTGTTTTGTTCTCTACCGGCTCATTTTCTGGCACATGGGGATGGCCTGCTCTTGTGCCACCAGGATTTCCTTCTTAATGAGCATGGAGCCCTCTTGGGCTCCTTTTCCCTTAAGGACTGTCTCCCATGGAACTTTATCAACCAGCCTTCTGAACAGTCCAAAGTCTGCCCTTGGTAAGTCCATGGTGGCAGTTCTACTGACCCCCCTCCTTACTTCTCCTGGAACTGAGAATTCTCTCATCTCCTGATCACTATGTCCCAGGTGTTCTCGAACTGTCACATCCCCCACAAGGCCTTCTCTGTTCACGAACAGCAGGTCCAGCGGGGCACCTTCCGGAGCTGGCTCACTCACCAGTTGTGTCAGAAAGTTGTAGAAAGGAGTAGATGCGTTGCCTTTAAAGCTGTTATTGTTAACTTGTTGGTTAACAATTGGTTAGTAGTTGGTCACTACTAAACGTTTGTTACCTTTTGTGTTTTCATAAGTTAAGTAAAATTTGATTTTACATAGTATTCAAGAGTTTGAGCCTGTTGATTGCACTCAGTGGTTAGCATTTTCTGGTAAAAATCCGATATATAAAAGCTGAAATTTATATTAGCTGCAAGAGTATTTTGTTATTGCCGTGTTGTAATGTATCTCACTCTATACTTAAGAACTTATATTAACCTTTAGAAAACAAATACTTGTAGGTTAATGCCTAAAAGAAGAGCAGCAGAAGTGTCAGTAAGATGGATGACTAGGAGATTGTTTTGTTGGTAGAACATCTTGTAGATCCCTCTTCATAGTGCTTCTAGTGGTTGGAGAACTGGTTTATTGTTAGCAGAAGTCATCTTTTATCTACATTTGGACTTTGAATCATATTTGCCTTCTTTAATTATTATCATAAAAGACTGTCATTAATTTGGTGGCAGGCAGAATCTTTGCATATCCAGCTTTATATCATGGTCTTGAAAGAAAGAGCATTGCCACAATTACTTTTTAACTTAGTATTCATCTCTGGAACATCCTCCAAACAGTAACAGGAGAACAATTTAAAATAATTTTACTGTTGATCATGTAAGTAGTTCAGATGGAGAACTGACTTTCACTTTGTGGTTCTATGTGGAACATCCTCTTTTTCTGTGAACAGTTGCTTTCAGAGTTCTTGTAGCCAAACACGCATACACCACTTACTCTTCTTGTTAGTTATAATACTGTTTTCCCCCTAAGTTAGGGAGATATATGAAGTGATTTCTGTCTCCCAGGTCTCACTATAAGAATGAAAATGGTTGAGACACTCCAGAGATCAAAACTTTAAAATCAAATCAGTGTTCAGATTCTGTTTGAGGTCAAAGTGCAAGTATTATTTTTCAAAACGTGCATTTCTGTTTACATACTTTGCAAACCTAGAGTTGTATACCAAGAAATGGTACAGCAATCACTGGTTCTGTGTGATCATGGCCAAGTGACTGTGGTACAAAACTTAATTTTGTTCAAACCACAGTTATTGTGTCTTCACTTTTATAGTGGCTAATTCAACAACCTCAGGAAAAACAATAAGCTGGGAGATATACACAATGTCTTAATGCTGTCATTGCCAGGTGCTCCAGGCTGCTATTGTTTCTTATGTCCTCATCTTATTCTCAGCAGAAGCCAAATTTATCACTTTTGAAGAGCTGGAGGGATTTTACTTAGAACTCTACTTTGATTTTGAAAAGAAATATTGCCTTTGTCACTTGTCTGAAAAAAATCCAAGATTGTCTGTTAGGCAACTCAAGTGTTTGTTAGGCAACTCAAGTTTATTGTCAAGTATCAGTTTGGTAGTGAAACTTTAGCTGGAGGTATACAATAAATGGATTTAAGTTAGACATATACAGAAATCCTATTATGTGAATAAGTAGAATACATCTGCATTATTTAAAAAAAGTGTCATAAATAGAAATCTATGATTTCTGCAATTTTTGTTTTAACAAAGATTAAATGTCACAGGGCACTTTGTGTTTTTAGACAGAGGTATTCTACATATACCTCATATATTTGATCTTCTAGGGCTTTTGTTCCTCTGACTTAACACAGCCCTTTAGACATTTCTAAAAAATGCAATTTCAAAAAAAAAAAAGGAATTTTTCTCTTTTATGAAGTAGTAAATCAGTTTTACTTTGCAAGGAAGTAGCCACTCTTTCAATATAAAAATACTTGGGAGATATAATAGTGCTCCAGTATAAAGAAAAGTAAGATATAAAATTCTGTTGTAAAATACCTTGATTCATTTTATAACGTGTCCTTCGCCCTTGTACAATAAAGATAATGGTATTCTCAGTGCATCTGAAGCACATTCATTTTCAAGAGCTGCTGTGTTATTACCCTGTAAATTTGATTGCAGAAGGAATGAAACATTTTCTCATGTGTGTCACTACTGACTTTCTCCTGATTGCTACAATACTGAAACATTCTTCTAATCTCTGGAGGAGTTAAAAGATTAGAGTAAAGCAATCATGCATTATGTGCTTGAAAACTTGGTTACGTAAAAGTAGCATTTGTTTATTTATTTTTCACAGAGTTGCTGATGTATTGACCATACTAGGAGTTACAACAAATAGACCACTTCTGCTGTTTTAATTAAATGTGACTGGCTTATAATGGGAAAGTGGTAAACAGGAATTACAAATTGTTGTTCGCCTGATGGGTTTTAGTGTTTGTATCTTAGAAACAGTTTTAAACTTGAAAGTAACATTTAGATTGCTTATATCAATATATAGAATGCAAATTAAATACAGGAAAGATATTCAGTCATTTGTGGACTCACAGAGCTAAACAAATGTTGAAGGACATGTAGTAAGAAATTCCGGTCAACATTATAACATGATTCACAAACCCCATAGCAGTGGAGTTTGTTTGCAAGAAGCAGGGGTCCACCGTATCGCTAAAACAAGAGGGAAACTGTCCTGTGGCCGGTTTGCTGCTTAGCATTGCAGCATATCCCATCTTCATTAGACTGTTTGTTAAACACCTCATTTTTGTAACTGAAGATACGTGGAAGTTTTTATTCATGTGTCTGTTAGGCCTTCCTCTGTGCCTCCTTCAGCAATAAGAAACGTACTCTTGTCTGGGTATCCTCTTAAAGCCCTATCGTACTTTGGAATATGCGTGGGATTTTTGAGTTTCTTTTATACCATTTATAAATCACCTGCTGATGAGAGAAAGGGTCTTTACAGGCTGTCAGGTAGGCTGCAACTCACTTGGCTTACGTCAGTGGGGAACTCTTCTCTCCATGTCCAAGTAACATGACTATGACCTGAGTGAAAAACTGTAGGGCACATGCAGCCTTTTCAGCTCTGCTGTATTGACAATACTCTGCCTTCTCTCAATGGAGATGTTTAAATAAAAAAGCTGAAATCTCTCAAGGGAAAAAGGATACATTTTATCCAGTAAACTGATGTCAAGAGAACTAAACTAGGACTAATCTGACTAGTGTTGAAGATGGTGCAATTCAATATTCATTCAATATTCAATATTGAATGTAATATTCAATTCACTGTAATATTAATTGGATCAGTGAGAAGCTTTCCATTGACTGCCATGGATTTTTGGTTCAGAGCTTTGCTTTGTCTTTTTGCTGGATCACTTCTTTTGGCCTCAAAACAGGCAAAACAGTTTTTATCAAGTATAGAATTAAAAAAAACCCCGCTTTGTCCATTTTCCCTGAACTTACTTTCTGCCTTTGTGCTTCTTGGGATATAGATTGTTTTTCAGTTAAAAAATGTCATTGAGGGATATAAGGACTTTGATATTTTTATTCACATTACTAAAAACGTGTTGCTATTGCTTATGAAGGAAAACAAGAGAGTTCCACCTTGAGCTATGCTCAGGTATTGCACATAACTGATAGCTTCCTTAATGCTGCGTGAGCACACTTAAAAATTAAAAAAACCCTCCAAGTTTGTGCTGTTGTACAGCTAGAGATGGCAAAGCATATACTCACTGAAAGGGAAGGAAAGAGAGGTACAATGCTGTTACAACTTTACAATTTCACGCCAGAGAAGTGTGCTGTACAATTTTTCATTTCACCCAGCTGCCATGTACATCTTTTTTCTCCCACTTCAATGGCACCTCTCAGCCTTGATTACACAAAGACAGATGCAAATGTCATATGCTTTCTTGCAGTCAGTGGGACTCCCGTGATGGCAAACATGATGCTTGTACTTACAAGTCTGAGCAAGTAGGCACCTGCATGCTATTGAGGTTTTTATTTTCTGCTATAGATGAAAAGATATGTATCTGACAATATATACAATTCACAGTAGTGAAAAACATAACCATGGGGTGTTCAGTGTCTCCTGTGGCAGTGGCTACCACAGTGCTGTGAAAGTATGAAATAGGCATTGGAGTTAGTTTATTATTGTCTTTCTGGAAAAAAAAGAAGTAAAAATTCAGATTATGAAAACACCAGAATTCACAAGAAAATACAAAAATTCCAGGAGCATTTTAACTCATAAATGTTAAGCCAACCTGTCTGAAGGCTTGGCATTTATCAAAGAGATAGTGACCCATCCAGTGCTTCTCCATGCATTATCTCCTTGCCTATAACATTACTGGAAATGTTTGTGTGCTCTGGTTCTTTTTCTTGTGCAGGGTGTGAGTACTTGGGGCTAAGGAGAACTTTGTCCGGTTGACAGAGGTAGTGGGGCACATATATATTCAGGCATTGAGTTAATTCCAATGCTATGTTAATATTCATAGTTTCTGGTACTACTGTTTTATATGTAATCGCAACCATAGTTATTTCATTGTTTTTGCCATTATTTTTAAAATATGCATAAATTTTCACAGAAATTACTAATAGAAACTGAACTAATATGACCTGGGTATCTGATCCCAGAATTAGGCATACTGTGTGACCTTATAAATCTGAAAGTGTGAATTAAGTGAAGTACATGTGATCACAGTTCACAGGACATAAAGCTCTACAAATTAAACTTTCTATGTCTACTATCTTTCACTCAGCATTTTCTAGAAAAAATTTCCTCATCACTTTTCTTAATAGAGAAAGCAAATGACATGCTGCCTATAGCCCATCTATGTTCTTTTCCTTATTCTTGCTTCTGTTGTGTTTTCTGCTTCACTCCTATTTTCAAATAATGCTGTGGTGAGAATGAGTGATTGGCCAAGGATAACTACTGCCTAATATTGCAAGAGCAAATGAAGGAAACAATGGCAGAAAAGAAATTTTCCAATTTGTTTCCTAGCAGTGACACAATCTCTAATAATGTTTTCATTGATTAAACTCTCTTGCTCAGCATTTACGCTAACAGAAAAATTATTGCAGTCTGTAATGTGCAGGACTCAAGAACTGATGAATGATTTGCTGTCTCTGTCAGCTGCTTAATTAGAATTAATTATTCATAGACTTCCCTGATGAAACAGGGATTATTATAACAATAATACAGTGTAGGTTGTTAGTGTTTTCCGAAATACCTTGCCTAATGGGGTTGTGGAAATTGCTTTGATTTTTGTCTAGCAAAAACATAGTTTAGAATGAAGCCCTGAAATGTGGTCTGACAGAATTTCCCCATTGCTCTGGATCTAGGCAGACCAGCAGATTGCGCAGCCTGGTGCCTGGCCCAAACCAGCCCCTACGTAGAAGAAAGGGTTGAGGACATATTGTTGTCCAAGTATGCTGAGAGAGATGTACAGGAAGGCTGTGGCAGGACCTTAGCAAGCATGATGTGGGACTGAAATCTGGGGAGGACAGGAATAGGTGAGCAGCAGTTCTGTCTGCAGGCAGACCTCTGCAAACTGCTGAGGTGCTGGGCTGAAACCCTTCAAGAAGCTGGTGCTTCTCTAGAGAATGTCAGGTATTGCTCACTAGTGATAACTAATACTAAGCAGATGTTGCCATGTGGGAGGCAGGAGGAAGAGAGCGAAGGTGGAAGGTTCTCTGAGGGAAAGGAGAGCCAAGGCTGTCTCATGGAGCATGAGAGTCTTCAGGGTGAAAGCCATGAAAATTCCCAGCACTGCATACTTTCCTGGCAGATCCAGATGAGACATGATCTTTTTTAGAACACCTTTGCCTTAAACATCCCTGAACCTTTTTCATTAAAGATTCGAATCTTTACAGGCCTTATGAGGAACGGCTGAGAGAGCTGGGGTTGTTTAGCCTGGAGAAGAGGAGGCTGAGGGGAGACCTCATTGCTCTCTACAACTACCTGAAAGGAAGTTGTAGAGAGGAGGGAGCTGGCCTCTTCTCCCAAGTGACAGGGGACAGGACAAGAGGAAATGGCCTCAAGCTCCACCAGGGGAGGTTCAGGCTGAACATTAGGAAAAATTTTCCACGGAAAGGGTCATTTGGCACTGGAACAAGCTGCCCAGGGAGGTGTTTAAGGCACGGGTGGACGAGGTGCTAAGGGGCATGGTTTAGTGTTTGATAGGAATGGTTGGACTCGATGATCCGGTTGGTCTTTTCCAACCTGATGATTCTATGATTCTATGAAATTAACTTTAAGGAGCATCTACTTATTTAGGGTGAAGTTCCATCAACTGCAGATGAGAAGAAATGGCAGAAACATGGTAGGACAAAGCTAAGCTTTCTTGGAAGGAGTATTTTCTCTGCTCGCTGCCTTTTTCTTCATCAAATACATTGCAGTTTGGCAGCAGCACCTGAGGAGGGGCCAGTGATTAGCAAACTAAATACATGGCACAGAGAAAACCAAGTTGTAACAGATACATGGCTGCATGTATGGTAGGAATTACAGTTTTAATAAGGTAATTCATCAAAAAAATGTTGTTCACATAACATATTCAAACCTTTACTCTCCGATTAGTGGGAGGACAATGAATTAGCAAAGGCTGTATAAATGAGGCTTGAGGGTTTTCACTTTGGCAGTGTGCTTAAACCCAAAATGGAGAGAAAACAACCTGTTTACAACGAAAAATGGAAGTATTGATATGTCATTGCTTTCTTGCTCACAGTGTAACCTACAGTTCCTTGTATTTACTTTTTGATACGCAAAAAACTTGCAGAATTACTCTTCTGCATTTTTTTTAAATAATGAGGTGTTCAAGGCCAGCTTGGATGGGACTTCCAGCAACCTGATCTTGTGGAAGATGTCTCTGCCCATGGCAGGGGGGTTGGAACTAGGTGATCTTTCAAGATCCCTTCCAACTCAAACTATTCTATGATTCTATGATTTCCCAATGGTGCTCACTATAGTGTCTGATGTGTCAAAAGAGAAAGAAGTGAACAGGATGAATTTGTTAGTCAGTGCTCTCTCTAGACCAGAAAGAGAGAGAAAGAGAATGAGAGCTGCCTGGGAATGTATTATCTTCTTACAAAAGTGAATTTCTGCCATGAAACATAAGGTCAAACTCAAGCTCAAATTTTATCTTGATTGTATTTGGGCAGCATTGTCTTCAGTGGGAGATTTCCCAACAAAGTTGGGTACAAACTTTTATTCCACATGTATTTCTAAGCTGCCTGGAAAGATATCTGAGACAGGGCAACCAGCATCTACCCACCTGTTTTTGGAAATGATGCTAAGTTAACCTAACTGATGCTGTAGATTAATTAGGGTCATGGAGGAGGATCTCAACCTGTCTAAACAGTAAATTATCTGAGCTACTTTTTGTATTGTGATTGATGATGACTGTCAAAATATCTCATTTAGGCTTATTAGTGCGTGCGGGAGTCATTGAATTGTTCTGGCTGGGTTTCATCTGGAACAGGGTTTTAGTATTTATATATATTTATCTATCCATAGATGTCTAGTAATGGCAAAACTCAAGCTGACTCCTCTGGTTATTGCTAGACAGCTGGCTACTAGTTTTGTGCTGTTGAGGTTGTGAAGGTAAGAGTTCCTCTCGCATGAAAATGCAAGTCTCAGAAATGTGGGGGAGGAGGGAGAAAGGGAGCATTGAGAAACAAGGGGAATTGAAGGGAAATGAAGAAATGCCCTTTCCTTTTGCAAAGAACTTGAGATACTTTGTGCAGTTAGTATTGCTCATCTGACAAAAAGCATTTAAACAATTTGAACTTTCTGTGAAGTTAGTATAAAGTAGCAGTACTTAGAATAGCACACCATTATTAATTCCAAAATTGTTTCAAAGTTCCCCTTTTCCTCCCACTCCACACATTACATAGACACAGTTACTGTTATTTTTGTGCTTAACTCCCAGTATATCTGAAGAAGAAAAATTAAATATGCTCATATAATGGAATCAGGAAAAAAATATACACATTATTGAATTCTGCTTCAGTTACATGGGACTGTATATAGCATGTATAGGGAAGCCTATTCTTCCACTTTGGGCTGAAACTGGTTTGGCTGAAGGCAATAGTAGCCTGTTAGCTTTTTCAGTAATTAAAAATACAGAAATCAGTTTAACAAATTTCTATTGACTTGCTTGCATTAAATTATTGCACTATCATCTGCTTTTCACAGAATTAGATGTAAAGCTATAGATTTTTGTCTGAGCCAGTCCAATAATTGTGGTCATCTTGTAAATGACTAAAAGTTGTTTTTACCCAAGAGTTTTGGCTGTTATGTTGCTGTGTGTCTTGCTGACACAGAGACGATGAGTGCTGCCCTTAGAAAATACCTCAAGCTTGTAGTGCCTTCCAATTCATTCTGATCGGGGGAGGTGTAAGTGATGGAGTAGCCACTTCAGTGTTTATTTACTGGTGTGCATCCCCTCCTGTGGTAGACTGCATGTATTGCATTGACACGGAAAAGAAGAGGCTTCCTAAGACCTTTGACACTACTTGGGCAAGATTCCACATAAGTAAATGTTATGACATATATCTGAAGGAGGGGTTGGTTGCCAGAGAAAGGGAAGAAACTGCTTGATCACTTTCTTGTTTCTTTCCATGAGCTCGAATGGGGATGAGTTCAGCAGAATTAGGAAATGTGGGTTTTTGTTTTTCCTTAGATATTTGGGAATGGTCATCTGAGAGATGATGAGCCAAAACAATTCTTAGCATCTTAGAGAAAAAAGTATTCACATTTGTGCCTGTGACTCAAATTAGTTTTAATTACCATATGAGTCAAAAATGATTCATGATGGATAGAAGCATAATTCCTGATTGTCTCATGATTATTTGCTCTTTCTGAAAGCTCTTTGTATATATTTGGCTAATTTATTTTTGTATATAAATACATTTTGTATATAAATATATTTTAACCATTTTGAACTAGAAATACCTTTCTTTTCTGCATATGATAATATCTTCAATATCTTTGTTCTACAACTGCTTGTAACTCACCATTTATACTCCCATAAAAGCACATTAGGTCTATTGTAAGGAATGAAGGCACAGTTTAGGCCTAAGCTAGCATGGGATTGGGCATTGTAATAACAAGATTATAAAATATTTCAGTCACCACTTTGAATACAAATGTATTTACTTGCACTGGATTTCATAATTTTCATTCCTTCTTAGGGAGCTGGGGAAACAATGCAGTCATCTCTGCATTAGGGCAAAAAGATGGGGCAAAACTAAGATGACCAACAGGCCGTGGGGGAAGATAAGAGAGGTATATGCACCATGTTTTGTGCTGGTGTTTTACAAAATGGATATGGTTGTCCCTGAAGTGAGATTTGTCTTGGCATTCTTAGTGCATGGTAATGGCATTCTTACTTAATTCTCTTATTTCTCATTGAAAATGTTCTGTTGGAGAAATTTCACTTTTTTCCTCTGTAGTTTTTAGAATTCAATGTGCCATTATTAAGGAATCTGGGTTTTACTGGAGCTAATTTACTGACAAATATCTGATTTTAAAATATGCCTGACTAATTAAATTTGGGATTAACAAACCGCAATATTTACAAATCTTGTGCTGTTCCATGACTGGATGATCACACTGCTATGTTTCCACAGTGTGACAATGGTAATTACAGACTGGGAATAGAGTGACTGTGTATTTTTATGAAATTGTAGATCCATCTTCACTGATTGGGGTCATGTGGTCATTTCTTTCAACATTTTTTTGTATTACAGACCATCATATTTCTCCCATCTACTCTTGGACTAAGCCCAGTCCCTTGGGTGTTTCTGAAGGGTGCCAACTTGATTTTAGGACATTAATATGCATTTGACTTCAGTTTCTCATATTCCAGGGTGTCTGAATGGGGTTGCACGCAAACTCAGCAGAGTCTAAATTTGTCTAAATAATACGATGCTGTGCCTGATTACAGATCTCTGGTTTTGAGCAAGCTAGCCTGTGTTCACAATGTAGGGCAGCCTTATGCCAAAATACTTGCAAAAATTCTGGAAGCAATCGAGGAGAAAAGAGCACAGAGCAAATAGTTGTTATCTCTCAGCTGGGCTTGATCACGCTGCACTGCTGCAGCTGTGTGACTTTCCACTGCTAGCTTGACAAACACTGGATAGTATCCTGGCCAGTGCTGCAGCATGTCCACATTTTTCTGCTCTAGAGTGTTTCTTTCAGTCTTGAATAACTTCTTTCATTCCTGCCTGCACTGCATGCAAACATGCACACAAAATTTATTACCGCACTCTAAAACTGAATTTCTCAGTACCTGACCCACTAGCTTGTATTCCTTTTCCAAAAAAACAGAAGTAATTCTGAATCTAGGATTACTGAGAGATATTTTCTGGATTCACTATTTTTCTGATTCATCTGTTTTGACTGTATAGTTTGTATTCATTGTTCCTAGATGTAAAACCTGAGTTGAAATGTGATTTTGCAGTTTTGCCTTTTCCCCCTCTCTGATTTTTTAATCTCTTTAACATGCTCTTTGTTGATATTGTGTAATACTGATGTGTAATCAAATTTTATTGTGTTGCAGGATACATCAAATACCTTACAGATCTGTGTGGATTACATTTGGTTAGTTGTTTTAAATCAACAAAGCTTATGCTCCTAAAGAATACCGTTAGATTTGTTTGACAAAACTAATCTGTCTCCCATTAAACCATGTTGACTGACATTAATAAGATTCCTGAAATTCTTAATCAATTAAATAATGTACCAGCTTCACCTTGATTTTATCCTGGAGAGATGTCATGTAAAATTATGCTTCTTATGAATCCTTTTTTATTTCTGTTTTGCAAACACTTCTCACCAAGAAACCCATAAAAGACAGTGCATTTGTATATAGCAGCTGGAAAGCTGAGAATGCATATATTGGTATATTAAAGCAGTGGCACATATTATTTATTATGCCATTATCAGAGAACACAATTAAACTATTGTAGAGTTGCTATGGTTTCCAAAGGAGGTACAGTGCAGATTAATTACCTCAAGATGCCAGATGGTACTGAATAATTCTTGAATAAATGCCCCATCACCTCTACCCCTCCTACATTTGCATAGTAAACAAAACATCGATAAAATGGAGGGTGAGAATGTAGTGATTTCCCTTTATAGGTCTCCACAAGCCTTTGTTTATCCTGAGCATATTTCTGTTCTTCTGACTTTATTGTTTAATTTTCTCCCATATGTGCAAAGATCCTAATGAATGAACTGCAAACAAGCATGTAAGAAAACTGCTTCTGGACATCTTGACTGCAAATGCTTTATCTGCACTATACCAGCAATTTTTGTATTGTCTCTCATGGCTGCCCTGAGGCCATGCTGGATAGAAAGATGCCTGATCCTGCCGACAGGGCAAGTAAGCTGTAAGAGACACTTTAAGCACTGTCTAGACCCAAGATTTCTTTTTAGCCTAAAACCTCACCACTTTGTGGATTGTGGGGACGTCCTACAGTGCAGCAGCATAGATGAACATCTATTTGGATGTTAAGCCTAAACCTGTAGAATACTCCACATAGCAGTACGTACAATCATTGGTATTTAAAAAAATTGCAAAACTTAAAGACAGTGAAGTTTAAGGCCACTTAGTCTTAGAGACAAGGCTTTCTTGTGGGTCTGTGCCTGATCACATGGCTGCTTTCTTTTCCTTCTCTTTCACTGGTCAACAGGTTAGTTGGGTGTTTGCAAAATTTTCCGTTATACAGCCTGACAGGGAAATAAATAGAACTCTAGGTCTGTACACGTAGTAAGTACCGAACTATAACTTTACCATCAGGGGATAAAAAAAAAATACAAGGCCACAAAGAAGAGTCTTTGGATAATGTGTCACAGAGACACATGCCTTAGTCCAAAAATTCTGGCTGTCCTGAGTGTTAACCCAAAACCTTGTATCAGCATCAGTTCAATACAGGTAAATCAGTCTCTGGGTACAAGCTTTTGTTCCCTCTTTTTGCTTAGCAATATAATAGCCAACTCACTGCCCTAAGAAACAGCCTTTTAATTTAGCATAACCCCCACTCAGAGTTTAAATTCAGGTTTGCGGTGTGGTTGGTCTAGGAAAACAGCCATAAAAACCAAGAGCAACAAATGTTTCTCCTCCAAATTCAGAACCTGCCTGGACAGAACTTGCTTAGGCTTTTTTAGGTGTTTGGTGTTGTCTAACGGACATCTCCCCTCTACACAATTTCAAGAGCTTGCTTGTCTTTGAGCTGGTCCAAACTGGTGAAGCTCCAGGTTTTCTAGCTTCTTAATGGGGTTTCAGTGATTCCTGTTATAGGGACTCTCCTAAGTACAGGTAACAGAGGCAGCCACAGACACAGCTGTTTGTATGTCAGTTCTGCTTTGGGAACTGCTGGACCTTCTGGGAAGAAGGTGGAGGATCACTGGCAAATGCCTGAGAAGCCTCTGAGAAACGTAACGGTGCCTGCTACTGCCAGTAAGGATGAGGTAAGGGGAAACACCAGGGTGTGATTACAAACATCTAGCAGTTTCTAATAAGCATGATTAGCTACCCTTGACCCAGAGTGACTGAAGCCTTTGTTGCAGCTGCCACCAGTTAGGGAGTATCCTTTCAGTCGGTGCTTGAGACCAGCCTATATAAGGGCTATTTGTCTACTTGTGGTGATGACACTTGATAGAGCAGTTTCTCCAGGAAGTGTCTGGGTAGCTCTCCATGAGAGGGCAAAGACTTTAGTACAGGCTGATCTTCAGGTAGCAGATGCAGCTCTACAACTCCCAGGCTGCAGGGAGTGCCTGGGACTTCTCTCTGATGTCAGGAGAGATGTTCTTCTGTCCCACAGGAGATGTGCCACCAATTGGAAGAGTTACAGAAGGAAGAGAGCAGGCTGTGCAGCACTGGAGAAGAGGGGATCTCTGAGATGCAGCAGCTTGAATAACCCTGGACCCTAACTGCAGCAGAGAAGCAGACAGTATCCACACCTAGTCTTAAGTACAACCTTGAAAGAAGGGGAAAGATGGATGTTACTGACCTCTAGTACCAAGAGGAAGGATCCTGCCTCATCTAAGGGCTTAGAAGTACAAAATAGGTCTGCTACACTCAAAGCTGAAGAGAAGCCACCTGTGCCTTTAAACAAAGGATATACTCCACTTTTTGTCCAAACAGGTGGCTCTGGAAGCAGTAAATTGGGAATAAAGTGCAAAATCAGGCAAGAAAGAGATGAGGAGGTGAATTTCCTGAGGCTGGGAGCATAGATGCCTACTAATAAAGCTGGCTTGTGAACTGGGATGCTGGCACACTTTCTAGGTGCTGGAGGGAGCTCTATTAGACAATGCACTAAACTTTCCATCATGTCTATGCCTGAAAGACTTGTGTGGGGTATAGTGAAGATGAATGGGCTTGCAGCTCAGCACTAAGTGATGGGGGAGGAGAGGGTGATAGAACTGTAATTCAATAGTAGCTGTATGTGTGTTTCATAATACTTAAATGATAATAGCTTTATAATTGTATGCAAAATTATATAACTCAATCAGTAGTAGTGATACACTTATTTAATTATATTACTAGGCAATTACTTTCACAGAAGTGTTTTGCTTAATTGGTAAATGCTTAATCATTGTAGTTTCTTATATTGGTAATATTTCAAGCCTGCAGGTTAGATGGTTTGAGCTAGACCCATGTAATAACAATATCCAAAGGAGAACATAATTAAACTAGGAAATACGTAAGTATAACTCTTATTTTTTTGTGATTTTGAACCTTAGGTAGAAAAATGGCTGTCTTGTCAGATTTTTTTTTAAATACTTAAACAAGAAATTAATTTCATCAATGGAAATTGCAGTTATTGCCTCTGCTCAAGGTCCTTTTCAAAAGATCTTTTAATTTCTTATTCCTTGCTTGATTTCAGCAAACGAAAAAATAATTGAAATGCCCAGGTCAAGTGAAATACTATACTTCTTCCCTTAAAGTACTGGATACTTGGAAACACTGGAAACAGATTGCTTTCTTAAGTCGCAACATTTGAATAGGAAGTATTGTTAAAGCATCAGCCAGATAATTTCAAATATATTAATAACAGAAGGCAAAATAGAAATAACATCTGCCATTACTTGATGAGCATGAATACCTCAAACAGGAATATAGACAAAACAGAGACATTTAATTCTTTTTTTTTTTTTTGCTGCTGTCTTAAATACTGATGATGTCACCCCCCTACCCTAATCCCAGAGCCCTGGGCTAGAGGACCAAGACTGGGCAAATTATAACCTCCTCAACCAACTCTGAACTTCTGTGGGATTTGCTACTTCAGCTGGATCCCTAAAAGTTGATGGGGCCTGATTACATACTTAAAGAGCTGGCTGATGTCATAGCAAGACCTTTCAATGACTTTTCAATGCTCTTGGGAATGTGGAGAGGTACCAGTTGACTGGAAGCTGATGAATTTTGTCCTGATCTTTGACAAGGGAAGCAAGGATGACCCCAGTAACTACAAGCCTGTTAGTCTCACATCAGTGCTTGCTAAGATTATGGAGAAGATCATTCTGGGAGCTATTGAAAAGCACCTGAAAGGCAATGCAGTCATTTGTCCTAGCCAGCATGGGTTTATGAAGTGAAGGTCATTCCTAACAAATTTAACTTCCTTCTGTGAAAAGGTTACCTACCTAGTTGACCAAGGAAAATTAGTTGATATAATCTTTCTGGATTATGTTCTCGTAAGACCTTTGATATTGTCTCTCACAGCATCCTCCTAACCAAAATGTCCAGCATACAACTGATTAAACACCTAATGCAATGGGTGAGCAGTTGGCTGCGAGGCTGGGATCAAAGGGTCACAGTGAAAGGTGTTACATTGGGCTGGTGACTGGTCACTAGTGGTGTTCCACAGGGATACATCTTAGGACCACTACTCTTCAATATCTTCATGAATTACCTGGATGCAGGACTTGAAGGTTTACTAACCAAGTTTGTTGATGACATGAAACCGGGGGGGAGCTGGTGACACTCTTGAGAGCAAAGAGGCTCTGCAGAGGGATCTGGATAAATTGGAGAGCTGGGCAATCACTGATCACATTAAGTTTAAGGGCGAGTGCCAGATTTTGTACCTGGGACATGGCAACTCTGGATACACATAGACACTGGGGAGAGAGAGGCTGGAGAGCAGCCCTGCAGAAAGAGATTTGGGGTTTCTGGTTGACAGCAAGTTGAACATGAGGCAGCAGAGCGCCTTGGCAACTAAGAGGGCCAACCATGTGCTGGGGTGCATCAAGCACAGCAGGGCTAGCTGGTCAAGGGAGGTAATTGTCCTGCTCTACTCTGCACTGGTGCAGCCCCACCCTGAGTACTGTACTGTGAGCAGTTTTGGGTGCCACACTATGCAAAGGATATCAAGCTACTGAAGGGTATCTAGAGGAGGGCCACAAAGTTTATGAAGGGTCTAGAGGGAAAATTGTGTGAGGAGGAGTTAATGTCACTTGTTCTGTTTAGCCTGGAGAAGATAGAGGGGAGAACCTTGTAGCAGTTTATTGCTTCCTCACAAGTGAAGGAGAAGCTGATCTTGTCTCTCTGGTGAGCAATGGCAGGACCCGAGGGAATGGCTGGAAGATGTGCCAGATGTTGAATATTAGGAAAAGGTTCTTCATTCAGAGGGTGGTGGGGCACTGGAACAGGCTCCCCCGGGAAGTAGTCATATCATCAAGCCTAACAATATTCAAGAAGTATTTGGACAATGCCCTCAGACACATGGTGTAAATCTTGGATTTGTCCTGTGCAGGAATAGGAGTTGGACTCAATGATCCTTGAGGGTCCCTTCCAACTAAGATAATTCCATGAATCTGTGATTTTTAGGAATAAGTATGTTTCCTGAGATAACATTTGGCTGTACAAATAGTTTGAGTAGAATACATATAATTCTGGTACAATAAAATTATTTCGTTATAGGAGTCAGAGGAATGAAAACACTTCTTGCATTAAACCATAGTGAAACAGCAAATTGCATTGTTCGATACTTTGTTAATCAAAATCAATATTTCATGTTTGATCCAATCCAGTGTTTATCACTATGAAGCAGCAATTTTATTATACCTATATATTTTATGTAATACAGCTTACAAGAATACCATAATTGTATCATCACACTATATGTCTACTTTTAGACCATAATGAACGATTTTCAGACCTATGAACTGTATTACATAATAAGTAGTGCCCTAAGTAGCAGAAGTTTATGTAATAAAAGGTGTACAAATGTCTAGTTTTTTTCAGATACAGTGTTTGCTTAAAGTAACCCCTAGATAACCTCTGTATAATTGTGGGTATAATTCATGTAAACTTGTAAAAAATTAATCAGGTCTCAAAAATAATCAATTGGCATTGCATGGACAATTATTGGTAATAGAGCTTGTGAAAACATAGGAAGGCACTCTGTGAGATTTTCTTCCGTTTTGCTAAATTAGGCAAGTTATCATTTTTTTAAAAAAACAATGTTTTAATGTTATGTCTAAGCAAATACAGTGTTACCACTGTAGCTTTTTACAATGCCAAACATACCTGCTCTTGATTTTCCTGATATGAACTTTACCCTGTTTGCTATGCAAATACCTCAATTCCCTGCTGCACCCTTTATTGATCTCCAGTGTCAAACTGCCTAAGGGAGAGAACAGAAAAAGCCTCCTGACCCACTCTTGTCTCAGTATGGCTTTAACTTTGTCTTATTGTGTGCATTGCTAAGGGGCATGGTTTAGCATTTGATAGGAATGGTTGGACTCGATGATCCGGTGGGTCTCTTCCAACCTGGTTATTCTATGATTCTATTCTATGATTCTTCTGTTATCCTTAAAGGAAAGGAAGACTGAAACAACAAAATTAAAATTTGACAGGTGATAGAGTGCAATTTTTTCATCAAGAAAGACTAGCACTCAAGTGGCTGTCGCAATGGTGGGCCAGTTTAGGTCATACACTAGAACATTTGCTGTGCAGTTAGCTTTTTTGCTGCTTAGGAACTCCAGTTCCTATCAATGAGACTCAGGAATTGAAACAAGAAATTGAGGGTCTGGGTAATGGCATAACATATATATAGTTACTTTGAAGATCAGAGTGTTTCTGCCGTTATCTGCTGACATCTGTGTTGTGTTTGGACCCATCTTCACAAATCCCATCTGCTATCAGGCCTGTACTGACCTGTTTGTAATTAAACATCAAAATACTATCACTAAAATGCCAGGCAAGACAATTAAGGCCATGCAGACTAGAGATGCTGCTGTGTTCAGCACCTGTAAATAAGCTCACCCCTGAGGTCACTCCAAAATTCAGATATTCCTACTGAAGTGGATGAGGACTTGTTCCCCACTGGAATTGGTGGCTGTCCAGAGATTAAGCATTCGGTATGACTGATGAACAGCACCTTTGCACCCCACAGAAGCGTTGTGAAGCATCTGATCTTCTACAAAAGATTAGTGAGGTGCTCAAATGCTGCAGTAATAGGGAATGGGTAAAAGCTGCTGGTAGAAATCCATGTAGCAAGTGGCTGATGGATTAGCAGACAGAAGGTTTGGGGGTTCCTCGCTAAAATTAATAACATTCAATATATGACTTTATGACTAAGTCTTCTACTACTCTGTAGCTTATACGATAAACTGAACTGAGAATGGTCAAGAGATGCAAGGTGCTGTATGCACCTGACCCAAAGAGACTGCATTTACTAATCCTTGCAAGTTTGCTGCAAGTGTCACAATAACTCTCTTCAGCAAAAAAAGTGAAAAATTTAGAGACATTCAAAGCCTGGCTGGACACGGTCCTGGGCAAATGCACAGCTCCTGAAAGAAAAGGATTGCATGAAAATCTCACCTTCCATAAAAAAATGTGATTGCTCTCCATGTTTTTGCAGGGGAAGGCTTGAATATATCAAAGGGCTGCAATAACAGGATCAAGATCAAAGAGAAAATAAATTACACATTCTAAACTTGCACAATATTTACCCAGTCTGAAGATTTTAGGGAACCTTATTTATAATTTTTTGAGGTTTAGGAAATATCTTTAGGGAGTAAGGTTTGTTCTGGTCACTGCCTAAGACATCCTTAAATAGTCTTATACCTATGCTAGAGCTAAAGCATGAAAACACTTATTTAACAGAATCTTCATCTGCTCAGTTCACTTTTCTTTCAACTAGGATTTTGTTGCTGAATAGAAAAAGTCTCCTGCAGACAACCTGAGAATCTAGCCCAGAAACTGTAAGATGCAGAAAAAATTGTGAGGGTAACCTCACAAATTACCTCGCCTGGAAACAAAGTGCCAGCAGAATGGCAGAAAAGCGATTTTGAATCCAATAAATGCGAGTCTTTGGAGACCACAATAAAATAGGTTCCTAGTGACAGTGCATGTCTATGAAAATTCACTGCAGTATCAGACATCCCAGGTGCCTATTTTATCAGGCATCGTTATGCTGCTCAGTGTTCCGAGAACAGTTCTGGACAATCTAATAACTTTTGCATTCAAAGGGGTGTCATTTAGTCATCAGGCATTTAGCTGCTGGGCACTGAGGCCGCTGTTTGTGAAACAGGTTTGTTTGAAAGAATGGAAAGCATATGTGTGTAATTAACTGGTGACTAAGGGTAAGCTTTTAAATTAAATATGCTGCAGCTCAGTCAATACATATTGCCAACATCATTGATGAGGGAGCGAAGGGGAGGTCTGAGCTCCTCCTGACCTTAGAGTTAGGATTGCCGCTGAACCTCATCAAAGATTTGGGTTGAAATCTTGCCTTTGTGAATATATATTTCAAATGTAAGAATCTAGTGAAACAAGAATGTGTATTTGATTTTGCTTCTGATAAATACACACCACAGAGGAAATAGTCATTTACACAGAGCATTCAACTGAAAGTTGCATCCTTTGGGAACTGATGTAATTCAGCAGTCTCCTCAGCTCCAGTGAGCAAAGAAATACGAAATAGTAAGCAAACCAAAATGAATAAAAGTGGAAAAAAAAGGTACAAAATAAAATGCCCCTCTGAAAGCGATTTGGACTTGAAAACCATTTTATAACTAAAGGACTCTAAGATTTGTGGGAAGAATTTTGCAACTAAAAGTTGGAACAACCAGGTGGTCAGTATTAATGTTATGTGGCTGGGTACACCGAAAAGCTCTGACAGGCAGGCTCAACACAGCCTTTACATATACCTGCTGGAAACTCAATGTTTTATACTCTCACTGTCCCTCAGCTGTGACAAATAGTGGTAGAGGTAGAAAAAGAGAGACACAGAGAGAGAAAGAAATCTTTCTTTTGTTTTGAAATAGCTTTAAGATGAATCAGAAAAAAAAAGTGTGACTTAGCATAAAAACCTGTTTACAATTCAGTAATTATTTGTAGCTTTGACCAGGAAGACTTCACAGAAATTCACATACTATTTGATATTTACTAGAGAAAAAGGGATTACAATTTTCTTTCAATTTTCTTTGCCCCTTCCTTTATCTGTTTAGTCCTATTTTGGATCACAGGTATGAGAAAGCACACTGATGCTGCACCAGTAGCTGCTGCGGTTTTTAAACCCAGAGACTGTTCTGACATTAAGGATTCCTGTGGAGACCCACTATCTTCCCCTTTCATTTGCAGTATGGTTAATGAGCCTGTAAATTGAATTAGCTCAGTCTAAGTGCTCAAAACCCAAGCTGAAATAAAAAGAAAACAAGATTAGAATAGCTTATGGAGGCTATACTTGTTTTGGTGCCTTTGGTTTCCTGAAGAATGCAGTGAGACTGAAAGAAAAATAAGAATAAAAAAAGAATATGTGACTGAAGACATATGATTCATTGTAATATATAAACCAGCCTATTCAACAGGGTTCATATAACAGAATGCTGGGTACTCAGCTAGCAAGTCAGTGCTTCCTGTCTCTAAAGAGATAAAGGATAACTAAAGGAGAAGTCACTGTATTTTTTTCCATGTTGGATTTAATGCATTTATATGTATTTATATTTATATGTAAATATTTACTTAACAAAAATTTATTATCTACTGTATCTTTAATTAAAAATAGCACAGCAGTCCGGGGATTGGATGAGTTTTCTTGTCAGCTACTGGCGGTAATGGAAATCACAGTGCATGCAGATCATCTTCCTTATAGAGGAGTCAGTCTGCTGTTACATACATGAGCAGCAGTTGGAAAAAAACCCAACTTCACAAGATTTTGGAGGCTGTTTTTTTTTTCTCAACAATGATCTGAAGACATGGAGAATAATCAACATATAAAGATTTATCAAATTTTCAATTAAAAAATAAACAGAAAGAATACTACCAGTAACATTAACTAGTAACAGCGAAACAAAATGAAAGTTGTTTATCTTATTTTCATCACTCTTATTCCCATGTGTGAAATAAGAGCTAGGCTGCATTATTATCTGTTGTTATCTCTAGGTTATGTACTATCTACAATCACATGATCGGTCTCCTAAGGATGTGGTTTCTAACGATTTGGTTTTCTAAGGAGAAAAATGAGTGATAAGAAGAAAACACCGAGTATGATTTTCTCCTGTGAAATCCAGAGAAGCAAAAAAAAAAGAAAAAAATATCTGAGTCACTCGTAGTCATATTTTTGGCTCAAAAATATATGTCAAAACTTGTATATGGCGGTAAGTTTGAGAGAGGCATGCAAGATCTTTGATTCAAGTGAGATATAGGGTTTTGGTTGGTATTTGCATGCTCAGCAGCAGAATTTCCATACAGTCTTTGAGAAGTAATTTGTACATACTCCCACAGAAGAATAAATCTGACAAAAAAGGACCACTGACACATTGTTAGCATTGATCTCCTCAGAAGTAAGGTCCCAAAATAAATATTACTCATCCAAAATACCCCAAATTGGATATGAAATTACCTGAAAAACATATTCATAATCTAAGAATAAAATTCTAAAAGCATAAGCCTACTCAAAGTGTTTAAAAATTCTTTTAATTTCTTTCTGAGATTCTCTGAGTGATTCCAGTAAGACTATAAAATTAAATCTTTCTTGTCTCTAAGGAACGTTTAAGAGATATATTTAAATAAGGTCACTTACTAATGAAATGTTAACAGCTCAGTAATAGAACTCAGCAGCTGTTTATCAAAACATAGAAATATCAGTGGAAGACCACCACATCTGAAATTTAACAGTGCAGCATGCAATGATCTTGTTAGAATTTGTCCTGCTTTATTGAAAGCAACATGTGGGCCTAATGTATTTACCTTATAAAAAGGGCTGTAAGAATTTTGTGTCTGATACACATATGAATATTTGTGCTCATGAGTGAAAAGATGATAGATGTTTGGTATAATTTGTCTTGCATTTTATTTAGTAGATATTACCCATTTGCAAAGAAACGGCAGTGAATTTCAATTTTTTGCATCCTTTCTGGATACAATGTAGAGCATTTCTTCCTAGAGAGCTTGATAAGAAGGCTTTCTGCTACCCCTAGCAAAAAGGGTAGCAGAAATATCCCATATGTTCTCCTACCTCCTTGTGCTGTTGTGTGCATGGCCTGAAATGTCTTGATTTCCTCATTCAACTCATTCATTATTTAAACGGAAGAAATAACACCCCCAGCTCACTAATATAAACAGAAATATAGATGCAGAAACCCTATGCTAACAATTGTTTAGCTGAAGTTAAACTAACAGTGTGTCTAACAATTGTTTAGCTGAAGTTAAATGAAATCCATAAATAAAATGAAATGGTAGTGTAAAGTATTTGTCATGTGAATAACTAGACATAATAACAACTACATGCTTGGTCTGTTCTCATCTGTAGTATTTTTGTATAGCTGCTGCTATGCCTGACAATCAACTGCCAGATGCAAGAGTTCCCTGATGGGTAACACTACATGCTCTGTGTGTCCTCCTGAACTTTACTACAGTTAAAATGTTATTCTGGATCTGCAGGAAAGTAGATAGATGTTTAGCCAGCACAGCAAATGGAAATACTCCTTCTCTGAGCAACTGGGAAATGCACTAAATCTGTCTTAGCTAGAAACATGTTTAGCATTTACTACTAATAATCTGGTTTTGTAATCTCTAAAGTACAGAAGATGTTTTTCACAAACTTTACTTATTCTTTTTTTTTTTTTTTTTAAGGAGTGCTTCTTTATTCAGGAGAGATTTCCATACAGACAACTCCTTTTCTCTGCTTTGATTTCATGCTTGCTGGATTCCTAACCTTGAATTAATCAATGGCAGAAGATCAGGACCAAACCAAGCAGAAACAAAACCTAATAATAGCGAAGTGATTTGGGAAGAGTTATAATTATATGTAAGAAATATCTAATTACTGCAAAACCCCTACCAGATTACTTTTTAATGGATACCGCTCATTAAATGAAATGGAAATAATTCGAATGAAAAGAGGTCTTTCTAGAGAATTTAGAAAATTATAAATACAAATATAAGAGCTGGCAGGGTGCAGCATCAAACTAGATAAGTGGAGTTAGCGTTGCATTTACCTCAAATTTTATTCTGCAGGAGGGACATAAAAATATTTCCCAATGTATAATTGAATTGCACGAAACAAATTATGAGCTAATTTTCTACTAAGGGACAACAAAATGCTAACAGCATTTGGAGTGTTTTTGAAGTGTGGTACTGGTTAATTCTGCATTTATTCAATGCTACATTAGCTTTTTAAGTCACTCAGGTAGCATCCAATCCTTTGCAGTATAAACAATACAAGCTTTCCCATTGCCTGCAAGAAGATGGTTTCTATGTTAAAGAATAGATTATCAATTCGAGGAGATAAAAATATTACAAAAGTGTTGCGCAAAATGTTTCTGTTATAGAAGTTCAGATTTCTTAATCTGTGGCAACTGATTGCAAAGCATTTGGGTTTTACCATTACATTAAAGAGAATATTAAAAAATTAATTACTGCAGGTTTTGGAATAACTTTTAATAGTAATGAATGGCCAAGCAGCTATGTTGCAATGTGATTCAACCTGCCCCAAAAATGAATTTCACAAGGTGTCTTCTAGTTGCATTCAATATTAGTACAGGCTTTGATACAAATATTTTTTCTTCTCTGAAAGGTAAGTGTCGATACGTTTTAACTCTTGTAATACTTTTACCTAATGTATTATGTGCGAATAACAGTGGCTGGTACTAGAGTGAATTGCTTCATTTTAAAAAGAAGTGTGGCAACCACGAACACTATGAAATGCCACTAATCATTTATGTTTCTCTTCTGTACATGGATAATAAGTATTTTCATGCCTCTTGTTCGAAAAAAAAAAGTTACAATAGCCCCCACTTAATTGCTGAAAGATTTGATCCTGCATTTTCAAAAACATGGCCATAATGAAAGCCTCCTCAGATTCTTGATGATCAGCAGATGCTCATGACCACAAGCATTACCATTCTGGGTTGATTGAGTATCTAGGGTCTTGTTTCATGCCTACACCTGTCAGGGGGTCACAGGCTTCAGGAATCAATTCAGTATTCATGAGTCTAGAGAGAAAATGATGCTATAGAGCGTAGGGAATATTTGCCAGGAAAGTGAGAAGCGGATGCAGTTCTTGATGCTGCTCAAAGGAATGCTTTGCATTCCACTTTAAATGGAGAAAATGGAGAAATAGCACTGTAAGTAGTGATCATTACGCAAACTCAGAACCAGCTCGGGGATCTAAGTTGCTACTACATGCTATTGAGTAGACATAGCCAGAAATCATGTGTTGTTTTTTTAATTTTACATCTAGTACCAGCTGCCTAACACTGTGCCATTTGTGATTTATTGGAATAGGGTAATTTCCTCCCCCCTGTGGCTGAATCCGCATTACCCCACTTTTCTTTGTCTAATCCTTGTTGCTCCAATTAATTAGCTTTCTCCTGTTCCTTTGTTCAGTTTCCCTTGTCCCAGTCCCACAAACAGAGGCTGTGGTTACTGTGTGGTACTATCTGTGGCTTGGTTTTGTTTAATACTGTTGTGTTACTCTGTGCAACAAATTGTGACTGACTGCTTCCTCACTGCTCTGCCAGTCTTGAAAAGTCCAGCATCACGAAATACCGAGTCAGAGCTCCCTGCCCAATCTCTGTAAGCTTACATAAAAAACAAACTTTGGTGAATAAAATCTGACTGTTAGGGTTATTAAGTGTTTTGGTGAAAGAAACGTGCCCATCATTGACTCCAGTGCTGAATTTCACAGTTTTCCCCTCAGGTATAATGTTCATAAACAGTATTGACTCTGCAGATCTTGTTAAAAACTGGGTTTATCATATGTGGTTTTCAATTTTGACTTTCATCAGTGCATATATTTTCTCCCTTTCTTGGTTTCTTCCTTAGTGCAAGAAAGTACACAATAGCTTTTAAATATTTCATTAATGAGATCATTTTACGGGTTTTAGTTTAAAGGTAACCATAGCACAAACACATCCATTATTAACTGCAGAATGGCAGTGTGGCTTCTTGGGAACCTTCTCTAGTTTAATATGAGAACCCCTGTCAACAGAAAACAGCACTGATATTGTTGTGAAGTGTGACAAACTGGCAAATGCAATGGGCACGACACTGGAACAATGCAAACTGCTTATATCAATGGAAGAAGCGATGTTTAAAAGTGAGATGAAGGCAGACAGCGAGAGGCTGTCGAGGAAGGTTCGATTCCGCGTTGCATCCTCGCACAGCGGGAGGGTGCTGAAGGAGGTGTATGCCGATGGAGAGGCTGCTGACTCTCTGGACTCCGAGTATACCAGTAGCTCAGAGACCGACCAAACTAGCCGGCTGAGCGAAGTGGACGGGCAGCCGAATGGACATGTAGGGTCTGAGTGCGATGAACACGAGAATGAGCAGGATGACTTGCTTATTTTAGTTAGAGCCACTAAAGAGAGGGGGTTTGGTAGAAAGCGAGTCAACATCCTCAGCAAAAACGGCACAGTCAGGGGAGTCAAGCATAAAGTCAGCGCTGGCCAAGCCCTGTTTGACAATCTGGCAAAAGTATTTCAGGTAAGTGATACAGTCCTGCTAGCTATAAGCCCCATGTCTGTCACTTTTAACTCACCACATTATTCTTTCTCTTTGTCCAACTCTCTCTCATTTAAGATTTACCAGTATTCTGCCTCATTCCCATTGCTGTCCATTTGCTCTGGTTGCTCAGAAGGGGTTCATTGCTGTTTATGGAACGCTCCAGCTCCCCACTCCAAATTAACAGTGAAATTTTTCTTTCAAAGTTGACTTAAAATTTGCTGACTAGAAATGAATATGTTGTGCTACCCATGTTTGGACCAGGAAAAAAATGTAGCAGTGGAATTAACTGGTGCTTTGTTGGAGATCTGTGCAGATCTGCTGTACAGGGACATGTCATGTTTCCACTTCTGTTATATTAGTTCTAATGAGTTTACAATGTTATCTACTGTTCCCTGCATGTAAATATGTATACTTGCAAATTCCAATGTGCTTAATCTGCAAAGCAGATCAAATTAGATGCAGGATGGCAGCAATGACGGTTTTCCCACATGAAAGTTTCACAGGGATGAAATCTTAGTCAGAGATCTCTTTTATTAATGTCTGTTTTCCATTTATTTTGTAGAAGGAGCAGAATATCTGTATTTGAAAAAGTATATGCCACACTGATGTCTTGGGCAGAGAAATACAGGCCTTAGACAAATGAAGATAAAATTTCTAAAAAATGTCATTCATGTATATATGATGTGTATATATACGTTATTTAAATCTTTAAATCATTAATGTTCAAACAACAGAGAAACACGTATGCAACCAAACCCTTTATGAAGGCTTTTATAATCCAGAAGTATAAACGCCACATAAATTAACCTATAATTGGCTTCAAAGCATCACATAAATTAATCTATAATTGGCTTCAAAGCATTGTTTTAAAAGCATTTAAGTGGTTTTAAAGCACAGGGAATTTGATATTAGTAGCAACTGTTCTTGTGTATTGAAAATAAATTTTCTGAAAGTTATTTATTTCTTGCATTGAAGCTCAGTAGTTTCATCATATGTTTAGATGACTATAGGTTAACATTCTCTTGCTTCTGAATATGAATTTATACTCTGTGTCATACCTAAGTTATTACAGTCTTTTTGTTAACACCAATGTTCCCATGGAAGATGAATATTTCGAAGTTTAATTGCCTGTTCAATTTTGTTCTTTATGTCACATACCACTCAAATATTTTGCTTGCTTTCAAGCCACTCAGTAAGCAGTTTGTCCCTGTTTTCCCTACTCCAATAAAATTTGAAACAAACTTACTTTTTCTGAGTAGAAGTGAGTTAGGAAGTGTTAACTGGGGCATGTCTGGAGTGTTCTCCAACCTTTATTCCAAATATTGTTCTGTGTTTGTTTTGCTACGTGCTTCAAACCATTTCACCTCTCTAGTCTCATTTCCTCCTAAAACCTTCCTTTTGCTGCATCAGTGACACCAAGCTAAGAAATGTGAACTACCTAAATAATGGGATGCATCTGAAGACATACTTACCTTAATTAGTGGACCTGTCATCTTGCTATTTCTGTCTCCAGTTTTAGGCTAGGAGTACTTCAGGAAAGATTCATGGACAGAAATCAACATACTTAGATTGCAATGAGGTTTCTTTCATTCCTAGCAGAGTTATAGCTAGGACCGGCACTATTTCCATACAGTGTTTTGCTGGAAGAAAAGAAGGCTTGAGGCATCCTCTGATAACTTCAGAAAATATGTGGCCAATTCTACCACAGAAAACCATAATTAAAACCAGTAAAATAATTAATCGTTTAAAAGTGACAAGGGTCTTGTATTTTACAGCAGAAGAAAGTGGAAAAATTAAATTATCAGGTGAAAATAAAAGTTTTTCATACAGTTCATAACCGTTACAGGCATTGCAAAGTCCAAAATAATAGGCTTGTTTTGAAAATGGATGAGGAAAATATATGGGGAACTGAGCAGCTTCTGCTTAGGCGGTTCTAGAAGACTGATTTTGAGAAATAACTGTATATTCTTACCTTAAACATCTACTGTATCAAAGATATATATTCATTAATACAGAAACTGTCATGATTTGAGGTTTCTATGCCAACAAGTTTCTGTTTCCTTAGAGGTAAAGTTTGAAATCTAGTGTAGAATGATTGTTTGTGTAGAATGATCTTTTGTCATACTGTGAGACAATTTTCTATGCCACATGATGAGCACAGAGGAGAGCAAAGTACATAGGCTGGGTTTGAGACTGATTTGGAACTGTTTGATCTGGATGTGAAATATGATTGAAATCCATCCAATTACAAATGGAATAATGATGTTAGGGTAAGATTAGAGGATGATTTCTAGTTTTCTGTAGGTATGTTCCAGTCAATTAATTCCACAGTAATATCACTTAGAGAACAGAAATTCTGCATTCAAAGATACAGTAAGATAGAAATATGCCTTTATTTGAAGAATTAACTCAAAGTCTTCGATCTGGACAGTTTTGTAAGTCCCTACCTTGATTAGTAGGTGAGTGACCATCCCTGGAGGTATTTAAAAGATGTGTAAATGTGGCACTTAGGAATATGGTTTAGTACTAGGTTAATCATTGGACTCAATGGCCTTAAAGGTCTTTTCCAACCTAAACGATTCTGTGATTCTATGTGAGTTCATCTGCAGTTACATGTTTTGCATCTCTTAGGTAAGCAATTGTAGATGTATAACAATATCTAAGATGTATATGAAGTCCTTTATCCCTGAGAAGAGGCCATCTCTGGCCCTTTGATGATTCAACAGCAGATGACCATGTTATATATGTCTCAGACTCAACGCAGGTATTTGTACACACTTAGACCATACACAGGAACTGTTGGCAATCTGAAATCCTAGGCAGTGCCAACATTCTGATTCTTCAGACTATATCTGCAAATTCCTCTGCTATCCTGTTGCCAAATCCCCAGATGATTCCTATGGTGGAACAGAGATCCTTTAAAATAAACCACTTTGCTCAGATATTCTAGGGTTAAGCAGGGATTCATTCACTGGGCTTTAAGTTGTGCAGTCAAGACCTTTGATGATTCCTATTCAGATATCTGTACTAAAAGCACTTCTGTGTAATTTAATGTTCTGTGGAATATTTGGGTTTTTGAATGTTTTTTCCACATTTTCTAGCTACAGCCTTTCCACCAAATTGGTTCAGACAGTTTCTTCCCACAACAGACTCATCTGAAAAAAACCCACACCTTCTGGAGTTTTTGGGAACGTGAATAGAGTACTGTAATACAGGAAGTATTTCTAGAGGAAAAGGTGCATTTTGTGGTTGTTGCATGACACAAGCCTGGTCTGAGAATATATATCTATTGCCAAGTAGATATGCATCCCCTGCTACATCTTCCCACATCCATGCACTGAGCAATTCCATCATCAACACAACTTCCCATTTCTACCATTCCCTGTGAAGAGAAACTCAGTCGCTTGTATTAGACTGCCTGCTGACTGACTGTGCCCCTGGACATGAGCTGCAAGACTGTGACAGTAAATGTTCTCCTGTCAGGCTGGCCCTGCAAAGCTGGTGAAGCTGCTGTGAGCCTGGTGAGATCTGGGGCTGGCATGGCCGTGGGGATGGAGTGGGACAGAGCAACGCGTGTCTCGTGGTTATCTCAGCTTCATGGCACAACATTTTGCAGGCAGAAAGGCAGGGAAGAAACCAGCCTTATTGATGCCTCATGGAAACATGGTTTCCATAGCAACCACTCCAGGCTTTCCCTCCCAGGGGTGGATGCTACAAGGAGAGCATTGACAAAGCATCCTGGAGGAGGGCACGAGGCGGGTATGGGGAGTGGGGAGGTGTGTGTGTATATGAGAGTGTTGCTCTGGCAACACCTTCCCAGTCCCACTGGCAGGGAAGACGGGAGGCCAGTGGGTGGTCATCAGTGGAGGTCAGGGATGGTCAATGCAGCCTCCATCAGCACTTAACCTGGAATGGGAGGGGTGGCCTCCTACAGGACCGACAGTCAGAAATATGTTATTTGTGAGAAATGTCTACTACTCAAAAGCCTGAATAACAGGAATGAACCGGAGCTCCCTGTTTCCCTGTTTGTGTACCTCCTTGATATAATTGAAATTATCTCTTGCTGAAACACTGAAGCTGACAGTGTTGACAGCTCCAGAGCTGGGGACGTGACCTGCTACTTACATCAGGAACAGAAGCTCCTTTTCTGCACATCCAGAGTAATTGTAGACTTATTCCATTCCATTACTAGAATTTTTATAATACTTAGAATACTGTTAAAATGTGAATGGGTATGAGTATTTCCTGTATTTTCCCGTAGAAAGTAGTAGAGAAATGGTTCTTGTTTCCCTGAAATAAATGCAATTCTCTTCATGACTGATTTTTATGACTAGAACATCCCTATGATGGCTTCCAGGTGACACAGCAAAAATCCTTGGGTTGTCTAATATATTGCTAAGTGGTGCCAGAACATTTTTCCATCATTTCATGCCAGACCAAGTTTCCATCCCAATATTCAACATAATGGAGCTGAGACAAAGGTTTTACACAGGTCTTACCTCATTTCCACTGTTTCAGCGTCAGTACTTTCCTTCATTTCCTCCACTTACACACTCAACACTATCTTTTCATCCTCCTCTGAATGCTCACCTTCTGCTAAATTAGCTACAGAGCTCATTCTTAGGCAGGACCTGCTGACGTCTGTTTTGAAAGGGTAGGGCTGCTTAACAAACCTGATTAATGCCTTTGTGAACATTGCATCAGAGGGGATACGGGTGAAGAGTCAGACATAATGTAATTGGTCTTCAGGATATTTTCCAGCACAGTATCTTAGGTAGAGTTAACATTTAAGGTTGCAAAGTAAAACTCAATATTCAGCCTAGTAAACAATTAGCTTATTAATGTTTAGAGGGAGAGATGGAAAAGAGTTAAGAATCAGGTGGAAGTTTGTTAAGAGAAAGGAGAACTTCTGGTGTGGTTAAGTTCACTTCCATCTTTCTTTACTTTCAGGTGACCTAGAATAAAGAATACACAGCAGGACATGCAGAGCCTACAAACAGTAGTGTTATCTAATACCATAGAGAAAATAAAATTAAAGACAGCAGCAAAACCAACTATTTTCCAAAGAAAGCATATGCTGTGAAGTGCTGTTAAGAAAAGTTTCTGGTGCAATATTACAAGCAAAGGTTTTAGGATAGGTGGCATATTATATGCCACTCCATCCCCTCACTTCTTTGGCAGATGATCAGTGCTGACACTCCAACATCATTGAACTCAGAGCTCAAAGACCTCTGCCTGGACTGGACTAAGACTGTAAAAGGTCTCCTAAACTTTTCTTCACATTCTCATCCAAACACACTACCCTGTGACTCCCCAATAGGCACATCCTGCAAAAGGGAAAGATGTACAGGATTACTTGTGTCTACTAGTAGCGATGTTAGGGAAATGTGCTGATAAACTAAAGCTGTAGCATTTGATACAGGAATGCCATTTATATGGGTGGAGATAAACCCCAGTGAGCTGCATGTACCTGCTCTGAAATATAAAGTTCCAGTGCATGTTCATAGTGTTAACAGGCCTTGAAAACTAATTATTGAACAGCATCACACTGTGTCATGCCTAAGCCCCTCCACTGAAAAATAAGAAAAAATGTAATGACACAGAGGATCAAGTGATTATGAAAAGTAGGTTTCTGTTTGTTACAGAAAAAAATTCTATGTTGGAAGGACAACTGGATCACCACTGGAATGGACATAGTGTCCATTTACCACTTCCCTTGCACATTTCCTAAGTGTTTTGATCTGTAAACACAGTTCATGGGACAGTGATTCAGCTGATGAAATCACAGGTAAAACAGGTAGTCTCCAGAGCTGGTGACCGAATAGCCACACTGATTTAAAAGGGAAAACATTCAAGTCTGTGAGCTTTTAGCTAGAGCCTGGGGTTGATAAGTACTTAAGATATCAGTATTTATTGTTCACATATTCAATGGTAAAGCACTGAGCCCAGACAGACACTGTTCACGATATTTTAGGATTTGCTGCTATTGGACTTGAAATTCATATCTGACACAGACTTTATCAGTAAATAGGCTTTAAACTATCTAAAACTCTGAAAGTTATGCACAAGCTTTGAGTTAAAAAAACTTACTAATCTAATTTTTAAAAAATGTGAGTATTAGATGTCTTGACTTTTCAACGCATTGAAGATAGGGAAGTTTAGCAATGAAACCATGGTTAAACTTACTGCTTCCTCAAGACTGAGTCAATAATTAAATTGAAAAAATGCTACACTTCTATGCTTGCAGTGTGATCAAAATATGCTGGACATCAGTCCACCTGGTTGGACAGGTGTATGTGTGTCTGTATCCAGCACTGTATGGTCTCAAAATTATCCTTGCTCTGATATGTCTTGGTCCTTGTATAGAATCTATAAATGAGGAACTGTTCTTGAGACTTTCAGGTGCAGTGTATGGGTCTAAGCAGAGGCAAGCCCTGGGACAATAAATATTTCTGCTCTGTCTTTACAAATCTTTCTCCTTCATAGGATATAATAAGCAGGTACTCCAACTGTTTGTTGAATCACATATCTGCAGGTGAGTGAAAATTATTATGACCCTGCATTAATTAATATTTCCTCACTGGCTGCAATATTTTTATCACCTTAACGTAGGCAATGACTATATAAAATACAAAACAGGTGAGAACTGACCTTTATGCATTTTGCAGGAGACTTCAGGCCTTAGTGGCATCAACAGTGCAGTTTTGAATCTGTGCACACCAGTCTTCCCTGAGGCAGAAGCTGAACTGACACAATTCATAACAAGGGTCTGTGAAAGGCATCAGAGTATAAAGGATAACTAAACTCTGGTGGATGCAGAGTGGAAACAGCAGTGAGAAAAGGGTAATTTTGCACTTCATTAGCACCTTCTTTCTTCTGCTGACAGAAAATAGCTTCTAACAACTGAGTGGTGCTGACTAGAGTTGTGTCAAGATTACCCCAGCTAGGGTTCAAGTGTCTATGGGCCAGGCAGATAGCACAGCCCACATAAAAATGCTGACCTGCTGCCCTGAGCTGTGAGGGAGAACAGAATTAGTTACCTCTCTGAAGACTGTACAATGTGGGTACTTACCCAGAGTGATATATTAATAGGCCTCGTGCCCCGGTCTTATCTTTTGCATGACAAAGGGCATAGCAAAGAAGCTATGGTAATACTGCAGTAAATATGTATATACGGAATATGGAGTAGTAAAGTGAATCAAGACTATAGGTATAGATTCAAAAAACCTGTAAGCTTCTGAAGAAGAGCATCGACATCAAGCTCCAAAACTGTGATTTTCCTCTTTGGTGTCAACTTGTCTCAAAGGCAGTAAAAGCCTTTTATTAATGACAATTTGACTAATTATCTGCCTTGGCCATGTGCCCCAGCATCTAACTATTGACAAGATCATGACAGTTATCTCCTACTCATGTGAAATGCAAACCACAAAATAGACGTTCCTTTGCCTGTCTCACCTGCAGGACTTGATGCAGCAGGTGTCCTCTGAGTATGCCTAGTGGGTCAGATCCTACACAAGCTGTACATAAGCAGATGATGCTTTGTTACAAATCGTGCTTGCAGGAGACAGTTGTGGGAGTTGTACTTTGAATTAGACAGTCACAAGACAGCATGAATAAGATGCTGTAGCAGGAGTGGAACATGCCTCTCAACTCACCACACCAAATAATGTTGTGCTACAGCATCATGCTTAATTTCCATTTCTTTCTTTCTCACTCTTAAGAACTATAGTGAAGCATCACTTCAGCATGCAGATATCCTAAAAAACATTGTAGCCTGTGACTTGCTTGTTAGGGACTAGAGCTAGAGTTGATATTGAATTCAGGTAGCCAAGACACAAAAGGCTGCAAATAACCATGTTCTGCAACTTTATTTCATCCTTTCTCTTTGCTTTTAAAAACACATTTTCTTTCTTTATTAAAGAAAGAAACAGTGTACTTGTTCTGAGGCAATGCATATGAATGTCAAACAGAAAAATATGCCTCCTGGTTGTACTAAGTAGGATTCTAAATCATACTGGCCTCAGGAAATTCTCTGAGCTGAAAGTAGTCATAAAATGAGACAGTATTAGGAGTAAATCCCATACACATTTGCCATTCTCTTACTTTTTATTATCTGTCTGGTAGATGACCTGGAATGCTAAACGAACACTGGGTTCAAGCCCATGTACTGCTCTGCAACTCTTACATAATGTCCCTTTGTAGAACTGCTCAATAAGGTGCTCAGCCTTTGAATTAGCATGGAAAATGGTTCATGCTACTTCATAATGGCTTGAAAGAGAGTACTATTATGATCATTCAGGCATGTACTAATGCTTTTGATTTCAGGCCATAGAAGGTATTAGCAAAAATACTTTCTTAACAAGTTAATTGCATTATAATTCCATTTAGTTTAGAGATCCTAGAACTGTTTCAGTTCTGAACTAGGGTTTGCAAATACTTAGGCTAGTAAGCTTACATAAGCTAGATAAATATAAATGTACACGAAGCATATAGGTATTGTGTTACAATGACCCAGAAATGTATTTTAGCAGTTGACCAAAACCTTGTTTCAAGAGTTACCTGCTGCTAATTTATTATCAGTGGCATGTAGGTGTCATTAAGGACTATTTACTTCTCTTAGAAAGAAAAAATGCACTCGTGTTTATTATGCTTACTAGAATGCTCTGGTCTGTCAGCAGCCTGCTCTGACATTTGTCTAGTAGTGTTGACAGTTTATTACACACTACACCAACGCCAAGCACATGATTAACAGCCTGAAAGAAAGAAGTGGCCAAAGAGATAATGCTTGTTTTTGTCTGGAGCTTTAATCTCTTACTGCAGTGTCTGACAGCATCATAGTTTTGTAGCTTAAGTGCAAGGAAACGTGCTTCAGAATAGAATTTGCAGCTGGAGAGTAAAGGATATGGCTTTCATGCACGAAAACCTTCCTCATTGCTGCAACATCCAGTATGAGGTAGTACAAATCACGAAACTCAAATCTCACTAAATTCTTCCAAAACCTTTAAGCTAAATAATAATTAGGACAACATCCCAGCCTGTTGATTTTGAAAAGGAGATGGAAAAATACAGCTCCCCATCTAAACAGAAAGTCTTGTGGTTTTGTTTTAAACAGTAGTGGCGTTGCAGAGAGGCTGCCACAGCACAACTCTACAGCCTCTATCAAAGAAAGCAACAGAAATAGTCACAGATGAGCAGCTGGAATCAGTGAGGTAGAGACTCATTTCGCACATGGCAAGAAAGAAGTCAGAAAACCCATCATTCATTTCTAGTATGAATTGTTTAAAGCATTTTAACAACTTTAGTACAATTCTGCTTTGAAACTATATTTGGAGACACCATCCATCAACAATGTCAGAGGAGCACACCTTCTATACCACAGAAATACCGCACACAAACTTGTTCTTTCCTCACTTCTCACAAAGAAATATGGAAAAAATTGCCGGCCAATTTCTACACATGTTCATAACTACATGTGTTGTATTCTGCAGTGACAAATCTGTCAATGCTGGTGCAAAGGCAAGGAAATATTGAATCTTGATAGCTTTGTTTGGAATACTACTGGTTGCTAATTGTCTAGCAAGTTTCAAAAATATGAAGAATTGTCAGCAGTCATACACTACTATTCAAGAAAAATCTATTTGCCCTTGTAACTCCTGTAAGACAGAGAGCAGTCAGTTTCTAAACCTGCAACTGAAGTTACAACTTTTTAAAGAAAACCAGATCTCTTCCTGCCCATCTGCTCATGTCCTGTTCTTGGTTTACTAAATTTAAATGCAAAGGAGTGTCCCTCCTTGCCCCACAGGCAACTGTGAAGCATTTCATTGCTATTCAAGTGGAGAATTGCATTAGACTGATAGTGAAAGATGAGACCTTTAAGCATTATTGTTGGAGTTCCTCCCACCTATTGCAGGTCTTAATCTACATCTTGAGGACATTCCTTTCCAGGTGTTGGCAGATGCTTTCAATCAAATTCCCAAACATGCAGTGGATAAGTTCAGTTGTTGCTCCAAATCCCACCATGATCCGAAAATGTAACCACATTCTCAGTCCATCCAAGTCTAAACTTAAGGTGTCATGAAGATTTAAAAGAGATAGCAGTTTCTAAATGACTTGTTCAGGTAACAGATTCTGTTCAATTAAAGCTGTCTGTATAAAAGTTTGCCATGGCAGCTAGGTGATCTGCTGGGTGATCTGCTGGGTGATCAAGCCTTTAGCAAACCCGCTTGGTGCATGACGTTCTTGTGGATCCACAAGTGAGAAACAGTGGGGTGGAAGGGCACTTTTATAAGCCAATATTCCAGCTTCCATTCACGGGAATACAGTAAAAGATAAAATAACTTTTGACAGAAACCTTGTTATCTGCCAAACATGAAAACTCCAGGATGCATCCCAAACCAAACCCAGGCTTTGATTAACTCTTTTCCCTGATTTTATTGTTTAGGAATGTAAATCGTGAAGAATGGATTGTGATTTTAAATTTTCTCTGCTACCAGTTGTAGTTGAGAACTCCATCTTATTTCATTTATGCTATTACCTTTCTTAGTTTTTTTCAGAGTGAGAAGTGTAGTTCTAGTGTATAAGACAGACTGACTTTGTGGTGTAATTAATCCATGATGAAAGGCTGGAACATCTGCCAAAGAAAACGCAGTAAATCTTCAACTAAACTGAGTCTAGCTGATAAGAGCTTTCCTGAATGCTGGCTTTTGCTTCTTGTTTGTCTTTAACACTATGAAAATCACCACTTGCAGCACTAGTGCAAATAAGAAAGAAGCCACTGACTCTTATGCTACAGGGGCTGGAGAACAGGCCTTATGAGGAGCGGCTGAGAGAGCTGGGGTTGTTTAGCCTGGAGAAGAGGAGGCTGAGGGGAGACCTCATTGCTCTCTACAACTACCTGTAGAGAGGAGGGTGCTGGCCTCTTCTCCCAAGTGACAGGGGACAGGACAAGAGGGATGGCCTCAAGCTCTGCCAGGGGAGGTTTAGGCTGGACATTAGGAAAAAATTCTTCACAGAAAGGGTCATTGGGCACTGTCAGAGGCTGCCCAGGGAGGTGGTTGATTCACCTTCCCTGGAGGTGTTTAAGGCACAGGTGGACGAGGTGCTGAGGGGCATGGTTTAGTGTTTGATAGGAATGGTTGGACTCGATGATCCGGTGGGTCTCTTCCGACCTGGTTATTCTATGATTCTATGATTGTTATCGTATCTCGGCATATTGAAAGTAAATCTTGGAAAAACATCCATTCAGCACACAGAGCAGAGCCTGGTGGTATCACAAGCAGGATCTCACAAGCTAACCATTTTATTCTCCAGTCAGAAATATGATGAATCATATTTGTAAGAAGCTCAACAGACTAGAATTCACTTTAATAGACCGCTAATGCATTCAAATTAACCAAACTGTAATTGATGTTTGGACACTATAAAGAGGATAATTGTATGAGAAAACCACACCTGGCTATGTGTAAATATAAAATGACTGAGTTAGAGATCCATGTATGTATATATTATTGCTAAGTTGTTATTAGCATCTATCAGTCTCTCTAGCAGTCTATATATACCAATGGAATATTTTAGAAAGAATAATTAAGGGACTAGTGAAAGAGAGGAGAAAAGAGGAAGAGGGAAGAGATAGCAACCTTCTCCTTTCTTTATATTAAACATCATCTGCCTAACACAGAACAGTAAACAGGGTTTTCCAAAGCTGCTGCCATGTTAAAAAAAAAATGGGCCAGAGTATGCATAGTAATTTTCATGACAGTCATTTGCTGCAGATAAACACAAGTCAGTTTCTCTGCAGTATGAAATTTTCTGTTGGATGAAACAGGTGGGGTCAGAGTGCTCAAACCAGGACTCTCTTGGAGCTATGTTGTTCACTAACTTATCCACTTGATGTGAGATATCAAACACTTCCATCTTCATCTGCCCACTCTCAGCAAGCCTTGCTCAAGTTCACTTCTTGCTAAAACCATCCCTACTTACAGATTATTCTCAAATAGGACACAAGCTGCCCAATGATCCTCCCTGGACAGGCAACTATAAGTTCAAGCATCTTGAATGGTGTGATAAATAACAAGCAAAAGTAAAAGCTGCTTATGACAAGAGAAAATAGGATTTGGGCCCCACAACTAAGGGTGCTGTTTGAGACAAACTTATTGTGAGTTTTTTAATAATCCAGAGTGGCTCTATGGTAAATAGTGCATAAGTAAATAGTAGACTTATCACCAGTCTGAGCAAGTAGCAGGACAAACATTCCCTCTCAAGAAAATTAAATATATTTGAAAAATCCTACACATATTATTAAAAAACAAGCCCCAAAGTAACTTAAAATGTGAACTGACAGTAAGAAAAATGATGAAAGAAAAATAACTAGTCCTTTATTAATTTATTTCATCCATACATCCAAATATAGGCAAGTCTAGATACATTTAAGAGGTCTTTTTGGGGAAGTGACCAAAGTGCTAATTAGAGCTCCTTCAAGTTGACCTACATGCTTTCTTCTTTTATTTTGAGCCTTTCTTCTTGTTCTAAGTGGAACCTGATAACAGAAAGGCTCGGAAAAAACAAATGTAAAAATCAAGCATTTTTTAAACTTGAAAAAAGTTACATTTTATTGAAGTTTGTTGTTTTACTTGATATTTTTATCCCTGTTGCTAACAATAAAAAGATAGAAGTGAAATAAACACTGATCAAGTGCTGAATAATAATTATTTTTCATATTCCTTCATATAACTGTTGTCACCAAGTAGTGACTCATAACTGTTAAGCAATAGCAAATTAAATGGTGTAATTCAGGACAAATCTTCTAAGAATAGAGACTTATTCTCAGATTTCCAAGGCTTGCACATTGCTTATAGTTGTATAATTAATATTAGCAGTCTTTTCATGACCCATCTGTGATCCATTGTTTCAGTTCTGTGGTCTTCCACTCTATTTACAGGTATAGCTTTAGGCAAGCAGATGCTATGCAGTTCAAGTCATACATTTTTAATTTACTCATGGCTGCATTTCTTCAGGTGACATGCAGTAAACACTTTTTTTTCTCTCTTACCTTAATTAGTTTTGGTTTGCAAGGTATGCTGGAGGAGTAAAAGTAACTTTACAATTTGCCTGTTCTCTTACTTCTTGTTGACTTTTACAGATGCAGAAAATGGGTAGGAATCAGTTTGCAGAAAATCTCAGGTAGCAATAATGCAAAATCTGACTGTTAATATAAGGGGTAGGCTAGAGAGGGCTATGAAGGGATCATTGATATTGTAGAGGGAATCTAGGAGATAAATTGAATACTTGTGGAGAAAAGGGAAGTTTATCCATGGGATGCTGGAGAAGGCTTCTTGCTATCTGAATTCATAGAGGAATCTCGGAGGGAAATGAAGAGCTACGACTGTCAGTGTTTGGAAATGTAATCTGGGAGCCTGAAAAGCTGATGTGATGGCAGTGGAGATCATCTGAAATTATTTTAAGTAACTTGTATTTTCATTGTTTGTTAAGATAATTAGGTAAATATCTTCACTTGAATTCACAGAATTTCTCAACAAACTTCCCAGAGAGGGAAGAGATGCCTAGGATTCACGTTCCATACATGAACTGCAACCAATATTAAGCTCTTAAGATTCTGGATCAGCCTCTTCCTGGCTTAGCTTGTGGCACTAGTTTGCATCAGAAAGGCAGAGTTCACCTGAAATGCAGGCATTATACATGCTCTACTGCAATAAACGGTGATGATCTTCATATGAAAGGACAAATTATGTGTGATACTTTCAGGGAGTAAGACATGCCCAGAAATCTAGAAACTCAATTCATTGCACATGTTCTTAGGTTTGATTTGGGGATGTCTATCATCTGCTTTGTGTTATGAGTCCTCTGGTGGACTTCTGTCTCATTTTGGCTGATTCATTGTATGCTCAGCACTACTGAAATTTGATAAGGAGGCACCAGCTACTTCCAAGCTGGCACCGTGGAAATCTTTAGCTCCTAGACATTCTTGCAGCCTGCCTGTAGCACAGGCTTGTAATTTTGACCTTACGTAAACCTTAAGAATAGACAAGGGCTGCACTTAAACCAGTCCCTCAATAGTTGCCAGAAACATCAAGTGTGGCAGTGAAGTACTCTGTCTTGAGAAAAGAAAACAGAAAGCAAGAGGCAGGAGAAGAAAGTCTTCTGTGTACTGGCAGTGTTGGAGAAGGTACAAATCTCTCCTGGAGGTGTGGGGAAAACTGAATGGTCCTGAGAGATTACTTTAACCTGGAAGAGAGGTGAAGAGCAGGTGAAGAGCAATCAGGCTTACTGAAGGGGAATGGAAGCTTAGTCTGCAATCTGATCAGTTCCCTGAAGTAGAAAGAAAGAAAAATGGACTAGGGCAACATGAGTTTTCAACTGTAGCTTTAATTCAGAAGGTTTAGCAAAGCCAGATGAATGAGGGCACACAGGTTGTTTTTCACACTGTGCTTCAGCAACACTTATTTGTGACCAGAATTAAGAATAATCCTTTCATTAATTTTTTTATTACAACATAAAAATACCTGTATTTTTAGCAAATCTATGGTGAATTTTCTTGCAAACTTTGTTTTAGCCAGCAGAACAAACTCTAGTATAATTTTCCACCAGAACTTCAGTTGTGATCACAAGGGAATTCAAAGTGTGCAATATATTTTCAGTGTTTACCACTGAATTTTCCTGAATTTAGCTGCTCATCTGTATATGACTGGCATAGCCTACTTCTTAAGAAGTGGTATAAAAATTTATTAAGCATTTCTAATTAGCATTTGTCTTATGCTGTCCAAAACCCAAGAAGCAAATCTGAGAGCTTATATCTCCTGTAACACTGTAACACAATTTTGCAGAAGTATAGGTTTGAATTTCCTGATCCAATGATTACATGAAACAAAGAGAAATTGTTTATATTGCCACTCAGACTATTCAGCTGAAACCCATTTATCAAGCACAACAGATAATCAAACATCAGTAAAACTAGCTTATAACTCTCCTACTAACACTGCACCTGTAGAAAACAATTGTTTTCCTGGTTGGTTGCCAGGTACACCACAATCAGTCTTTCAACGGAGAGTAGGCACAGAAAGGAAATAAGGAATAACCCATTGCTAAAGAAAATCCACTGCTAGGACAGATGTTGGTTGAAGTTTACGTGCTGTGTTCTGTATAGGTGAAGGTAGTTATTAAGTGCGTTCATTTTAAATGTACCATAGAACAGCTATGAAAAGTGAAAACTACTTAGAAACAGCAGCATTTCCCCACTAAAAAACTGAGTTTGTTTTTCTGGGGGAAAAAAAAAAGAAAGTCACACTTTGCAAATGAATGGGAAAGTTACCAGAAACTTTCTGAAACTAGGCTCAGGTATTTTCTCACTGCTGTCTGAAAATGACACTGGGAGTTTCCAGCTGTAAATGGCAAATAACTGAATCCGTCTGTCCTAAAAAATAACCGTATATTATTTTTGCATGTTGACTGTGCTGGCTGACAAAAATTTTCTGAAGTCAGTCTGGCTAGTTCTGGTAAGAAAATTACATTGTCCTGAATTATGAGTCAGATTTTTCTGATATAGATGGAATTATAAAGATTTTCTTTGCACTGGTGGTTGAAGATTCAAAGTTATTCGTAGTTCAAAGTTTATACAGGCTAATTGTAAAATACTTACCAGTGGTACCATTTGTCTGGCTCTAATATTTTATTGCTTTATGCTTCCTAACATTGTATTTTTCTTAGTCTAGAAAAATACAGGCTGATGAGAGAGGAGGAGGATACAAGAAAATTGAATCACAAAGATCTCTGCAACAATGAAGGCTTTTTAAATAATGAAAAATATGAAATAAATTCAATTAAGTAAGAAATATTCATGATTTGTTTCTTACTACCACCATGGATTATCTGTGAAAGATTTTTCAGCTGCATTTGATGGACATTGTAATAGCATTTTGTCAATCAACACTGTAATTATATTTCACTTACAAGCAACATTTTAGGCACTTATGTTAAAAAAGATATAAACAGTATTAGATGAGGATTTTATAATTTGAAGGTTTTCCACAATGCACCCGTATTATGTTTGAGGGCTCTGGGTGGAAACTAAAAAAGAGTAACCATATTTTGGCAATTTTGCAATATCTTTTGTTTCCAGGACAACATCTTGGCCATTATTACTCCTTTTGTAATAATTTCTTCTATTATTCTCCATGAACAGTTGCAACTGGCTGCTCCAAAAAAAGGGATGAGAATTAAAGCTTTCCTGAGATTTGGTTTGATCCTTTAAATGCTTATATTTTATCAGCTATAAAATACTTTACTGTGCTGACTATGCAGCATAAGATATTTCAGGGATCCAAAATACCCTACAAGTTCTTTTAAGTCACCATATTTCTTTTGGAAGGAAAAAGAAAAGTGAGATCTACTAATTTGATGATGACTGTAAGCTACAGAAGAAAGAAACACTCAACTCTTGTAAACAGCTCAACCATTACCTGTTTTAACCTATGCTCCTTATGCCAGACTACCACAAGTACCTTCATTAATGTTACAGATGGTCTTGGTACAACTTGCCTAGCTTCAGGCCTCTTTTGCTGAATGTAGGAATAGTTTAAAGAACTGCAGAATGTGAAAGGAGATTGTTGGACCCTCCTTTTCCAAAGAGCTTCTAGTGCCTCGTGTAAACCACTGAGGGCAAAATTATTTTCAGTAACTCTTGATTCATCCCCTTCAGTCTTTGTGAGCAGTGTCCTTGCACAATAAAGAAATGCTTCTCCTTACTTACAATCCTGTGTAATATTTCCAAGGATCTTACCAGTGACTCTCTTTTTTCTCTGGGAAGAATTTCTAGGAGGTGTCAAATTGGTAAATATGAAGAGAAATAAGGACCTAGCAAACAAAAGGGCGAAACAAGTATTATATCACAGTGTTGCCTCTTCCTGGGAGAATGGCAGACTAGGTTAGAATTACTCACAGGATTATCTTTTTCATCTGATGTTCAAAGGTTTCATTTATTCCTATCATATGCAGAATGGCATAAATAAACTAATAAGAAAAATACTGATAGAACTTTGAATGTTTGATAAATAAAATCCAATTAGGCATGAAAAGATATGGATCTTCTTTTGATTAATTTGAAAACCATAATGAATTTTGCCCTGGCTGGCTTCCACAGCATCACTGTGCCTTGTTGAACAGGAGCTGCTTTTTTTTTTTCAGAGTCAGTGCCACACATGTAGCAGGCTCTACAAAGTCTACATAAACGGGGGCATCAGGGTCTAGCAGAGGCCATGAACCCTAGGGAGGTAACCTGTTCTCTTATCTGAGGTTGGGTCACCTGACAGCAGGCTGCAGTGTGCTGGACAAACGGTAATAACAACATGGAGAGGTGAGCTCAGTTGTAGTCTTTGTACCTTCTGAACCTGCTGATAGTTAAAGCATTACAGAGAGCAGGGAGAGGTAGGGTCATGCCCTGTACTCCTTTGCTGTGGTATTGTAACTATTTTTCTGCTTTGAAACGAGAACACTTTGATATCCACTGTGTCTGTGCCAGAAGACGTGTGGGAAAGCCTGCAGTAGCAGAAAAAAGGATATGATGTTATAGTATATAATTTAAGGAATGGAAAGGCTAGCAACATCTTCAGGGGTCTGTACTGGGAGCAGTGCTGTTCAATATCTTCATCAATGATACAGACAGCGAGATTGAGTGCACTCTCAGCCAGTCTGAAGGTGGCACCAAGCTGAGTGGTGTAGTTGCCACACCAGAAGGAGGGGATGTCATCCAGAGGGACCTGGAAAAGCTGGAAAATGGGCCTGTGTGAGACTCATGAGGTTCAACAAGGCCAAGTGCAAGGTCCTACACCTGGGTCAGGGCAATCCTCAGTTTCAATACAGGATGGAGGATGATGTGATTGAGAGCAGCCCTGCAGAGAAGGATTTGGGGGTGCTGGTTGGTGAGAATCTTGACAGGAGCTGGCAATGTGTGCTTGCAGCCCAGAAGGCCAACCGTGTCCTGGGCTGCATCAAAAGAAGCATGGCCAGCAGGTTGAGGGAGGTAATTCTGCCTCTCTACTCTGCTGTCATGAGATCTCACCTGGAGTATTGTATCCAGTTCTGGAATCCTCAACTCTCTATTCTTCGACTCTCAAATCCTCAATACTCAGTTCTGGGAGGATATGGAGCTATTGGAACAGGTCCAGAGGAGGGCTACAAAGATGATCAGAGGGCTGGAACACTTCCCATACTAGGATAGGCTGAGGGAGTTGGGGTTGTTCAGCCTGGAGAAGAGTAAGCTCTGAGGAGACCTTATAGCAACCTTCCAGTACCTGAAGGGGCTACAAGAAAGCTGGGAAGGGACTGTTTACAAAGACATGTAGTGACAGGACTAGGGGCAATGCATATAAATTGGAGAGGGGCAGATTTAGACTAGACATAAGGTGTATGGTGAGGCACTGGCACAGGTTGCCCAAGGAAGTTGTGGGTGCCCCATCCCTGGAGGTGTTCAGAGTCAGGCTGGATGGGGTCTTGAATGGCCTGATCTAGTGGGACATGTCACTGCCCATGGCACTAGGCTTGGAATTCAATGATCCTTAAGGTTCCTTCCAACCCAAATCATTCTATGATTCTATGATAAATATGCTATAGAAATGCCTTAGTTACAATGACATCCTATACCTATGTTATGCTGCAGCTGATAAACAATTTTGAGGATGCTAACCTTAAGGAACTAAAGCTGTTCTATTTTACAATCAGCTGTATGTGGGGGGTGTGTAGATAGGAGAAATGACATTTGACCAGAAGTCAGAAGATCAAAGGATTCAGGTGCTTGCTGGATCATAGCTCTTCTCTTCTAGCTGACCAGCTCCTCAGAGTTATCTAACTGTATGAAACTGAAACAGAAAAAAATGTCCCTATATTGGGACACTCAATCTGGCAGAAGAGCCTGCTTTCCTATGTGGCTTTTGAACATTTATGTATTCCTATGGCTGCTGTTTGTCGGGTAGGCAAGTGACAGCATACAGGCAGAAAAAAGGCACGTAAGTATTTGTGCTATTTTAAAAGGTGAGAAAAACAGTAACCTGACCACTTTCTTGGGAAAATCAACATCAGTATCTATATTTGGGACTGTCCCAGACTCTCTGGCTACCTTGCTTGGGAATGCAGGTCTTGATGTCCTTACTTGCAAATTGATATTGATAGACCTTCCCAGCTTGCTGATGGTTATGAGGATGACAACTGGTAATATCATTCCACTGTCCTAGGGGGTCACAGACTCAAAGTCCTACAGTTCTAGTCCCTGTAAGGTCAGTGCATGCTGACATTATATATATAACTTGCACTGTTGCAGAAACCTAGTCTTTATTCTAGTGAACTTTACTAAAATGCAGTTTTCTGAATGTAATAAATTTCATGTTCTGAATTTTCCCAAATAGTGATATAATCCCAGATCCTTGAAGATAATGCAAGCAGCACTACAGCTTTAATGTAATAAAAAGCTTAAGAGAGTCCTTAAAGTAAATTTAGGTGTGTGATGTTCTTAGCTGTGTGTTCTTTGTGTGAGAGCCCATGAAGGGCTAGAAATGCAAACAGTGAAGTGGAAGGGAATATGATTTTGTACCAAGAGAACACACCATGGCTATAGGACAACTTGCAATTCCTCTTGTATATGTGAATAGTTCTTACCCACCAAAGTAAAACATTTAAAGCATTTACTTTGGTCCATGAGGTCTGTTTGTTGAAAAAGGTCTTCTGGCCAGTGAACCATTTTTTCCTGAAAAATGCCATTAATTTGCCATTATTTGAACCAGGCAATCAGCTACGACAGCCAGAAGAGACTTGTTCACAACTCCATTAGCATTGTAATGTGTTGTTGTGATGGCAAATATTGTAGTTTTCACTAGAACACAAGACCTTCTGTCTCCAGCTGTCTCATTCAAAGAATGCCACGTATTTTCATCTAAACAGTGACATGATGAAAAGTATGCTTTTCATTAAATGAAATACATCTTGCAAAACACGTATGTTTCGATGAAATGTTATGTAGAAAAAAATGAACGAATTTGGTGACAGCATTTTACTCAAAAAATAGTAAAAGCTTTTGAATCATGCGGAAATAAAATGTTTAAATTGTTTTGGTTTTGTTTTTTTTTCTACAGAACTTCTTCAACAAGAGATTTGTAGCTGTTTTTTCCCCTTCTGTTTCTGACTGGAAAATAAAAAGTCCAAACCAGATTGTAGTCAGAAAATTAGTGTTAGATCATAATTCTTGACTCTCTGCTATTGATACTAACTGAAGCTATAAGCTGTCTAATACCAATTATGAAGTAAGAAGCTTATTTCAAAGCTTTTAGATATGTAGGCATATATAAACATATGTATGTATGCGCTTGTATGCATACATACATATAGATACACATGCACACACATACTTAAGCACTTGTTGTGAAACATTTTCTTGAGATCATGAATGCTGCAATTACTCACTGAAGCATCTTTGGCACAGGGTTTGTAATGTGCTCTAGATTCCTTCCTCAGCCAGCTTAGTGGACAGCAGATACTTCTGCCAGTCTGGTAGTATCTAATTACAGAGCCAACGGGTGCGTATTTCAGTAGAACACTCTGAGATGTTGAAAGATGATACTCTGAGACAGAGAAGGGCATATCACCCATTGATTTAGGTCAGAGAAGCAATTCCCTACTGCATGAATAACATTAGTTGAATGTTATGACCTAACGTAGTAAAAACCTTTAAAAATCTCTTACATGATAAAGGTTGGCATTATCAACCAATGTACTATACCAGCTCACTAATCTTAGCAAAGAAATATTCTGCTTTTGCTAGAATGCAGTTGTTCATACAATGCATAGATGCTGGGTTTCTTTTTTTTTTTTTCTTTATATATTTGTTACTTTGTACTTTACATGAACCAGGTTTAAACTTACGGGTGATGCCACAATTGAAATAAATTAGATGTGGATAAGAATGCAGATAACTATTCTTTTCACACTGTGAACTTGAAGTGTGTGTTTATGCCTTCTATCCAGAAAGAGAGAGGGATAGTCCTCTCACTGCTAGGCTTATCTGTTTAATTGCTTGCAGACAGGTCATGTAAAAGGGTTTTAAAAAGGAAAATGTTACTACTATGTTATGAGCAATCGCTTTATGCCCCAAGGTCTAGCATTGGCCCTTATATCACAAGCAGAAAGTATTGGCTTGGAACTCTTCCTCTGCTCTGAATTTGGCGAGCTCTTAGCTGTGCTGCAAAAATATCCACATGAGTTTAAGTCCAAAGATAAAGAGCCACTCAAAGTCGGCAAGGCAGACACAAAAATGTCATAAAAGATATTAAAGAAAATCCATAGCCTTGGGAAAGCAGTTCACGACAAGTATGCTGGGGAAATAGTCTAGTGTTATTGTTCAGTAATTAATTTTACAAATTGCCCTCACAAATGGGAGTGTGAGTAATAACTTCTCAGACTTGGGCAACTGGTCAGGGCCAGGGCAGCTATGGGACCAATAGTGAAACACAAACTTTTTGCTGACACTTTGGTTGCATCTGGATCCGGTAATGAGGGATAAGAAAGAGCGAGGAAGGTCTGAACCCAGAGGTGTCTCTGGGAGTTTTATGGCTTACATATTTAACTGGCTTCCAGAAGCACCATGGAAACATGTAACTGTTATGCTGTATTTCCAGAGCTACTGAGAATTCTGTTATTATTGCCATGGCAGCTCTTATACAGAGAAGGTATATTATCAAACACATATTTTAGGAGTATGATTCCCAATTATTTCATATTTCTGCAGCTTCAGTAGTATACAATTTAAAAGAAAAATACCCCAAAACATGAAAACAACTCGGAGAGTATATTCTGTAATATATTTGTTGATTGCCCTTAGACTAGCTACCAGGATTTCTATTTAAAAAGGTTCAAGATGTCATATTTCAGTGATCTCTCTGTTTTATCATTTACTTTGTTTTGTTTCACTGTCTGTCTTTTTTTGGTCACATTTTTCATGTTTCCATTTCTACCTTTATATTGTATAACTCTGTCAGTATCCTGATATTGTGGTTTTTGGTTTATTATCTGTTTTTAGCTATTTCTGTCTTTTCAGCCCTTTTTCAGTCCCCTGCATCCTTCCATTTTGTTGCTCATCTTCTTAGTCTATTAAATCCAGCTGGAGGCCAGTTACAAGTAGGGTTCCCCAGGGCTCAGTGCTGGGTCCAGCCCTGTTCAATGTCTTTATCAACGACCTGGATGAAGGCATCGAGTGCACCCTTAGCAAGTTTGCAGACGACACTAAGCTGGGTGGAAGTGTCGATCTGCTGGAGGGTCGGGAGGCTCTGCAAAGGGATCCGAACAGGCTGGACCGCTGGGCAGAGTCCAATGGCATGAGGTTTAACAAGGCCAAATGCCGGGTCCTGCACTTGGGGCACAACAACCCTGTGCAGTTCTACAGACTAGGAGAAGTCTGTCTAGAAAGCTGCCTGGAGGAGAGGGACCTGGGGGTGTTGGTTGACAGCGACTGAACATGAGCCAGCAGTGTGCCCAGGTGGCCAAGAAGGCCAATGGCATCTTGGCTTGGATCAGAAACGCCGTGACCAGCAGGTCCAGGGAGGTTATTCTCCCTCTGTACTCGGCACTGGTGAGACCGCTCCTCAAATACTGTGTTCAGTTCTGGGCACCTCGCCACAAGAAGGATGTTGAGGCTCTGGAGCGAGTCAGAGAAGAACAACGAAGCTGGTGAAGGGGCTGGAGAACAGGCCTTATGAGGAACGGCTGAGAGAGCTGGGGTTGTTTAGCCTGGAGAAGAGGAGGCTGAGGGGAGACCTCATTGATCTCTATAACTACCTGAAAAGAGGTTGTAGAGAGGAGGGTGCTGGCCTCTTCTCCCAAGTGACAGGGGGCAGGACAAGAGGGAATGGCCTCAAGCTCTGCCAGGGGAGGTTTAGGCTGGACATTAGGAAAAAATTCTTTACAGAAAGGGTCATTGGGCACTGTCAGAGGCTGCCCAGGGAGGTGGTTGATTCACCTTCCCTGGAGGTGTTTAAGGCACGGGTGGACGAGGTGCTGAGGGGCATGGTTTAGTGTTTGATAGGAATGATTGGACTCAATGATCCGGTGGGTCTCTTCCAACCTGGTTATTCTATGATTCTATGATTAAGCCTTCTCCTTTTTATCAGCAATTTCTTCCTCTATTCTGTGCTCTATCTTTATGCTAAGCTGTTGTATTTAGCCTCGTGTGATGACATCCCTCATGAGGTTTGCAGAAGACTTGCTCAGTTAATGATTACATTTAGTTGCAACTATGTCAGATGGATGTCAGTGGGATGACAGAGGAATAGATTTCCCCTAGTTGTACCTCAAAATGCAATTAAACTCTCATTTGTAAACCCCCTCATCCACCTGATAGAGGAGCCTAGGAAAAGACTGAGTCAGGCACAAAATAAGCAACATTAATTGGTTTTCAACCGTGAACAGGATAGAACAGGTGCAACAATTACATTTTCTCTCCGGGCAGAAAAAACAGGGCACCTGTTCTTTAGTCACTGGAAGTGGCCTCTGTGCCATGAAGTGGTGCAGGTCCTACTGCTGGTGGTGCTGCCTACCTGATCCTTCCAGGCAAAATGTAAGCTCTTCAGGTTGATGCAGTAAAGCAGATATCACCTCTGGAAACTTGGGGAGATTGTAGCACTGTGCCGTTAAGCTAAGAGCTGTAAATGATGTAGAGGATTGTTAGTAAAGGAACTTTATTTTCCTCTGAAACCTTAAACACTTTCCTTTGCACTTTATCTATGCAGACACTTTCTCTGAAGTACACTCTTAGCCCATGAATCTAACACAAAAGTTGTCAACTCAGGCCAAGTGATTTCCATAAGCTTCAGGTTTCAATGAGGAACTCACTCACAGGAAGTGTGGTCAACCTAAGTTGCTCCAAATCTTTTGGTTTGTTCATCTATACAACTTCCAAAAGGCACATAAAGTTTTGTCATGCCCATTAACCAGAGAATTATCTTCTGATTATCTTCAACTAAGATTTTATGTGCATCTGTGACTTAGATGAGATAATTTGAAATCTGTTATGCAAGGTTGCAAAAGCTCAATTTCTAAAATGTGACCCTATTAATTTGTTTGCATTTCTTGTTATTTATTCTATTTCTGCCAGAGTTCCAGCTTGGAAGGAAAAGCATAGTGTTCAAACATTATTCTGTTGATTTACTTCACGGGTGTATTCATCACTCAGTATTACAGGCTATAACCATTGAATTGGATAGCAAAATAAGAATTAGCATAGATTCTCACTAAGAAAAACCCTGTAAATGTGTCTGTCTTCACTCGTATTTTTAATCACCAGTGTGATTCCAGCCAGGTGACAGGAAAGTTTGGTTTTTGTGGTGTGAGAATTTCTTGCCAGAGACAAATTCTGTGTCTCTAGCACAGAAAACAAGCTGCTTACTAAAATTTCCCTAAAGAATTATTTAGTCAATGCCCTTGATACTTTGCAGGGAAAGGGTATTCCTTCACTGCCACATTAAGAAAAAATAAAGGACTAAACATAAAAGTGACTCAGCACAGACACCTTCCACTTGATATCTTTCCAGATCATTTTACAACTTTCCATTTTTCCATCTCTTCAGCTGCTTATTTGTATGCTGTAGGGATACCACAGACCTGATGTTTCACTAGATAATGACTGTCTATATCTATGCTGCCAGCTTCTGGTGTCTGGGAACAAAGAGCTCTAGAGATTACAGCTATGAAGGAACAAGATTTTCCATGCTATTGAATAGTTTTGCACTTCAAAATGTATTTTCACTCCGAAGAGGAGGAAACAACATGCATGGGAAATTATCTTTTGATGAGTATTTTAAGAATTCTTTTTGGTTACTTCTGAAAAGGTTGAACTACTACCCCTTCCAGCAACCCATGTGTGGCTGTTAAAATATTTGACAGTATTTATGTAGAGTACTTGTCTTTTAGGTATAGGACAAGCTAATCCTCTCCCTTGGAATGTATGAACAATGTGCTGGAAAGGGGTCAGTGCTGCAGTAGCAGTATAACAGGTTTTAAACCCAGAAAACAGGTTAGAGAAAAGTAGCCCAGTTTTTATTACACTTGTTCCTAAAATTGAACTTCTGACATCCATTCAAAGAGAAATAAATACTGACCTGTCACAATATGCTTCCTTCCCAGAATGGGAGATGGAAAACTGTTACATCCCACATATTTCCAAGGCTCTAGAAGTGATCTATGAAATGTCAGTGTTTTTCCTGAGAACTCTTAACTGTATGTCAAACACCTTTCTAAGCAGAATATGCTTTTTGCAACGACTTTTTTTCTTTGTATTTATGTAGTAAGATAAATTGTGACTTCATTATGTGGCACAATATACAATGGCATCTGCCCTATTTTACAACAGAATCTTTACAATTATTGCATGATATATTTAAAAAATAATCTATTCACCCATCAAGGTTCATTTTCCATAGATTGCTATAGCACATTACAGATAACCTTGATTTTTATTTCCTAACTTGTGTTTTTTCTCCTGGAACATTGATCAAATAATTTAATATTATTTGCTGAATATAATGGATAATTCAAAAAACCTGGAAATGCCTTACTACATTTTTAAAAAGCTAGGATTTTAGCTGTTTATCTGAAAATAATATCTTTGTTTAAAGCAATGATTCTCAGGTGTTTTGAAAATGTAACACACACTCTTATGCAAATTAATCTCTGTAGTATTTACAGTCCCTAATTGTTTTCATCCCAGAAAGGAAAGATGTAGCATAAACTTTTACATACAGAGAAACATGGCAAAAAGTAAAACCCGAATTGTGGTATGAAGCTTTTTAAAGCCAAGGGAACTGCCTCCCCTATCTGGAGTGGGCTTTTACTTGGACGCTGAATGCACACAAAATGTACTTATTTATTGCTGAATAAATTGATGTGAATGCACACTAAAAATTAGACATGAGTTTGTCTACTCTGCAGTCATAACTTAGTTCAGTGTGGAGAGAACTAAGGTATTCTAAGTTATTGTTGGCTCATAGATGTGATGAAGCTTAGCCAAGTCCCCCATCCTTTCTCACAGGAGGCTGTGAACAACACCTGAGCTAACAAGTTTAGACTTAGTTTGGATACTGCCAGACTATGTTTGTGCAAATGTGAATCACTGTTATAAAAGAATCAGACATCAACAAAACAATGATGATTTATTCATGTTTGGAAATGCATCAGGCTCTAAGATATATCTGTTTTTTAACAATGCTTAACTTGATTCACCATCTCCAAAACTTTCTAAAATAAGTACAGTTGTACCTTATTTAGATAAACAGCTTGAATTGCCTTAAGTTGCTGACTGCAAGAACTCAATTCCTCTGTTTCCATCTTCACCTTTGTAAAAATTAGAATGTTGGATTGTGTTTTCAAGATGCAAATTTTTGGGTAAATAATATTTTTAATGAAATTACTCAGTACTTGGAAGTTTTTAACACCTTACATAATGTAATGGGCACTTTTTTTTTTTTCTAGGTATCAACAGTGCCAGAGTTTGGCCGCATAATAATTTATACTACCAGCCTTCGTGTCGTGAGAACCACTTTTGAAAGATGTGAACTGGTTAGAAAGATCTTTCAAAATCACAGAGTTAAATTTGAAGAAAAAAACATTGCACTGAACAGTGACTATGGAAAAGAACTAGATGAAAGATGCAGGAGAGTCTGTGAAGTTCCCTCACTCCCTGTTGTGTTTATTGATGGCCATTATCTTGGGGTAAGTAATACACAAGCATGTGTTTTATTCTGCAGTCTGGAAGAATAGATGAAAACCTTGATGAATGAGAAGAAGGGCTTTTAGAAAATTGCTTACAATGCTGGAATGATAGAAACAATCAAAGACAGAGATCCCTTTGTTGTATGAGCTGAACAAATCCACACTGATAGGTTTAATCTGAAGATGCAAAAGACAATGGAGGAGAGGAGCAAGAGGCAGTAGTACAATCTAAGCTATTCTATTTTTCTTAGAAAATAGCTTATCTTTGTAGCTGAGACCATGAAAATCTAGAGAAATATTTTTGGTTTCTTTTCCTCATGGGAACCTGTATGTATGATTGAACCAGTAAGATGAACATACATAGCATAAACCTGTCTTTTAGTGATATCTTTGTTGAATGTGAAAATAACAGCATGAGGTGTCAGACCTTATGCATTGAATTTTGTATTGTATAGGCTGTATCAGGATCTGTAATCAGCTGAAAATTGGTTTAGGTATGGAATTTGTTACTGCGTAGTTATAGAAATGTCTAGCAGTAAGAGGGAGAAAAACAGCCCAACTTTGCCCTGTTTCAAGACATACATTCCAAATGGCAAACTATAATCCAAATTTATACTCTGGGACTCAGGATCTAAATGCCTGTTTATATTTGAAATCACCTTTTCATTAAGTCTGGCCTGTACTTTTAAAATGTGTTTCTCAGAAACTGAAACACACAATGTTTAAAATGAAAAGATTCTGGAGGGTGCCACAAAGAAAACAGCTTGAAAGAAGGTATTTGTCTTGGGTGGTAAAGAACTAGCAATTAGCACCAACAGCGAGACAGTGATTTGTGAAGGCAAACTACATTTAAACACAGTAGGATTATTATGTTTGTTTTGCTTAACACTTTCATTTTCACAAAAGATTTAAGTAATGAAATTAAATGTAATCAACAAGATATAATTGGTATTGGGTCTGTATAAACACTCAAATACTCTTTCTCTCAAGCCCCTTACTAGTTCTCCATGTGCTCTGTGTGAAGCAGGCTTCCCTGAGCACTATAACAAATGCATTTGCTGGTACAGGGCTCTCCAGGCCACTACAGCAACTGCAAAATCACCTGTGAGCAGAATATTAGCTTAGCAATCCTTCTAGCAGAGGATGCTTTTATCAAAAGCCTGAGTTTTTGGAGGGTTCTCCAACCAACCAGGAGTAGAAGTGTTTCGTTCAAAAGCAGCTTAAAATTCAACAGGGTTCAGATTAAAATTTGCTCACCTAATTATCACATTAAAAATAAAAGTTGTGAGTGACTCCAAGAAAATCTCAGTCAGTGTGTGATCAATTTCTTAAAAGAATTCAGTTAAAATACTGAAATGGATTGAATAAATTATTTGCTCAGCTGTAGGAGATGTCTGGTTACAGTAATTTTGATATGATGGATGGCCCATTACGGTACTTTTATTTTTGAAAATCATGGGAAACTTGTCTTTTTACAGAGGAGCAACAGTGTAACAAGCAATTCAACCTCATTAATGCTATTTAAATATTGTATATATTGTATATATTGTATATATTGCTATGTAAATATTGTCTTTGGAGAGGTATAGAGAGGAAGGCAAGTGAATAAGGAAGATAGCTGTCTGTGGGAGAGACAAATCTAGCTGTTTGAGTACCTGGTATCACATCACAGGTAGTCCGACAGTTTTACCTCCTGTAGGTAAAAAAATGAAGAAAGAATTTGGTCTGGCATTCATTCATTTAGGAAGAGAAGTAAGGAGGGTGGCACTTAGCATATTGAGAAGATCTAGCAACAAAATGTTCCCCCATCCAAATAGTCAATGCCAGGTAGATGTAGTAACTTCAGAAGACAATACATCAGTGACTCCAAAGACTGTAAATTGGCTGGAACTTGTGCTGTGCTTTTGTTTCATTAAAATGTGATTGAGAATTAATTACAGAATTTGGTCTCATTGGTAACAGTGGACTTTTCTATAATGCTTTTTATCATAATTATCCTCTGATATGCAAATGCAACACAGATATCCAGAAGCCTTCATCATGCAATATTTTTTTTTCTCTCTTTTTCTTTCTCTCTTTTTAAAATTTTGAATGTTTATTTCCTGGCAAATACCTCCTTGAAGGAAATTGCGTGCAGCAATACAAAGGAGAATCTATATTGAGCCACGTACATTTCAGTGAGTCATAAGGAGAAAAAAACCTAACCCCTAATTAAAATATGAACAGCTTTGCAAGGAGACAAGATTATTTTTAACGAGAGAAATGTAACAAAAGCACCAGAACACAGTGTATGTGCATCTGGTAGATTATATGGTACCCAAGCCGTTGAGAAGCATGGACAAGGTTGTTACAGCACTGCAGGCTATATGGATAAATCTTCACAGAGCTGTGGAATTTATCACTGCCTGCACAGGGAGGGGATGAAACAAACCTGCACCTTGGGCAGCAGCAATAGAAAAATCATATTTAGCCTGTGTCAAGCATAGTCCTGCATGCTGCAGTCCAGCAGGTTTCTTAATCTAATTTATTTTCAGGACTGAATCACTGCATTACTTGACACACACTCTCTAAATATCAGTCTGTCAGGAAACTGCAGGTTCTTTCTGCAGCAAGCTCTTTACCAGCTGATCTAATCCCTCCTTTTCACCCGAGGCTGTCTCCATCTGAGATGGAATTATGCCATCTGCTGGGACACCAAAGCAAAATAAAAAATGACTTTCAGAACAGAGAAAGCCACACAGAAAAAAAAAAATCACAGAATTCATTTACTCTTTTACACAGGCACTGAGAATTGTTACAGTTGTGTAATGCACGTGTTATGTTATACTATGACATGTTCTGTGGGAAGAAGGATACACATAAAACCCCCCACATTGAGCCATCCTTAGTAAGTGTGTTACCTTACTGCATAATAGTTTTAAACTACACTTTTTTATTTTTACTTTAAATAGTTATTGAATTCCAGAATTTACTTGTGATACAAACCTCAGAATCTTTTTCAAATATGTGAATTTAATATTTTTTCCTGAAGAAAGAGCTTCCTATTTAGTTTTCCCAGCTGTAATATATCCACAAAAGCAAGACATTTACAATAAAATTATTTTATTTGACTCATTGATTACGATTATTTCCCAAGAATGATGCACCTATTTTTGTAACTGTTTTCTAGAAAATACTTGTGCAACACACTTTTTTCTACACAGGACTAAACAGTTTCCTTTTTGGTGCTTTCTGGTGGCTATATATGATCAGTGGCTCCCCATTGCCTCTAAGTTTTGTTAAACCCATTCTCCTGGCATTCACCTGGTGTGGTGGATGTGAACGGATCTTTGTCAGTAAAGTATAATGTAATTATTGCATTGAGTCATCTAGCATTTTCCCACTTGTTTCCTCCATTTTGCAGTTTAAAGGAGAAAAAAGAGGGTTAAATTAATCTGACAGTACTTTACACATCAATCTTTCCGTTCTTTGCATATCAAAGCCAACATTTCTGCTGCTGGTACTATACTGCAACATCAATATTCTCAGTTTATGGGCAAATTTACAGGCATTTAATCATACCTTATGCATGCCTGCTGCCAAAGGGCACCTTGTTATGAGAGGTGTAGTGTTGCAGGCTGTAGATCATGGAGGTCATCTCCAGACATCTGAGGTCTGGATAAAGACAGGGGTATGTACAGCCTGTTTCCTTGGTAAGCCACAGTGAAAAAACATGACAGGTCACTAATATTAAGGTGTGTAGCTGCATTCTGCTGCCTTAGGAAGATGGCTTGTCCATATACCTGGCAAAAGTTCGATTTTAAGGAAATAAGGGATGCAATTTAACTGCACAACAAATATATCCACAAGAGAGACGTTCCAGTGCTGTGCTAGTTTTTCTCTGTTTTTAAGGAAGGACATGGATAAGAGGTTGCTTCCCAAAAGCAGCAGATATTCTACTACAGTCAAATGCAGAGCCATATATCTATGTGTATTCCTTGATGAAGAATTATATTGTGAAAATGTTAGTGGTTTATATTCAAAATATGTGAGCAATGGACTGATTTAGAGACATAACAGAGTTGGGGCAGTAGGAAACTTAATGGGCCTTGGATTTGCCCTAGTTCCGCAATTAGTGGGACAAAACTTGAAATATAATGTTAATTTCTGGTTATTCCAAGAGCAAATTGGAAAACATTTTGAAGAGTGAAAACAGGCTAGAAAACCTGTTGAGTGATTTAGCTAAGTCCATGACAATTCCTTGCCAAAAGAAGACCAAAGAACTAACTGTTGTTCCTGGGTTCCTCTATTGTAGTAGAGAGCTATAGAAATGAGTAGATAAAGGATTCACAGGTTGCTGCCTTGAAATTGAACTAGTTAAGAAAACCGAAAAGTCTCTTGTCCCTGCTGCTTCTCTAAATGTTATGGCCACTGTCCTTGATCCTTACGCAAGTCTTAGGCAGGACAGTCTCTTTAATGTTTCACACCCCTTTGTCGGTAATTGTGGACTGAGCACAACCTAGGAAGAAAGAGAAAGGCATTACCTTCTGGTCAGAAACTGGCTATTGGACTTCTTTAGCAGCTGCTTTAATTACTCTATTAATTACAGACTCTGTGTGTTAAGATTCACAGATCCAAAGGGAAGGTTAACCTCTGCAAAGTATCTTTTATTCAAGTTTCTCTTGAGGCAGCTGTTAATCAGAAAAGACATGCTGAAACACTTAAAAGAGTCGATAGCCATTTGGATGTTTGGTTTTTAATTTAAAAGCCAAGTAATGAGACTTTTCACTTTGAAAGTAACACAGCTGACTGACTGTCATTTGAAATATAAATCCTTTAAAATATGAACCTATACTGAGAAACCTGTCAGACTTTTAATTACAACTCTGCAAAAGCCAGTCAGCATTATCATACAGCATCACTGTAACACAAGGCAGAAGCCATTAGAATGTTTTTGCCAACTGTTGCTGCAGATCCTGCCCTAAATGAGGGCAAACCAGGACTTTTCTTGCTTAGTGAATTTACAGTTCTACAATTACATCAGTTCAGCTGCAAGTCCTTAGTGTCTCTGTATCAGAGAAGCAGCACAAGCTTTTTCTTAAGCCATTATAGTGTTTTCAGTCCCTGAGTTAATACTCTGTGGGTCACCTTGGAAAACTCTTCATTAATTGTGCCAATCACTACTGTTGCCCATTCTATGTAAAAGCAGAGAAAAATTAGAGAGTGAGAAAGGGACTGACAGGCTGCTAAAAGCTGCTTTTCTGGAGACAGAGAGAGCTCTAATGTATACGTAGAAGTTGGTTCACCCTGTGCCCAGGATCTATAAGAGATTTCAGTAGAAGAAGCACCACAGGGAAGTTTAGCTGATCCGTGTCTCCCATCATCTTCTGTGACAACTAAGTAACTTGTAAATATTTCTTTTTAAAAAACAAATCTCTTTGAAAATGTAGCACTACAAGAGTATTGTTCACTGAAGAAGTGGTGCATCTACTGAAATATTAATGTTTTGCTTTCTATATCTGAAATGAAAATCACCAAACCAAGTCAAAAGATTTTTTTTTTTTTATAAAGCAAAGTAAAAAGGCTTCCTATGGGGAAACTAAACTTTTCAGGGTGTCATACAAAATACTTTGCAACATTTTAGTTGTCTTTAGCTGGCTTTTGTGCTGTAAAAGAAACTTGTAGCCTCCGCTGTCCTCAGCAAGACACTGGATGGCTGTCACTAACATGTACATTACTGATCCATACATGTTCCCTGTGGTCTCCAGCAGCTTTTTCTTTACCTCCCAGTAGCAAGAATAACAGTGCTGGTGGGGAGCTGGGGCTGAGACCCTCTTCAACCAGTTGTGGGCAGCTCATATTAATGGTATGTCCAGGCTGCATGCCAGCATCCCACTGCACCTCCCAGCTCACATCGGAAGGAAACCCAAATGTGAAATTTAACAGTCTGGGCATGCAGAGACAAGCAAATAGGGAGGATTGCGATGGCATGAACCCACCACTCAGCCTAGATGTGGCCAGTCATCCCTAGGAGTAGGAAAGGTCTGTGCAACTCCTTCTGTTTGCACCACAATTTCCTCATCTTTTGTTGGTTTCTTGTGATAAACTGATTAAAAGTGTCTGTGTTTGATAATGTTTAGTATTCAGCAAATTTGGTTGTGTAAGTGAAGTGTAGGCATTGAAATGTGGCCCTCTAAGTAGAAGAAAATGGAAAAAAGTTTACATCATCATTGACGCTTTCATTTTGTCTGCACGTATCTGTTAGCATTTACCTTCAGAAGGAAAAAAGAGCAAACACTTCAGTAGTGTCTCAGTTCAGATCACAGAACCCCTCGGAGGCCTAATGTACTCAGACTAAATAATGATTATACTTTGTTGTGTTTGACTTTCATGTTGTTACAGTGTTCATAGAATCATAGTATGGTTTGAGTTGGAAGGGACCTTAAAGATCATCTAGTTCCAACCCCTCGGCCATGGGCAGGGACATCCCACTAGATCAGGCTGCCCAAGGCCCCATCCAACCTGGCCTTGAACACCTCCAGGGACGGGGCAGCCACAGCTTCCCTGAGCAAGCTGGTCCAGTGTCTCATCACTCTCATTGTGAATGGTATTTTCACTACCCTTCTTCTCCTTGTTATACATTAAACATGTTCTGTCTTAATTCAACGCTCAACTGCCAGAATATTTGAAATGCAATTTCCTCCTCTCATTTTGCTGCATTCTTTGATGTGTTGTCTATTTATATATCTGTAACTTTTGATGTGATAACTAGACATATTTTTTATTCTGTTGTAAAGCATACTCTGTAAAGTAAAGTGAGTGCAATCAGAATTTCCAACTTTTACATTTGTCACCTTTTACAAAAATCCAATACATGACACCTGGTGAGAAACCTCAAGCACCTCTATCAGAACAGTAATTCTTCTCTCCTAGCTTTCCTGAGGGTGACCTAATTACAAAATACTTAATGTGAGTCAAATTTGTCCTCAGCCTGTTTAAATTTTCAAGACATCATCTCCTGATTATCTGTGATGTTTTTCATGCTAAACTGACTGACCTTTTTCTTCTTCCTAATAGGGTGCTGAGAAGATTTTGCTAATGAATGAGTCTGGGGAACTGCAAGATCTCTTAACCAAAATTGAGGTAATTTTATTTCTGCAAATAAACATAAAGAACATATATTGAAATTTGCAAATGAGGCTATATTTTTCTTTAACCAGTTTCTTTTCTTCTGTTATAAACTGATGATCCCAATTTCTTTTTTGGTTTCATCCTTTGAATGAATGATTTCATAGTATCACAGCCCATTAAGCTTAAGAAAACACGTGAGGCAGTAACGTCAAACCAAATTATCTGTCTTTATTTTCTCTTGGTTTTGCCACAGAAGGAAAGGCAAGTAATTTTCCCTTTCCTATAACTTTGACATCATCTTTGTTATTTAATCTTTGCTATGCCCTGGGAGAGCCAGGCCTCTTGTGTGGATGTTACCCTGCCTCTCTGTGCACTGCAGTAAAAGCTCTGCGAACCTGCACATTTGCGTTCTTGTTAGACCTAAAATGGACATCCACATAACCTGGGCAAATGCCAGTAGTTTCCCATTTGCATTTATCTCCAATTACAGGTTGTCAAGTCTTTCTGCAGGTCTTAGTTTGCCTTGTCCATTGAAGTTCTCTAAGTTGTTTACATAGCTAGGTCTGTAGAAAAGGAAAGTATTGTTATTAATTACCTTGTTATTTTAATATCATCCCTAAAAAAATTTAAGAGAACACACAAACTTCAGAAGTGTGTAACATCAACGTTAAAAATAGATAAAGAGAATATGATATTTGTAAAAGATACTGATGAAAGAGCCAAACAAATATACATCTAGTTCATAGAGCCACTGAATCATTAGGTTAGCAAAGACCTCAGAGATCATCAATACCAACTGCACCTGTCTACTACTAAATCATGTCCCCAAGCACCTCATCTACCCACCTTTTAAACATCTCCAGGAATGGTGACTCAACCACCTCCCTGAGCAGCCTGTTCCATGCTTGATAAAGCAGTTTGCATTTGGTTTTTGTTCTCTCAACTACACTGGAAGGTAATTATTTACAAGTCTAACATGCAATATTGAATGTCAAGATTAAAAATATTATTCTCTTAAATTTTTGAGACTATTTGCAATAATGTCCAATGAAGTAAGCCAGCATCATAAATTATGAAAGCAGTGGGCATTCCTGAGATAAAAAGAATGTTAATTCTACATTAAGTATTTCCAAACATTGCCCCTGGAGAAGTTAATAGTAATAGGAGTTGTTTGCCCACTAAAATTTATGAGCTACGGGACAAAAAGAAAAAGTGCCATTTTTTTGCATGTTCACCTGATCTGTCAATAGATAAATGCTACTATTAATGGTTTTGAAGAAATCTCTTCATTTTTCTTGATGAAGCTACAACAAGGATTATGCTATCTGTACAAATTTTAGTATAATTTGTGATTAATTTTTTAGTGGTACATAATTCCTCAGTCTAACACTAGCAGAAATTGTATGGATTTTTGTTTTTTCCTTGTAAATAAATATGTAAAGTGTTTATTCAACAGTTCAATGTTAAAGCCATACATCCATGCTGTGCTAAGTACATAGTGTGCTGTACTTTTTATTTCTCTGATACAGAACTATAAGGCAAACCATTAAACAGACTAGCAACTTTTTCAGCAAGGGAAACTTAAAAATGTCTTTGAAATGTCTTCCTGTGTTTTCCATTGTCTTTAATCCAGTACAAAATAGAGTAAAACTGTAGTTTTACTCAGGAATTAGGACAATTGTGGGAGCCCAAACATTGATTGCAGTAAATTTCTCCTGGTGTAACTGTTGAATATTGATTTTCTTTCTTCTTTAGAGTTAAAGCTTCAGCATTCTACACCCATAAATTTGAATATGTGACTTATTTCCTCAAGAACTACTTGTAAGAAGCTGTTTTAATATGATCAACTCTAACTGTAATAGGAACAATATGTTCAGAATGAGCATGCAAATGTTAAAACTCTTGATACATTAACATACAACACAGAAAATATAACATCAACATAAACTGCCTGGAGTATAGATTCAATCAATTGTGATACCTCCTAGAACTGATCTAGACCTAAACTACATCAGAATAGAGTATGTAAGCTATCCATTAGTTAGCTATTTCAGCAAGTATAAATAAAGGCTACTGAGATATGATTTATGAACCTGCGCTGAGCCTCTCTCACCATTGCATGTGGATCTGACCAAAGGAAAATGGAGGTGTACCGATTTTCCATGGTAGCATACATCAGGATGAGGGGGTGGGTATTGCTCAGGATGGGAACCACAATGATTATACTCAGCTGTGCTGGAGACCTCATTGTCCTAGAGCTTACAGTGGTTGACAAAGTAACATTTTTGTCTTTCTCATTTTCTTCTTTGAACAGAGAGTCCAGCATCCTCATGAGTGCCTCTCTTGCGGGGGCTTTGGTTTCCTGCCGTGCTCAGTGTGCCATGGGAGCAAGATGTCTGTGTTTCGTAACTGCTTTACGGACTCTTTCAAAGCCCTCAAGTGTACTGCTTGCAATGAGAATGGGCTACAGCGCTGCAGGAGCTGTGTGGGCTAAGAACAGCATCTCCACTTGTACAAACTGATTTTGTGGTACTACACCAGTTTGTAATATGACTTTTTTAAAATTAATCTGTTTATTCAATTAAATCAATAAAAATCCATTTGTAGTATACTTCTGGTTTGATCATTTGAGCTGTTGAACTTAGGTTGCTGACCATAACATGAACTCTGAAATATATTTTTCTATATTCTTTATAGAGAGATTTGTAGTCTGCCAAACTTATCATATTATCAGCCCTTTGGATATGAAGTCTTCCTCTTTTTTGGAGAGGATCATTGCCAATGGTATGTGTTTCTAAATCATGACCTCGAGATTACAGCAAAATGAAACTTAGCCTTGAGATTATTTAGCAGCTTCTCCTTTCAAGATCAGCAAGAATAAATATTTTGTGATGTTGATTTGCCCAAGACCATTCCAGTTAGCAGTATCCTGAAAAGTCACTATGAGTGAATTCTGTCTTGAATTCTAAATGACAACAGAATAACAGAAGCATTTCTTAAAACTCCCATGAATCAGCTTTCTCTTTCAGTACTGCTTTGCATTCAGCACTAAAATAATGCTGTTAAACAAAGTTACATACACATTTGACAGAGTAGATGTTGATAACCATTGCTGTACTATCGTAGAGCTTTGTGGTTCTACATGTCACAACACGTCTTATAGTGATCAAGTGAGAATGTCAGATAGTTTTATAAATTGCATAGAAAGTAATCGAGGATAAGATTTGTGCTTTTTCAGCTTAGTAACTGCTGTGGTTTGACAGCTCACCTGGTGAGTGTTTTAGAGCATCCATCGTCTCTAGGAGGGCCACTGGTCTATGTCCTGGAAACTGCAGCACTCTATACACCTTTGTCATTTTTGGTAGGTTTCTCTGATGCAAGCAAAGAAAATTGGAAACTCAGCCGGCTTTCCTTTACATTGTTTTGGGCACAACACAGCTCCAGTATAAAGCAGGATAGCTACAGCTTCACAAAATGTGGCTTGCAGAAAGCCCCTTCTGATAATGTTTGTGTTTCCTAATACCTTATTTCCCTCACTTAAATCAATAGAAAGCAACCTTTCCTCAACCTTTATTCCACTTGCTATAGCTACAGATAGCTGGTGCTGAAGAGCTGGACAAGTTGGGCTAACTATCTATTTGAACATTTGAATCTGAAGGTCTTATGCGCATTCTATGAGATATTGAATGTGCAGGCTTGAATGTGCTCATAAGATCCTACTGCTCTTACAGTGAGTCTCAGAGGGCGTGTCTGGATCATCTGCATAACATGAGAGACATTACGTTTTCTACAGAGCCATCTACAATGCTTAGCAGCACCTCAACTATAAATCTCTGAATTGAAGAGTGGTCAATTTATTAATGCATGGGTAAGAAGAAAAAAAGGAAATAAAGTTCCCTCCTTTTATTTAATACTGTCGTATAACCTAAATTTCTGACTAATATTGCAGTCCAGAATGGGAATAAAATATACCATAAATAAGAATATTGATTCTTAGAATGTCATAATTTCTGAGGCTTGTAAGCTTACTTTTTTCTGGTTGTTAAAATGTTATGGATCCAGGGAGTGAGCACACTCACAGTAGCGAATACTACACTTAAGATGCCTTAAGCAACTTGCCCTTGATATGAAGCAAATGTCAGTCTATTTGTGTTACTGCAATGCTACAGTCTTCACCCCTGGAAAGATATTTTGCTTGAAGTAGTCTACCATGTAGAGGATTTTACTGGTCATAAGGATAGAGTAAGTAAATCTGTTACTCTGAATGGGGAGGACCACATTAAGCAGTGTTCATCCTCCTCACTTTGCATTTTTTTATTTTATAGTAACACTGGGGGATTTCAGAGTAATGCATTTCTCACTTGCACTCTTTAAGAGTCTAGAGCTATTTAATCTTACACTACTTAACATTTTCTTATTTTGCTCTGTTGGGAAATAGCTTACTTTTTTAGCACAACATTGAGACTTCTTTCACTATGGGAAAAATCCAGGAATTTTTAGTAAGAAATAGTGTACCTGGTAGTTGATTTCCATTCAATCTCTGGTTATTTCTTTTTTGTACTATATCTAAAACTACAGAAAAATAGACAGACTGTCTTACCTGTCAGCAGCCTACTATAATACAATATTTTATATTAATATGGAGTGAGGAGAGTTTCCGTAGGCAATCTTGCATAAACAAGCTTTGCCTTTTAATTTATATATAGAATCTGTTTCAAACATAGAGCTTACAGAACTCCACGCCTGATTCTAAAGATCTCAAACACTGTCCTCTCAAAACAATGAGAAGTGTTCTAGTGATTTAAATACTTGTTTGATTGGATCTAGCCTTTTTCCTGTTTACAAGTGAAGTGCTGTGAAATAGAGAGTTACTGAATTGATGCTATGTAACATATATTATAAATGTCTCTTTTAAAATAAGAATGTGATGTGTCTTGAAACCCTCCAAAATGTTCACTCACTCTATGAGTTAATTTGCAACACCTGACAACTCGTAACAAAGATAGGTCTTGAAACAAGAGAAATTAGTTCTGCTATAAGTAAACATGTATTGGAAGAAAACTTACTACTTTTCAATTCAGTATTGTGTGAGAAAAGTAAGAAAAATTCTTGGAACTTTGGGGTTTTTTATTAATGAAAGTAAGAAATGAATTTTGCCTAGCTGGGTTTTACATTTTTCATCAGTAAATACATAATGAAAGTAATTCAGGTAATCTTTCTGGCTATTGCCTTTGTATTATTTCATTGAAATTAATTTTTGTTCACTTAGCCTGAGATCCATATTTGACCACAAAAGCATTCAACAGGAAATATTTATGCCCTAAATAATTTAGTAAGGAGAAGAATTTAGATTGCTTAGCTTACTTTAAATAATTTAGAGATGATAGACGAGGACATTGTAATCCAACAGCAATTTGAAATGTAAAAATTATTAGAAATGAATCTTTATGTTTAATCCTATTTTTATTTCTTCTTGCAGTAATTTGTTTAGGGGTGATGAATCAAGTAATAACTGCATTAGAAGGAAGTGACTGTGAAAAAAACCTTGCAGCTCTACTTTGAAAAACCAGTTTAAAATGAGTTAAAAATTTATGAAATCAAATGTTTACCACACAAGAAAAGCCACACTGCAATAAGACACATATTGCCTGTCTCTCTTTGAGGCCTTATATGTTTTTCACGGATAGAAGGATAATCTTTCTGAAAACAAAGGGGGTTTTTAAATGAAAAAACCTGATAGTCAGATATTAAGTACAATAAAATTATTATCCTTTAGTGACCTGAAATTTGAAAATATATAAGAAATATGCTGCAGAGTAATGTCCTCTGGTAGCTGACAGAGTTATAGTTTGGTCTGGAGAAAAAAACTTGTGACTACACAAAACACGCGAGAATCATATAACCAGTCAGAAAGGTTCACTACAAGTTGTTATTTTTGTTAGTGATCATGATCTGTTCAAAACAGATGAATTATTATCAATAAATAAATAATCCATAGTCATCATTTAAATGTAAACACTTATCAAATTACCACTCAAAAGTTGCTATTTTACTTTATAAATTTAAATCTGGTGGATGCATTCTTGTCTGTCAGACATCAGCAAAATCCTGATCTCAGGTAAATTATAAATGAGTGAGGATGACAAATCTATAAAGCATCACTTAAACCTGAGTATTCTTTGAGCTAACTCCCAGCAACAACTTTATACTATTTCCATTTAGGACTCTAACCCTGACTTGGGCCAATATCTGAGACTTTAAAGAACATCTAGGCTGTATCTTACTCCCAAAGTTCATTTGCACATTATTTTTTTCCATCATATGACAAATGGGACTAGCATACAGTAGGACAGAAATGTTATTCTCCAATAAAAAACCTCCAGACTTCTGGGATGATGCATTTATGTTAAATCTCATGCATCAATGGAGCTGCACTGGCAACAAGTACTTTATACTATACTGCTTTAGGGATCTAATCAGACAGATAGGACATAAGATCAATACCTTAGTCTGCAAAATTAAAGAGCTCAGTAAAAAATTGTCATTTTTTGTTAAATATAAGCAAAAAAATAAACAGGCATCATCATTATTCATATGCTTGAGATATTGCAATCATTACTTTTAGCATTATTGGAGAATCATGCTGCCTCTCATTACAGCTTGATGCTAATAGCTGATGCTGATAACTTTTCAGCAAAATCACAGAATAACATTTACTAGTATACTATCAAACAGCGGAACCATGCTTTTAAACTTAAGTAGAATATTATTAGCATTATTATTCCCTCCATTGGTAAGGAACTTGGGAAAAGCAAGAATAACTAAAGTCAGATTCAGAGAAACACATCAGAAACTTTAGTCTGTAATCCTCTTCACTGGTGTTTAAGAGAGACCCATTAGTGTGCTCTCTGCAGGATGCAGAGTTTTACAACTGGACCCCTTGCTATTTGATGTTGTATTCTTGTAATACTCCCTGGCAGCGCATACAGTGCATTGGGATGATTGGTGCTGCAGTCCACTTTCTGTATCTCACATTCTTTTACCAGTTTGGGACATAATAATCCAAAATTTGTTGTTTTTTTTCTCACATTCTCAATGAAATATCCACATCCTGCATCAAAGAAAATTCAACAGTAAAATCCTCTCCTCCTTTCATAGCCACCATAGCTGATCTTCCAGGGCATAGCTTATGAGCAATATGGTTTGCAAAACCCTATAATATTTTTTCCTCATTTACTCTCCACTCCTTTATCAGGTCTCTGATGGCAATAAGTCTTTCCCATTGCAGACTACATTTCTTGTGGAGCATCTAATGCTCAGTAATGCCAAATATGTCATGCTGCCCTATACACTTACCTTCAGTTAAATTGGTACATCTACTTATTGTAGGATTTATAACCTCAGAGCCTAGCCACAAATCCTATTGTCCTGTATTGGAGTTTTTCTACCATCTGTCTTTGCCGTACTCTAACTTATGGTCCAGAACATTTTGCTATACCTTAACTGGGTTTTAGAATTCGACCCCAGATTCAGTCATTTCATGTTCTCTCCCCCGAATAGTTTATCTCCTCTGCTTATAGAGGTAGTTTATTCCATTCTGTTCTCCTAAATCCTCAGCTGGTGTCAGACTTTGTCCTTCACTCCTCCTGACAGCCACCTTAAGTGGGGCTATTAACCTTCACTAACCAACTCTTTTGATCCAATGTACACCTGCAGAGAAACAGCACATCTCCAAAGCAGTGAATAACTTTCAGATTAGCATAGCAATTCTGAATGGTAAATCAGATTTAACATCTCCATTTTAACATCCCTGCCTGCCTTGGAGGCACTGAAGGAATGAAAATTAAACTGAATCTTTAGACAAAACCAATCTTTGCTAATGCCCAGTTTCATGTAGATGTTATTGGGCTGTTGCTGGGTAGAAACTGGAATACCCTAAGTCTTGTGTCCCTAAAAAAAAATTGTTTGAAGTATTCCTCTTCCCCTTTCTCTTAAGCGTAAAGTTTTTCCAAAAGCTTTATATCTCAAAAACTAACAACTCTGACTTTCCTTCTTTCTTTCCTCAGATGATGTAATTAGATAACTAGAAATAATTAAATTGATGTACATAGCTATGGCATGTCTGTTCTAACTTTCATAATCAGAATGTGTATAAAAATCAAATATGTTATAACATAAATAAAAAATTGAGCTTTCTGTTGTAAATTTGCTTCCGTAACAGTGATCAGGAGATTTACTATGTCATCATTGTTCGTTAGAATTAGATGTCAATAGTGACATGCTGGTAGCAAACATAGTAACATTTTATTATCTGTATTACCAAAATACTGTTAATATTTTCAGAAGTCTTTACATTCTGAGGTTTTTTTGCATCATAGCTCAAAAGGATCAGATTATATCTACAGAAGTAAGGATTTGGTTTTCATCCTAAGGGAAGTAGACAGAAATATTTTGAAAAATTTTCAGTTCTAAGCATTTACACTTAGTGATACGTTTTCCTCCTGTAAGCTGCAATTGAAACTGACTACAATTATTTTGGCATTTCATAGAGCGAATTAAGAATTTTTAAGTACTTTTTCTATTGACCAAATACTGGAAAATGACTTATCTATGAAAGACTGCTATAACCTTAATTGCAAGAGAAAGACCTTAATGATGACATGTGAATTAGCTGGAAACTTTGTCTACTTGAATGAAAAATACTGACCACCCTTCATGGATAAAATAATGTATATGTTTTGCAATTGAATTAAATGAACCAAATCAAAATTATTAACTATCTACATTTAACCTTTCCACACTTCAGCACCTCTGTTCTAGACTTTAATGTGTGTGCAGCCTGTTCAGACTATTTTCTTTCATTTGAATGAAGTATTATTTACTGCTACCACTCCTAACATATCTCCATGAATTGGCCAAAATATATGCCATAACTAGGAAAACACGTCAGATCTTAGATGATGCTTCTGAGTTTTACAAAATAAACTTAACTGCCTGTCATGTTACCAAACCCCAAAATGGTTAACCACAATTTTTTGTTACAGTTTTAAAGTATCTTCTTCTTTTAGCATTTTACTTTACATGATCTATTTAATGATTAGAAATTTCTGCTTTTAGCTGTGTATAGGCCTAGAGCTAAAACAAATATTTCATAAGATACATTTCTGTTCACACCTGAAAATACAGAGGTAATTTTAAAGCTTTCTTAAGCATTCTGTTTAGAATGGCAGTCTGGATTTCTCAAGTTTACTTTTCTTGTTAAAAATTTCTGAATTTCAGAAAAACTGAGAAGAAAGATACTGTCTATTTAAAATACACATCTAACCAGTAGCAGTGTGCATATTTAGTCATTAACAGATGTCTAGTAATGATATTACATGCTTGAATAAGAAGTCTGTCTGTTTAGTTCAGTGTGGAATGAAAAAGCTAAGGTGAATTTGCTTAATATGTTTTAATACCTAAAGGGTCAATAACACAATAAGAGCAGATAAATTACCTCTATTAATTTAGGTCATATAGCACAGACTATAGTGTAGTATTCATACCTCCACAAAGGAGTGTGCGTATGTATATATCTATCTCTCATTTCATTCAAACAACAGTTATATCCTTCTCTGACTCCTGCTCCAACCTTTTTAGATACTATAGCCCAGAAACAACATATGAATTGGAAAATTTCTTTCACTTCTGGGAAAAATCCTCTATGTCAGACTGCAGGTCTCTGTTACAGCAGCTGAATAAAAATCAGAATTTCTTATCTTTTGTTCTCATATACTAAGAGCTGTTCAGGGACTGACGATTTTTAGCAACTGATATACTTATTGGAAGATGCTAAGTGCCTCCTTATCACCATTCAGCAAAGATACATATTGAAGAACGTTATGAACATGTCTAGACTACCTTTTGGGGACCTTTCCAAAACTGCCCTTGATATCAGATGCAAGGTCTGTCCTGACAGCGATCTGAAAGTCTGACACCATACAGGGGTTGAGACTGTACTCTAAGATATAGCTTATCATATGCTGGGCTCATGTTTGTTGTCAGTGTCACCTTAGTGTGATGAACTACTACTAATATCTTGGAATGTTTTTCCTGTTCTTGTTGTCAAATGTTCTGCGAAACAAAAATCCAAGTGCGGTAATTCATGTCTTGTTGTGGAAGCTAGAAATAAATGGAGTATTACAAACAATAACCCCCCTAAATATATATATATATATGTAAATTCTGATAGGACAAGGGGTATTGGCTTTAACCTGAAAGAAGGTGGTGAGGTGCTTGAACAGGTTGCTCAGGGAAGTTGTGGATGCCCCGTCCCTGGAATTGTTCAAGACCAGCTGGATGAGGCTTTGAGCAACCTAGTCTAGTGGAAGGCGTCCCTGCCTGTGGCTGGGGGATTGGAACTAGGTGATCATTAAGGTCTCTTCTAACCTAAGCCATTCTATGATTGTATGACAAACTTTCCCACAAGGTCCTATGTTTAGCCACTTAGACACCCCTAATGCTCTCCAATATCATTCCACCTAGTAAGTCTTAATGCCAATACTTACACATGAGAAAGGTTATAAAGTCACAGAACCATAAAATTATTTAACTGGAAGAGACCTCTATGATCATCAAGTCCAACCCTCAACTTGGCACTACCAACTCCACCTAGGCGCCATATTTGTGCAAGCATTTTAAATACTTACAGGGATGGTGACTCAATCACTGCCCTGGGCACCTGTTCCAGTGCTTGACAACCGTTTTGATGAATAAATTTTTCCTGATAGCCTATCTAAATCTCCCCTGGCACAACTTGTTGCCATTTCCTCTTGTCCTGTTGCTTGTTACTTGGGAGAAGGGACAGATGCCTGCATCACTTCAGCCTCCTTCCAGGTTGTTGTAAAGAGTGATAAGATCTCCCCTCAGCCTTCTTTTCTCCAAACTAAACAGCTCCGGTTCTCTCAGTTGCACTTCATAAGACCTGCGCTTCATAAGACCATGTTCTCTAGACCCTTCAACAGCTTCTTTGCCCTTCTTTGGACAGGCTCCAGAACCTCAATGTCTTTCTTGTAGTCAGTAGCCCGAAACAACACAGTATTTGAGATGCAACTTCACTAGCACTGAGTATAGGGGGATGATCGCTTCCCTAGTCCTGTTAGCCACACTATTTCTAATACAAGCAGAGATGCCATTGGCCTTCTTGGCCACCTGGGCACACTGCTGCCTTATATTAAGCTGGCTGTTGACCAATACCCCAAAGCCCTTTTCTGACGGGCATCTTTCCACTCACCCTTCCCCAAGCCTGTAGTGCTGCATGTTGTTGTTGTGTCCCAGGTGCAGGACCCAACACAAAACCTCACCTTGTTGAAATTCTTACAACTGGCTTCAGTCCGTCAATCCAGTTTGTCTATAGATCTTCCCGCTGTCAAGAGGATCAACACTCCCACCCAATTTGGTGTTGTCTGCAGACTTACTCAGGGTGTGCTTGATCCCCTCATCCAGATCATTGATAACAATATTAAACAGAATCAGTCCCAATACTGAGCCCTGGGACACATCACTTGTGCCTTGCTGCCAACTGGGTTTATCTCCATTCACCACAATTCTTTGGTCCTGACCATTCAGCCAGATGCAAACCACTATTTCCTCCAGTGTATTCTCAGAGGCACAACCTGAGAGTGTCCTACATAGACCTCATATGTTCCTCTATGCAGCCCTGGAATGCTCCTCACTACATTTTATCATATCTGCTAAGTTCTCAGATTTTATTTCTGTCATGGAAAGCCAGTAATGTTCTCTCTTTTACATTAAAGAACCTAGAGTTGCTCACGGAGATCTGGGGTTTCTCTTATTGAAATAAAATAAAAAGAAACAACTACCTTTCTGGTCATCCCTGAGGGAGAATAACTTCACACAAACTCATTACTCCTTGGGCGGGGGTTTACATGAAATTTTGGGTTTACATCTAATTTGTTGTTTGCCAGACGTTTTCACGTTCTGGAAGGCAACTGATCATCTTGCTGCTCTGAACAGTGTTCCTTTGAAGTACTTGGTGGAAGTTAAATTTTATCCCTTGGCGTCTTGGCTAGTTCCTTTTAGGTATCCTTGTTCCATCTCTAATTTCTACTGTGTCAGTAATCCAGCTAAAATAATTACATAAGAAAAAAATTGTATGTCCTGTATAAGGGTTAGATTATGCAACAATTAAATTCCTAATAATTAGAAGTAGCGAAAAGGCATTTTTGTAGAAAACACTACTGGAATCACAGTCTCCTAGTGTAAATGAGGAGGGATTTTTTTCTTTCCTTTAGAATAAATTGATTGTTTTAGTAGCAGGGAAAATCAACTTGATTCAATCTAGCATATCCTTATAACAAATGGAAATTTCTGTCTCAGTTCAAGTCAGTGATCATATTAAATACATATCGAAGCTAGTAACAATTCCCAAAATGGTATGTAAGTAGTGCTGGTATGTAAGTCGTGCTGGTATATAACTTCACTAGAGTCAGATACATCTTTGATGACACTGTGGTCTCATGTTGCCTGTAATAAGGAAAGAATGAATTGACTTTACTCTAGCATTAACTGTGAATGTCCTTGCTATGAAATTATTATGTTGTCATTTTAAATTATTTTCCTATGATATTAGAAGAAATCACCATCCAGTATGAAGATTTGTTAACAGCTACACTATAAGCCATTTCTTCTTAATACAAAATAATTTAGGCATTAATTTAATTTTGGGTCTGACCAGAATAGACCTAACTCAAAAGTAGCCTGCTAGGCAAGCCAGAGCAGACAGTAAGATTGTGAGATCTGTAGCAGGAAAAAATAGCTATACATAATATTGTAGTTTCTTTTACTCATTCTATGTGGCCTTTTATAGTGATTCTAACAAGTTTAAGATTTTTAGCACTGTACCTTCTGCTGCAAATTCTTGTTTGTAATGCTGAAGGACCATAAATGAACTCATCAATGCATTTTAAGGGTAGGTTGTTGGCAGCACTATTTTTTTTTAAACAAGAAAGGATACAAGACTGTACACTGTCTTAGCTGTAGACAGAACTGAGACTGGGTAGAAATGTTACCTAGATGTGTTCAAAGTTATTTGATCTGGAGGTGGATCGATTTTTACTTCATTTAGAAAGGTCATGAAATTTTGAAAAATATTGCTGGAAAATGGCAGACTGCCCACAGTAATCATGCAAAGAGAACATGTCTTCCTGATTAAATGCAATAGAAACTGCGGTACAGCAAAAGGGATGTTGAAGGACTTTTAGAGCAGTCCTAAAGAAATTGGTATTAAAAACACGTTATTTATTCTAGGGAAAGTAAAGATACTTTTGAGAACAAAAAGAGCAACCAAGAGATGTCACTGCTTCTCTGTACCCTTGCTTAATGATATATCTATATAAATGTTGTAAATAACATGGTGGTTATTGTATATTAGAAGTATGGTGGGCAGGACTGAATAAGCAATGAAACCATTCCTATTTTGAAAGCAATGTAATATTTCCTTTGCATTTTAAGTTCCTGCTGAAAAGTAGGTGCTGATTGTTGATGTACCCCTCTTACTCCAGGGTTTTACTCACTCTAATTTAAGCTACTCTAAGCTCATGACTTAAGTGCATGTCATATATCACAAGAGACCAATTAGATGAATTGGCTGACTTTTATTGATGTGGTGGAAGAAATCCCCTCTTCGAGGGTTCCTGGTGACCCATTGTAATAACTCAGATGCAAAGATGCACAAATATATCTTAATGTCACTTGACCCTAAATCCATACATTTTTCTTGGAAGAAAATACCTTTGGCTTAGATCTGTCACACCTAATATCACATGCAGCTGTAATATCTGCAGTGACAACAAGCCTTGACTTATTACATTACCCAGTATATCAATCTGAAATTTGACACAAGGGAACTATGTAACCTCTGTAATATGACACACATTGGAACCATTATCTCAGCACCTCATGATCTCTCTCATGTTTACTCTCAAAAAAAAAATGTTCATGTTAGTTTCAGTTTGTAAAGTACCATGACAACATGTACTATAGACCTGGAAGTCAACAAGGATGATTTGGAATATACTGGGGATTTGGCTCGTTTTCCATCCTCAGAGAGAAGACAATACCAGTCATGGAATGAAGATAATTAACTTGTTTATTGCTAAATCCTTGAAAAATCATGAAAAAAGTAGATTTCCAAAGTCAAGCCTACTTCTTCTCATCTTGAACTGAGGGATAATAATAGACAAATAGATAGGATTTTATTAGTAGGGCAATACAAGAGATTGGTTGCTCATGGTAAAAAAGAGAGCATATACATATTCTGCCACTAATCCCAAAATATCAGATTTCATTTTTGAATTAAAATGATCATTTGTAACACACTGCTTAAGTTAACAGGCTTGAAGGAAGTGGAAAAAAACCCCAAAACCTAAGAATCTCCAAATGCCTAAAGCTGAGGCTGCTATATCCTTCTCAATTCTTTAGTTTCATTTGACAATTCCATGCCTGCTGGCAGAGCTGCTCTGTGCCTTTAGTCGGAGCACCTCTTGAGGGACCTTTTGAAGTACTTTCCGGAAGAGGTCCAAAATGAGGGAATAAGACAGCTGGAGTGTCTTCCTTTGCCTTTCTACTGCTGTAGGGAATCATTATGAAAGACAGGAAAGAACCTGCTTTTTGCAGGATGGAGCCTAATGCCTCCTTTAGGTCTGCATCACTCTTTATGAGTGCCACATGCTTGATGCACCTCACTGAGAAAGTACTCTGTCACGTGTAGGTGGAACATATGGTTGTGCTCTGAACTTTCACATCTTGATGACAACCATTTCTGGAAGTACGAAATACACTGTTTGTAATATCTGCAACAAACTGCAAGGATTAGAAGAAGTATCACCAGTAATATACTAGAAAACACTGACATCACAACTTTGATAAAAACATTGAAAGCGGCATCTAGAACACAAAGGAAAACGTTCTTCCTAATATCATTGTAAAAGAGAACTTAGTCAAGCTAGTAGTGGGTAGAAATCTGTGTATATTATCAGCAAACTTTTTTCCTGAGGGTATTTTATTGTCAGCAGTTTTTACAAGATATAAGGATTAATTCAAAACAATTAGAAAGCTTCTTAATGACCATGTTCAAGTGTCTGGCAAAATTTGTAGTCACATTGAGGCAACTGATGCTACTGTGGACATGTCATTACACAGAGTTACAAGACATTTAACCATGTTGTTGCTTTTTCCAATACTAAAAAAAAGCACAAGACCAAAAAATACACCAAGAAGTTGGATGAACTTGCTGGTTATTCAGAAGTGTTTTCAGCACAGTTGTTTCTGTCCCAGACAATGCAGGTCTGCAAGCTCAGCTCCAAGCTCTCTTTTATCACAACAGGAAAAGTGTAACTACTTTCCCCAGAGACGTTCTTGCTCCTTGAGGGCTCAAAGATAATTCTCTGTACTGCGGTGTGAGAGAGAAAGATCTGTTTACGTGCCTGCTGTTTTCTCCACTGATAACACAATTCCCTGATTCCTCTTCTTTTGGTCAGAAAGCTGGTGTCACATTGATAAAAAATGAATCATAAGAAAAAGACAATAATTTGAAAGAAACAATTTGTGTCTGAATAAGAAGCAGAAACACTGCTGTTCCAAATATCTTCAGGACGGCATAAGGTTGAAAGTGGAAGACAAAGCCTCCAGCTCTGGAACAATGGGTTTATCTTGTCACAAGAATATTTAGTTGCCTGTGGGAAAGGTCTGCTTTTTCTCGTAGGAATTACACTGTACAGAGATAATCCAAACCACACAGATGTCCAGTGAGCATAAGCAGAATCTGAGAACATTTATTTACAAGTGGTTACGCCACAGAAAAAGAGGCTACCCAGGCCAAGATTAAAGGAACAAATAACAAACTAACAGAGACAGAGCCACTTATTCTGTTCTAGTGTCTCTAAACCATGACTTAAAAGAGTTTTCTTCAAAGACACTGTTCTCTTCAGCAAGTTAGTCTTTTCCAGAGCAGAAAAACAACCAAAAAGATATTTGCTGTGATGTTTTTTCTGACCCTTGTGAATATGTGAATAGCATTTTAGCTAGCAAAAATGTTCAAAATCACTTTTTGTAGATGCTTATTATTATTTGGATGATATAAACGTGTTTGAAAACATAAGAGTGGATCCATGCTGTTCAGAAAACCATAAATATATGCAGATAATCTCTTCCAAAATGAAACCATGCCTCAGAATAATATTTTAAACAGGACATAGGCATGTTAATCATATATACATGTGTGCGCATATATATATATGTAATGCATATACTATTAATATAACATCTACTTGTACACACACATATAAACAATAATGTTTGAATCATGAGCAACCATATGGGCCTGTTTAAGCCTTCCCTTTCATGCTTTGATATGCATCGTTGACTATTCATCATGCTTGTATTTAGAGCGCCTGTTTTAGGACATTGAATCATCTCTTAGGCCTTCTGTGAAATATATTTACTTGGGAAACTACAATAAATAACAAGAATATTTACAAACAACATTATTTTTATATGAGCTTATCATTTTTCTAAGGTCTTTCAGCAGCTCTCAGAGTTCAATAAACAAAACTGATTGTGATTTAGTAAGACAGAGATTATTTTCCCTCCAGACTTGCCTCTGAAAGAGAACCAAACTAAAACATTATCTTTACATGGCACTTCTGCATTCTGGCTGGAGATAATGGATTAGAAAACTGTTGATGAGTTCATAAAGGAAGTTATCAAGGTAGAGCTGTCTCTATGTAAAAAATAATTCTTGTCATACAGAAAAAAGCATGAACTACAGATGGAAAGATAATATAAAATGTGCTTACATGGAATAAAAAAACATACAGTAATTTATATTTTGCCACTCTAACACCAAATCCTGCTACTACAGTTTTCATTTGCCAGTGATGATAAATTCATAACAGATAAATGTTTTAATATTAATTACTCAGCTTGGCGTATATAAAGAGTTTTAGGCTGGATTATATGGGGAGGGGGGCACTTCAGTTCCAGATTTCAAGATAGTATTTTTTCTCATGTTCCTTTTCTTTCCTTCCTCCACTCCCTAACCCTGCACTGACCGGGCACAGCACTTAAAATGTGAGACAAAAAATTACTATAAGGCATCCTTACCTTCTGTAATTCCCACTAAAACATCACTGACTAAGGAAAAGTTGTTGGATATAAAACCTACTGATCCTTAGGGATGACTTGGAGGACATATTTCCTTTAACAGCTTCATCTCTTGCCAGACTATAATTCACTTACATTTTGGTCAACAGCTTCAACAACGTATGACCATGACTTCCATGAAAATTACTGTATTATAAGAGTTTCTTTAGTATGTGCTCTAAGTCGATAGATACACAGGAGCGAAAAGACAATAGAACCATGGTATAATCTTATTTTGCTCTGTATTCTCAATAACTCTGTCTGCTAGGAAACAAAATGATAGGCAGCATGTCTGAAAATGATTTTTACATTTTTTTTTAAAATGTAGTAAGCCAAAGGGCAAGTGACGTTAGTCAGAAGAAATCTACTAAGATATCTTAGAAAACCACCTGAAGTGAAATGTAGTGTTTGGACTGGGGTTGGTCAGTCAGTTCAGCCCTTGCACTTCTGAGTAGGAGGGTTCATATGCCAGAGGCTGCTTTGAAAAATAAAGTTCTGGTTGGTACTTAGAGTCTAGCATTTGCTGGATGATGCTGACATCAATGTGACAACCACAACTGCAAAGCAGGGCAAATCAGGTATTTTTGGCTGTGTACATTATGTTGTCTGGATCACACAGTAAAACCAAAGGAAGACTGAAGATGTTTTGAGGATGGCTTTGGCCTCATCCTGAAGGAAATGGCATTTTGATGAAGGAAGCTCGTGGGAGCAAGACTGCGGCTGCTCTATGCAAGTTGTATTAGAGATCTGGAAATAAAAGCTTCCTTGCCCTAGTACAGAAAGCTCAGCTTGCACTGACTGAGTCAGTTTGTTATTACATTGGGACCAGCTGGTTATGAGGGAATTTAATTGATTTCGGCAAAATTTAGGAAAAGACAGATGTTACAGGGCTGGCTATGTTCCTGCAATGTGATTGTCATAGTGTAATTTCCCACTGGTGTGTTTTGCATTCTCGGAAGCCCAATTAACCAAGCAAGCTTTTCTTGCAGCAAGCAGAACTAGGAATGCACTGCTTTCCCCTAGGGCAGCTACTTTCTTGTTTTCTGCATGCAAAGAAAAATAAAAAGTTGTCTTTTTCAGTTAACTGAACCAGAGCACCAGCACTTTATTCTACCAAGGCTTTAAATAGAGGCTATTCTGTACACTCCAAATGTCTTATATCTCCAGTGCACGCTAATGCTTTCCTTTTGAAATGACACACTCAGGATTTTTCATCTGTTTTGCTGGGCAGCAGATAGCTTTATACCTGACTCACCCCACACCTCACTTCCCCAAAGCCACTTCCAAAACACATAATTTATTTATCTGAACAGCTGTATAATTACTCTTGTCAGGACCTTAGACCTCTCATCTGGGCTATTCTGCCTACTTTTCTTCATTGAATTCCCTTGTTTCCCTTCTATCTGCCAACACAGCTGTAGCACAGCCAACTCCACATACACAGCATCCTTTCAGATCTTTAAAAAGTTCAGGAAGGCACCAGAGGTGCTCTGTCTTATGCAAGCTTGTCTGTGTACTCTGCATCTTCCACATATATAGAAATTTAGCGAATGCTATATCTATTAAAGAACGAGTCTGACAGTAGATGATTTAGATTATTTCTCTGATTGTCAGAGAAATGATCTCCTAGTTTTCTGCTACCTTTCTCCAAGACAAGCTGTGCAGTTGAAAGTCTTGCCAGTGGCGGTCTGAAAGTGATAGTCCTCGTTTGTATCAGCTTCATCTTTAGTCCAGCCAGCAATGTAAGCCTTATGCATTGCCAAAGATATTGCAAAGATACTTTTGAAAGGCAGGTCTTGCCAAACTAACCTGATCACCTTCTGTGACAAAGTGACCCGCCTACAGGATGAGGCATAATATTTGACAACCTTTGTCTTGTAAATGGGAATAATATTTGCCAATCTCCAGTCAAGTGAAACTTCCGGGGTCAGCCAGGTAGATGATTGAAAGGGGTTTGGTGAGCACCTCCATCAGTTCTCTTTATACCTTTGGGTGGATCCCATCCAGCCCCATGGACTTGTGAATGTCTAATTGGCCAAGCAGATCTTTAACCATTTCCACTTGTATTGTTGGAGCTTTGTTTTGCTCTCCCTCCCTGTCTTCTGGCTCAGGAGAACATCTTCCTTTAGTGCTAAAGACTTAAACAAAGAAGGCATTAGTACCTCAGCCTTATCCTTTGTCACTATTGGTCCTGCTGCATCCAGTAAAGGATAGAGATCCTCCTTGGCCCTCCTTTTGTTGTTGACATATTAGTAGAAACATTTTTTATTATCTTTCACAGAATTGGCCAATTTAAGTTCTAGTTGGGCTTCAGACCTTCTGCTTTTCTCTCTGCATAATCTCACTTTATCCTTGTAGTACTCCTGAGATGCCTGCCCCTTCTTCTCCTATACTTTCTTCTGTTTTCCAAAATCCACCCTGAGCTCTCTGCTTGGACAAGCTAGTTTTCTTCCCCGACAGCTCATTTTTTGGCACATGGAGATGATCTGCTCTTGCACCACTGGGATTTGCTTCTTGAAGAGTATCCAGCCCCCTTGGGCTCCTATGCCCTTTAAGAATTCCTCCCAAGGAACTTTATCAACCAGCCTTCTGAACAGTCCTAAGTCTGCCCTCAGGAAGTCCAACATGGCAGTTCTGCTGGCACCCACCTTTCTTCTCATAGAACTGAGAATTCTATCATCTAGTGCATTCTCCAACTGTCAAAACCCCCTTGAGACCTTCTCTGTTCACAAACAACAGGTCTAGCGGACTGCCTTCCCTAGTTGGTTCACTCACTGGTTGTGTGAGGAAGTTGTCTTCTACACACTCCAGGAACCTCCTAGACTGCTTCCTTTCTGCTGTATTATACTTACTATTTTTCCAGCAGACATCTGACAAGTCGAAGTCTCCCACAGGAAAAAGATCAAGCGATTGTGAGACTTCTCCCAGTTGCTTGTACAATATCTCATCAGTTTCTTCTTCCTGGCTGGGCAGTCTATAGCAGATTCCCGTGACGATATCTGCCTTACTGGGCGTTCCACTGACTTTTACCCCTAGACACTCCACCCTATCATCACCGTCACTGAGCTCAATGCATTCAAAGCACTCTTTAACACAGAGGACTACCCTACCTCCTCTCTTTCCTTGCCTATCCCTCCTGAAGGGTTTATAGCCAACCATGTCAGCACTCCAGTTATGTGAGTCATCCCATCACGTTTCCATTATGGCAATTATATCATAGTTTTCAAGCTGCTCAATAACTTCTAGTTGCACCTGTTCATTGCCCATGCTGTGTGCACTGGTGTAGATGTACTTCAGTTGTGCTGTTGAACTCACCATGCTCCTGCAAGGAATAGTCTTAATTCTTAAGTGACTACTTGCTGTAGTTTCTAACCCATCAATAATTTTTGTATCTTTGCTGCCACTTGGAGTACTAGCCCCAACTTTTTCTGAGGTGACAGACCAAAGGGCCTCACTAACACATGATGCCTCAGACAATGGACTGCCATTCCCAAGCTTTTTTCTGTCAAGCCTGGTTTTGTACTCCTCCCCTTTCATATCTGGTTTAAAGCTCTTTTGATGAGCTCTGCTAACTTCCTGATAAGCATCCTTTGGCCCCTTAGGGACAGGTGTATCCCATCCTTTGTCAGCAAGCCTGCTGTTGCATAGGCCAACCCATGACCAAACCCCCCAAAGTTTTGCTCTTCACACCAGGTTCAGAGCCAGGTCTCTGTTTCGTGGCCTTTCCTGCCCCTTCCCTCATCGTTCCCTGCAATAGAAATGACAGAGGAGAGCACTACCTGTGTACATCATCCTTCACTATTTGTCCCCAGGCCCTAAAGTCCCTTTTAATTGCCCTCAGGTTTCTTGTTGGGGTTTCAGTACTACCTATTTAGGTAATCAATAGTGGATAATAATTCATGGGTCTAACCAGCGCTGGAAGTTTTCTTTCCACATCTCTAACGAAGGCTGCAGGTAGGCAGTAGACTTCCCTATGTAATGGGTCAGGTCTGCATATTGGGCCCTGTGTTCCCTTCAGAAGGGAGTCCCCTATGACAATGACCTGTCTTTTCTTCTTTACAGAAGCCGTTTTGATGGATGGCTTAGAGAATCTTTACCTTGGGAATGTTTCTTGGCTGTGAGATCCATCATCCCCATTGAGGTTTGATTCCGCTTGCAGAGCTTCATATCTATTGTGCAAGGGAACCTGGGAGGCTGAAGCTGACACAAGGAAGACACACCTGCTGCACTGGGCAGGAACCTGCTGCCATTCCCTTCCATCTCCCACATTTCTCTGTTCAGCTGAATGCAGAGAGGATGAGGAGTTCTCTGTCACACAAGGCATGTCTGCCTGTTGGGTCTGAGACAGGGAGCATAGGGTGTTGTTTCAGCAGCCAATCTCCCTCTTGCACTCCCTGATGGTCCTCAGCCTGCTCACCTCCTCCCTTAGTTGCATCACCAAGTGGAGGATTTTCTCCACCAGAGCACACCTCCCACAGGTGAATTCCCCACTGGTGTCTGACACCAGTGCAAGAGAGGGGCACACGCTGCCGCCTGACATCTGGGTGGCAGCATGCACCCACTGGAGGTTTGTCTAGAAAGCTGCATCTGTCACAGCTGGTGCAGAGCTTGGAGAGGCTTTATTTTTCTGCCGAGTGGACACCATGATTCCCTGGTAGTTCCGGCCAAGGTCCGGTGCCCTGGCCACACACCTTCCCTGCGCACCATTGCCTGCTTGCCCTGTCTGCGTAAACTGCCTTGCAAACCACCTTGCCATTGCCATTCTGACATGCCGAGCCCTGTTTTCCCACACCTCTTCACCATGCTCCTTGTCATAGCATTCCCCAGAGGCTGTTTAAATCTCCTGCGGATGCTTCTGGGAATGCCCCCTCCATGTCAGCCACTCATAAGAGAGCTGCCCCTTTTGGGAATCAGGAATCTGCTGCCCCCAACTCTCTCCTGGGCTTCCCTCACTCTGGGCCCCCGTCTGCCTCAATCTAACACTTGGCTGTGGAATCCACTGTCTCTGCCAACGATTCTTGCTATTTGAGTACTGCTGCTGGCTTTGCCATGTTTATATATCCCGCCTATGCTTCTCGGAACGCACAGGTTGCACAAGTCTTGTCCTGGTGTATAGATATGCAACATTTACAGACATCATTGGATCTTGAATAATTTTCTTCCACCTAGTTAACACTAAACAAGTTGCATTTAACAAATGTATATCTTCAGGAGACATGTTTAATCTTGATACAAAGACATGAAACAATTACAAATTCACCTTTTCCCTTAGGATTTCCCTATAATGATTAATCATCTTCATTGTTGGAAATATGTCATGCCAGAAATGTCTGGCATTACTTTCTGTCCATATGTTCTTATTACAACTCTGCTATATTAAATATCCCCTTAATACATAATTTATTGCTGTGAAAGTACTTGAAACAGTAGCCAAACCACCTTTCAGGCCCCTCATTTTGGGCTGAACAGATTGGACTCTGAAACTTTTACTGCAAGGCAGTTTCTCTGGCCTTTATATTGTTTGGATGGCTTTCATCTAGAGATTTCCTAGCTACATTTTTAATACACAGACACTTAAACTGTACACAGTTTAATAATATTAGTGTCAGTCTTTGCATAGCTAAAAAAAATCAATTTACTTTCTCATATATTTTAAGTGTCACATAACTGCAAGTCCTATTTATTGCTGTGTCATATGGGGGCTTGTGTGGAGTTGTTTTTTTTATTAGGCATATGGTACCACGTCCTTTATTCCTTCGAAGTCTGTGCTTGGTTTCTAGCATTAAAACCTTATGTAGGTGTTTTCTTTGAATGGCCACTCAAATACTGATGTAGTTCACTCATCCTGCTAATCTATTCGGCTCTTTTGCAATTTTCCCTGTGCTCCTCACAGTTTTATTTATCTGTTCTATTCATTATGGATAAGTATTTTAACACTTTTGCTGATTGCTAATGGACAAAAGCACTTTATCATACTTGGAGTAAAAGCATATAAGACTATTAAAAAAAATTAAAGAAACAAGAACAGATTACTTGTGAACACATTTGCACTTCCTACATCCTGACTACCTGTTCTGTCTTTTTCTTATGTTTCTAGCTTCTTTTTTTTTATTTTTTTTTTTTAGTCTTAGCTTCTTAGCATAATCTTAAGTTTGTTTTTATAAACCTTAGTTCCTTTTGGGATAGAGGCAGATTTATCTTCATAGTGATCTTTACTTTTTAAAAATGTATTCACAGCAAATTGATTGCTCATAAGCTATATTGACTCTATATTTATCCACCCCTTCCACATACGCCTTTCCCACCGCATTTGAACTGCTGCTTTGATCCAAGTAGTTTTTTAGATAAGGTTGTCTTCTGTCTTGGAAAAGTAATTCTTAAATCAGACCATTTTTTATCATATTTTAACATCATTCTAGGAAAAAGGTTTTCATTCTAGGAAAAAGGTCTTCATTTTTTTCCGGTGGAGTTTTTACTTCTTCCTTTTTGTCATAATTTTCATTATTCTTGGCAGACAGGCAGACTGACTACAACTTGCCCACACTTCCTTAGAAAGCTATGTCTTTAGATATTATTGCTGTAGAAATTCTACTGATGGTACAGAAAATCTTCACAAATATAATGGCCACACAAATACCTGGCAAAGCCTAGGATATAAACATGCACAGTAGAGAAACATAAAAGAAAGCTTAAGATAAGACACAAAATGAACATCTAGACCACACTGCTTGGAAAGGTTTATTTTTATTTCTCTAACAGCCTGTACTACTTACATAAGCAGACAAATCAAACCAGTTACAGCCTACTAACATACATATAACTTGAACACTATTGAAAACATTTGCGGTCATGGAAGATGGGACAGACCTTGCTCTTCCAATGTGTACCATAGAAAATTCTAGTTATAGATGGAATATTTAAAACACTAACTATACTGTGTTCTTTTTTGACGTCTGGTTGATACTTTTTTCTTGTCCTTTTAATTTCCTTTTTCTTCCTGTCCCCTTCTCTCCACTGAAGCATGAGGGACTTGTATTGTGTTTTCAGGAAAGGTTGTCTCTCCTGCTGTGTGGAATCATGTTCTACCTTAAATAGGAGATATTCATGAAAGGAAACACTCTGAGGTTACTGAGAAGCTTCACCACAACCTCAGATGCAGCTTTCTTGGTATTAGAATTAGCACAGTGGCTAAGTAAAATATGCTAAGTAACTGTGTAATTGAATGCCCTAGATTTTCCACCAGATTAACAGCATGGGTGTGACAGGTATACATGTATTCCCAGAGATGGTGAAGTCAGTATCCATAAAAACCTTCTTCTAGGCTTTGTCTTCATAGAATAACAAACATTTCACTCAATTCACTTCAAAATAAGGGAGAAAAAAAGGTTGTTGTTTTTTGCTTTCTTTTTTGTCTTACAAACAGATAATTAACCCTTGGTTGAGAAGATCAAACACAGGGAAAAGTTCCTCTTATCCTCTTGCAGGACACCATCCTAGTAGCTAACAGAAAAGACACTGAGCAAGGATCCTGATAATCATCAGTCTGAGAAAGTACAGCAGATGCTAATAAGCCAACCTGTTACACATGGAGTGTCTTTAATAGTACTCTGTGAGTCTGCAGGCGCACCAGTGGATGATGCTGGAACAAAGCACTTGATTTATGCTTGGCTAAGGTAAAACTTTGGGAACATACAACAAAAGAGCCAGTTGTTAAGAGTGTATTGCTCAGAAGTAGTACAACCTTTGTTATTCAGTTTTTGTGCGTGTGGTTGTCACATATTTTTCCTGTGGGTCTACACACTTCTTTTATCTTTTATGCTTTCCGTTTGGACAGCAGTCAGCCAGGGTGTGGGTAGGGGACACCCACAGCAATGACTAGGACTGATTTGTTCCTCCTGGTAATGTCCAGGTCTGGACAACTGCTGGCTCTCCCACACTTGAAATATATCTTGGGGTCTTCTACTGAACTCCACAGAAAGTTTGTTTCATTAACAACTGTGTGTAAAAACAATACATTAGCAGGGTCATTTTGTTTTACCTGATCAAAGTATTTTCCAGTTGATTCAGGCTATAATTTAGATCCACTTAGAAGCCTTGTTTTGGGATTTAATCTCTTTTTCAATCTGGCCTTTTAAAGTTTAATAGTGGAGGAACAATCATTGTTTAATGTATTTGCAAACTGTCATGACTTATTAGTCAGAAAAATACTTCCACCATCTCTGCTGTTGTAGGTCTTGAACTGGCTTTGGTGTCAGATGTCTGTTATAGACGGTCCAAACAGAATGAGGATGCAGCTGAAGTATTCTATAAGCAACTGGGAGAAGTCTCACTATTGCTAGCCCTTGTTCTCATGAGAGACTTCAACCTATCAAATGTCTGCTGGAAATACAATACAGCACAGAAGAAACAGGCTAGGAGGTTTCTGGAGTGCGTGGCAGATAACTCCCTGCCACAGCTGGTGAATGAAGCAACTACAGAAGGTGCCCTGCTAGAGCTGTTGGTTGCAAACAGAGAAGGACTTCCAGGTGATGTGATATTTGGAGGTCAACTTGGCCACAGTGATTATGAAATGATAGTTTTTGATTCTTGGAGAAGGGAAGATAGGGGTCAGCAGAACTGTCTCCTTGGACCTCCAGAGGGCAGAATTTGGTGTGTTTAGGGGTCTGGTTGACAGAGTCCCTTGGGAGGCAGTTCTAAAAGAAAAAGGAGTCACTGTTTCCCACAGCATTCTCATAGAAAAACTAGCTGCTCACGGCTTGGATGCACATACTCTGATGCTGAAAAAAAACTGGCTAGATGGCTGGGCTAAAAGAGCTGTGGTGAATGGAGTTAAACCCAGTTGCTGGCTGGTCAGAAGTGGTGTTCCCCAGGGCTCTGTATTGGGGCAGATTCTGTTTGATATCTTTATCAGTGATCTGGACAAGAGGATTGAGTGCACTCTTGATAGGTTTGCAGTCACCACCAAATTTGGTGGGAGTGTTGATCTTCTAGACTGTAGGAAGGTCTACAGAGGAATCCGGGTAAGCGGTATCAGCGGCTGAGGCCAGTTGTAAGAGGTTCAACAAGGTGAAATGTTGGGTCCTGCACTTGGCCCACAACAACCTCATGCAATGCTACAGGCTTCGGGAAGAGTACTGGGGAGGATTAGATATGATATTAAGAAAAATTTCTTCACTGAAAACCTGTCGAGCAACCTGTCAAGCACAGGTTGCCCAGGGAAGTGGTTGAGTCACCATCCTTGGGGGTATTAGAAAGATGGGTAGATGTGATGCTTAGGGATAGAGTTTAGTGGTGCAGTTGGCCGTGTGAAATTAAGGGTTAGTATCTACGATCTCAAAGGTCTTTTCCAACCTAAATGATTCTATGATTCTGTTTTATTCTATGAGTTAGCAACAACATACCAGCCTGAGATCTCCTGAGAAGGAATTATCTCATGCCTGTTGTGATCACTTTGCATTTTCCTTATTTTCTTGTTAATTTTTATTCCTAATTTTCTTGCTAGAAGCTGTAAAATACAGGTTTCAGTTGTTTCCATGCAAAGTTCCCATCCTAACAGTACTTTAGGTCATTTTCTTTGATGGTAGTAGGAAGGGAAAAAAACGTCAGTTACTTTTCTTTGATGATCGTTTTACAAATTTTTCATGACGAACAAGAAAATATTCCTTTTGACATAATATCTATTTTACATAGAAAAGATACCATTTTCAGTATTTAAAGTTTAATTCAGCACTTGTTAACTGCCCCTACCAGATCTTCTCACCATAAAGGTTATTTTTGTGATAAAAATCTTATAAATCTATTAAAAAACACGCAGTAATGATGGGGGGGTTGAAATAAATAGAGGTCAGCAAAAATGGGAAATACTTAGGACATCTAGTGATTCAGTTTCGTAATGAAACTGGGTTTTTTTTACTGTGAAGGCCAATACATTTTTACAAAGTAGATTTTTAAAGAATATTGCTAATATATATTTTTTTTTATTGAATCATCTTTAACAAAGGGACTTCTGTTGCAAACTCATTGCTTTCAATACTCTTCTCTTGATTTCAACTTACTGATGCAAATAAGTCTCTTCTCCAGCACTGGCATTTGGCTAAAGCTCTGCAGAATCTGTTTCAGCAGGTGGAGCTAGTGTGCTTCTATTCTCTCACAGTTGTCCTCACCGAGGAAAAAGGTAAGTTGAAAAGTATATAGAACTGTGGTTAGGGATACGTCAGGGGCAGTGGTGATGGTTTTCTTTTGGCTTAGTGGGAAATTATCAAGCATAAGTGGGAATTAACTATTCTTTACCAAGTGCTTGTGGATAAGAGGAGTGCAGCTGTGTGATTTGGATACCAGTGATGTACCCTTAATGTGGAAAAAACCTCTGGGAAGCATATTAAATGTTGCAGTTGCCTCCAAAGTCTTTTTTTATCCTGCTATTTTGCAGTTACTTTCATACAGTAATACACTGCGCTCATGAAGTATCATTAAATATTACAGTATTCAGAAAATGTGTGGCCAGTTGTTTGGATCTTATGGAGCATGTTTGTCATACCGGACTACAGTAAGCAAGGAGATACCTCTGTGGAGCTGCAGTCACTTGATCCAAGCTTGCACTAACCTGAACGTACTTCAATGGTTTTCTGTAACAAAGGCCTTGTATACCCTTCAACATTTACTGAGTTTTTAAAGTATGAAGATGTTATAAGAACCGGTATTCACAGCAGAGTAGTCATAAGATTTCTGCCAATCAGAAGAATTAAGCTTGTTTTCACCTCTTTTAAAACCACGAATTTCCACATTGAAGTACAAGTTTCCTAGCTCAAGATGTTCCTCCACCCTCCTCAACCGTCAGGGTACAGATTGCAGTAAGAGCTTCTAACAATTCACACACATCAACATTTCTCACTTTCTGCTCTAAGGTAATTTAAAAGGTCCTTTTGTGCAGGAAGGTGTTCCTGTGACCATATGTTCCTTGCTGTATGAAAGACTATAGCTGTCTGAAGGTCAAAAATTCAGGAGAAAAGGACAGAATCTTGGATATAATGCACAGGTACATACCTCATATAATCTATGTAGAGCTCTACATCTATACCTGCCACTGCTTCCTGTGCAGAAGGCTTTGAGCCACACTGAGGAGAATATATGAGGAATCGAAGAGACCTTGGACCTACACTAGCAGACCTGTGTTTGGCACAGTGATTGCACTAGGTTCAGTTCTCCAGTTCGGTGGTTATCATTCAATATAGTAACAACAGAGGGTGGTATCTTGTCACAAACTCCTGCTCAATAGGAGGGACATGAGAAACGGTTCAGGAAACTTTTCAGTCTGTGCAAAACTTCAGGGTTTTCTGTTTGTGACATTAACTTCTTTATAGCAAAATGTGCAGATGCTGGTGGCAGTGAGTAGCTGCAGTCTGTACTCATAGGGGACAATGATTCACCCTGTTCACGCTCCTGACAATCTTAATTCAGCGCACTGAGAATAGGAGAGTTGTATGCTATTTCAGAAGTTTATGTGCAATATCGGTGCTATCAGGTCCTACCTTCTCTGCAGTTCTTCATTTCTTACATTGTGATTTAGTGTAGCAGACTGTAAGAAAAGTGCACAAAAGTTTCAAAGCCATCATTGGTCATTGTTACAGCAGCATACCAATGATAAGCAACTGATGGAAAGAAAAGTTTTATCGCTGTACTGTTGTCTTCTTCTTGCTCAGTTAGGTCTTCAGCTTCTATACTTCAGTGACTCCGTGCACTACTTAATTCTTGAACAAAGTTGCAGTGGATATAAAGTAAGGCACTATTTTGTTATCTCCATGTCTGATGCTGAAAGGACAATTTTACCTTGCTGTAAGTTGCCTGCTACAACTACAAACTCATGGTTTTGCAATTGCATATATAAAATTGATGGCTTTGATTTTAATTTGACATGGTTTTGATTTTATGATCTAATTTGAATTTAGTTGACTTCATAAGGTTCTTTTGTGCAAACTGTCATTTATTCTTAGTATTTAAAGACTTTGTTCCATAAACCTGTAAGATCTGACCAGTCCTGAACTCTTACTGGGGAGTACTGCTCTCAGATACCAGGAAAGTAGTATAAAGATGTAGACAAAAGAATTCAGCATATGTTTAAACGTTCTCTGCTATTTCTTATGCCTGGTATTAGCTACAAATAACATACAACCATCACTAATAACACTTGGAATGTAATTTCCTCTACAGGAGGGAACAGAGCAAAGTGTTTGTTAATTTTCCTTCTTACAATGAATCAGCTGAATAATGGCAATAAATCCCAACTGGGAACCCAGAAAGATCTCTGTTTTGTCCTGGGTCTCTGACAGAACTTCTGAATGACTAGTGCTCTTATCATCTGTGGTCTCAGTTTTTGATATAGTAGTTGTACTCATCTGTTGTTGTAAATTCCTTGAAATCAATGGCTGAAATGTCTTGCATAAAAGTTGTGTTTAACATTGTAGCATTGTCTACCAAAGATTATATCTACAGTTTCCTTTTCTGCCATGAATGGCTTGTTTATATGGATGCACAATAAATTACAATGTGAATTTACAGTGTGATTTACTCTGCACTGGTTTCAGGCGAGGAGATTCTCAGAGTAACTATCCATCTCACTTAGCTGCAGGTGTCCCCAGGCTTCTGCAATGCCCAAGGAAAGTGTCCTGTAAAAAGAAATTCATAGCATGTAAGTCAGACATGTGCTGTGATCTCCACTCCAGAGAAACCTTTCTCTCTCTCTCCCTCTCTCCTTCTCACCCCCTCTCCCCCTCTCCCCTCACAGTGGCTATAAAGAGAGTCTAAAGAGATTAGCTTCCATTGAGTGATGCGATAACTTCCCCTCTCACCTGCTCTGCCTCTTACCACTGTCTGTGAGACAAATTCTTCCATATTTAGTTTGGAATTAATTGTACATGTTCTGAGGGGCATACTTACAGGGCCCAGACTCTCTCTACAATCAGGAGGAAAAAAAGATGTTTATTTAGAAATTGATCTGGAGTGGGAGACTGACATAAGTTTAGCAGAGAGATCTCTGCTTCTCTCTCTCTTGTTTCCTATTGGAAGTGGTAGCAGACTATCCGCCCAAGCACAAAGTTAACCTTTGTGATGAACATATAAGGAGGCGGCACAAAGGAACTCATAATTCACACCCTCCCTAATTCACAACACTCAGTAACTTCTCTGTGTTGCCAAGCTGAAGTGATATATAGCTTAATAAAAATGCTGTCTGTACAGAAACTCCCAGAAAATGAATCAAGGTCCTGGGAAGAGAGACTCCATATCCACTCCTGGGAGTTGCTAGCAGTACAGGTATTGCCAGTGAAATACTTAAATAAGCAACATACAGTATTATTTTCCCAGTGGTAGTACTTAATGAAAATAAAAGTACTTTTTGTTCTCTACTACTCTGAAAATAGGTACTGTGCATTTATGACTGATAAGACTACTGCAATGAAATATCATGTTGCTGATGCCATGGTTTTGAACCCATGCACTATGCAGAAGAATAACTTTAAATGAAACGAGGTCATTTAATATAGCCAACAACAACACACAAGAGGAAGAGCTGTGCAGAGGCAGACTAGTCTAAGAATTGCAAACTTCGTTAGTAAATGCTTTCTGTCAGGTTCTTGTCAGGAAACAGAAAAGCTGTAAATCTATTGTGAAGACAAGTAGAGATGCTGTCTTTCTGAACACCAGGTAAGGTGTGATTACCTACGGATCTGGGCTGGCGAAGAAAGCTCACCCTCTTTACAGTGTTAGCTGAACACTCATCAAGGATTGGAGTACTGAAGGAGGTATGTGAAGGTAAAGAGCTTCCATATTGCATCACCTAGGTTTAAAGAACACAGTAATTAATGATTATTGAGCAAAATTTAGAACGTCATATAATAAAATTTTCCTTAGAATAATCTCTGCATACAATTTCATGAACAATCACACTGATGAATGAGATCTTAAATAGTACTGTAAAACAACAGGAAAGGGATTCACAGTAACTGGAGAAGTCTTTCTAAAAGCAGCATGATGGAGGTAAAAAACCAAGAGGGAGTGATAGCTTGTTGAAATTGCTTCGGTTCTTCCTTAATAAGGAACCTAATCTTAACTTCTTCAGGTACTGCAACAGTTGTGAATGACAAAGACTGATTTTTACAATGTGAAAGGATCTTTTCTGTCCCACGAATTCTAGGGTCTAACATAGTAGAATTTTGGTGTTAATGAGCTATGTTAATATAAACAGTTATTAATAATGGAAAACTGAGAGATCAATCTTAGCAAGATAAATCCACTCAGCCAAATAAAATATGAATTCTATGGATTGTTTCTTTTGAAGTTAGCTGAAATTTTTCTGCAGTAATTTTTAAACCTTTTTTCCCCTCAATGTGGATGCTTTCAATTTTTTCCTTCGCAAACACTTGATTTCTTATCATTTTCTCCTTACCTTCACTGATGTGAAAACAGGCAGGAGCAATTATTTTTTAACTTTTCCTTTTGTACAGGACAACAACTGTGTGTGGAACAGATGGAAACAGTCCCACGCAATATATTTCATCTGGATTCCTTCATCTGGATGATTATTCATGGGCTATATGTCTTGTCTGAGCTCAGGAACTTTGTAAATGTTGTAGGAGTTTCAGTCCTTTTTGCTTTTTTTCTGGGATTAATTTTCACTTAGCACTTTTTTGTCTAGAGACACACATACATACACATTGCTTTCTTAGGTCAAGACCTACCAAAATGCAGCTCACAAAACATTTGTGACTCGTTAAGCCCTTGTATGTGTTTAACAAATGATTTTTTTTCCATTTGTCCACCTTAAACAAAACTAAATCACAGAATTGCAAGCAGCTTGGGATTGGGAGGGACCTCTGGAGGTCATGTGGACCACCCCTTTTGCTCAAGCAGGGCCACCTATGGCAGGGTGCCCAAGACTCTGTCCAGATGACTTTTGAATGTCTCAGGGATGGACACTCTGCAATTACCCTTGGTAACCTGTTCCAGTGCTTAGTCATTCTCACAGTGAAGAAGTGTTTCCTGATCTTCAGCAGGAACCTCCTGTGTTTTGGTTTGTGCCCACTATCTTGTGTGCTGTCATTGGCCATCACTGAAAAAAGCTCCATCTTCTTTTTAACCACCCTCCCCACCCCTTTCAAGTACTCATATACATTGATAAGATCCCCCTTTCACCTTCTCTTTGCCAAGCTGAACAGTGATTTTTCTTAAGTATATATTTGAAAGTGAGGTATATGTAAGTATATGTTTGCAAAGTGTATGATATTAAATAAGCCAGAGTCAAATAAAAGGTTTTACCATTACACATTGATTAGCTGTTAACATGGGTCACAACTTTTTTATGGCTTAACAGATCCACCAGACAATTCCCTGGGCAAGGTTTCAGACACCTTGCATCAAGGATTATTCCCAGAAGTCAGTATGGATGAGGCTACACCAGATTTGGCTCCCTCCCCTCTATGCAGTTCCCCAGGTCTGTGTCAGGAGGCTGTGTACCCTTAGACATCCCTCAGGCTTTTCTGTAGGGCTATTGCACACACCTTCAGTCTCTACTGTGAAAATGCATCTTTAGTTGTAGGGGTCTGTATAATGCACAGAAACTCAATATCCCTCCCCCTCTTGTCAGTTTTGCAGGAAAGGGATCGAGATTTATAGGAATGCCCAGGTAAGTTAGGAATGTAGAAAATAAAAAAGCCTCTTACATAGAAATTCAGGGCCATCTTTGCTGCCTTGCATTTTTGGAAGTCAGCCTTACAAAAATGTCACACTGGATAGAAGGCATCAATAGTAATGTTGAAAAGTATGTTCAACAGCAGAAAAGAAAGTGTGTTAAACTTTCTACAGGTTGGAAGATTGTATGGATGAGAGGAATGCTGTTTTCATCTGTGCAGTGACAGAAAAACTCTTAGAGGGCTTCGTCGCTCATTAGAGTCTCAAAGACAGTGTTGATTAAAGAAATAACAATTCTGAGTGCCACATTATTGGTGAAAACAACACATGGAAAGCTCATCTCTCACTTGTGTCACGACAGATGGTGCCTCCTTTACGGTGTGGAGAGAAAGTAGTGTTGAAGCACTTATCAACAAAAAAAGTTGTAGAGTATGGAGATGAAGACACTGTTTTATTCATTAGCAAACTCTCATTGCACACCTCCTTAAAATGAAGTATGTCATAAACATTGCTGTTAAATGCCTGAAAGTCTCTATAACCAAAAGTCTAGTCTTCAGTGAAAGAAGTGGTGTGTATTCATAGCCATTCGGTGGAGCTTAGGGGTGCGGACCTTAAGCATATTTGGGTTGCTTTGTTTTGTTTTGTGGGATGACATAAATGTATTTCTGCAAAAGAAGAAGGCGGCGGCTAACAATACCTGTGAGGTACTAGCTGGGATTGTACAACCTGTTTCTCCTTTTTTCACTTCTCAGTGAAGTAAATTAGGAGCTGTGCAGTGGCAGAAGTTCCTATCTGCCTTAACTGACTGTATGAAATCTCTGAACGGAAATCACAAAGGACTGTGGAAACATCAGAAGTATAGTGACAGTGCCAGGTTGGAGCAAAGGATGTACTAGTGTAGAAAAAACTTTTTCTTTCAGGATGTGAGAACCAATTATGGTCTTTATCCAAGTCCTTAGAGGTCCCAAAGCCCTTTCAGACACAAGAACAAGCACTTATTCCTTTCTCCTCTGACACAAGAAGTGCTCTACAAGATGTGCAGTCACATTTTTAACCTGAAATGGACAGCGAAAACAAAGAAAACATAACATGAAAAATATCTTGCTCTTTTCTACAAAAAAAATTAAATTACAAGCCTTCCTATTGATTATTGATACTCCTAAAAGATTACATTTTGTGTTCAAATCATACCCAGATGTGAGAAAATATTCTAAATGTTAAGTATTAATAAATGTACTTTGTAGCAGAACATGGCAGAACAATGAGCACTTTAGACCAATCATCTTTGTTGATTATCAAGTTTTAAACTTGTGTCACTGCTAACAATCAGCAATAGAAATCTCTTGGGTAATGCCCAGTCAACCATAAATTGCATAACAACACGGAATTCCCTTTATAGAAACTTTGTGTGTGTATCATGCTTCATTTATGAAATTCTCTGAAGTCTTGTATTGCAGGTAGGACATTTTAGTAAGTCTGAGAGCCTCATATTAATTTAACAGATCTCAATAAATTGTACAAGGGAACACCTGAAATAGATATTTCTTACAGGAGTGATTCTACAATCAACTAACCACTCTAAGGACAAAGTAATGTGTATCAAAGCAGGAAAAAACCTGTCAGAATTTCCCTAACAATGTCCTGTATGTAAGCCCCATGATTTTTAGCTCACAGATATACTAGGTCTCCAGAAAGACTCTATAGATTTTATTAAGGGCAAAAAATAATTAATGCTACAAAGAATACAACTTCTAGACATAAATGAATGCAGAAGGTCCTACAAAAGCTATAGTATATGCTATTCAGTAGTACAGACACTTTAATGACAAAATATCTCCATGTACAAGCAAAAAATTTATACTGATAACTTCTTGTTTTATGAGAGAATCTGATTTGACTAATATCTGAAATTATTAGAAAACTTCATTCCTCTTCCCACACTGATTACTGATGCTGGTATGGAGTGCAGGACCTCCTGAAATCACCTCTTTCAAATCTGGAGTGTTGATTACAGGCAATTTTTTTCCCAGATCCTGCCAGTGTCTCTCTTCCATCTGCATGTGGAAGAGAGGCCTTTGCTTGAGTCAGGACCTGAAAACATTTTTCCTTTTATTTTTCTGAAATAATACAGTAAGGAAGGAACTTGTCCTTTCTCTTCACCATTCAGTGTTCCTCTTTGTTTACATTTCTTTTTCCTCTTCTTCTGTCAATGGGAACTGACAGCTTTCTGGCTAGCTTCTTATCTGGAGTTCAAGGAGCTTTTTAGCTTGCCTGCAGCAGTTTCAGCTGGCTCATCCATCTTTCTCTCACCTTTTCAGAACTGTGGGCTTCACAGTTTATTTTCTTTATTCAGGAGAGCTGCTGTGGTGGATGGCTGTCCATACCTTCCACTGTTTTTTTTTTTGTTGTGGTTGTTTTTCAGTTTAACACTGCAGTTTGGGGACAGGGGTTGTACGGTATCTCTTTGCCTATCTAAAAATTGTCTTTCCACCTCGCTGTTTCCTCTTTTTTTTTTTCAGTTAGGTAAGACAAAAGACAGACAGATAGTTCTGAACTGTTCAGATTCTGCCAACTTCATGCTTTTTAACACTGAAGAAAGTCTACCGTGTGTAAACAAAGTCTCTAGAAAGCTGTGCTAGGCAAACTGAAGTACGCAGGTCATTTTATATCTAATACAACTTTTTGCCAGTAATCCCAGTAGTCATGACTAAACACAGTGTTTTGCTTATTTACATAGAGAAAAACATGCATGTGTGTGAGTGTAGATATTATATTTGTATATACATATAGAGATACTCCTGGTTTACTCAGGTATTTTACTCACTGACTCAAGACTATATCCCTTTCTCAGTGTGATAGATGAACAGCTAGATGTTTTTGGGTTAAGAATTTAAGAACAGTTAGAATCATAGAATCACCAGGTTGGAAAAGACTTCTTGGATCATTAAGTCCCACCATTCCTATCTGCCAGTAGATCATGTCCCTGAGCACCTTGTCTACATATCTTTTAAACACCTCCACAGATGGGGAATCAACCACCTCCCTGGGCAGTCTCTTCCAGTGCCCAATGACCCTTTATGTGAAATTTTTTTCCTGCTATCTAGTCTGAACCTCCCCTCTTGTCCTGTCACCTGTCATTTGGGAGAAAAGGCCAGCACCTCCTTTCAGGTAGTTGTAGAAGGCAATGAGGTCTCCCCTCAGCCTCCTCTTCTCCAGGCTAAACAACCCCAGTTCCCTCAGTTGTTCCTCATAAGACTTGTTCTCCAGCCCCCTCACCAGCTTTGTTGCTCTTCTCTGGATGCTCTCCAGAGCCTCAACATCCTTCTTGTGGTGAGGGGCCCAGAACTGAACACAGGATTCGAGGAGCGGTCTCACCAGTGCCGAGTACAGAGGGAGAATAACCTCCCTGGACCTGCTGGTCACGCGGTTTCTGATACAAGCCAAGATGCCATTGGCCTCCTTGGCCACCTGGGCACACTGCTGGCTCATGTTCAGTTGCTGTCAACCAACACACCCAGGTCCTTCTCCTCCAGGCAGCTTTCTAGACAGATTTCTCCTAGTCTGTAACTGCACAGGGTTGTGCCCCAAGTGCAGGACCCGGCATTTAGCCTTGTTATACCTCATGCCACTGGTCTCAGTCCAGTGGTCCAGCCTGCCCAGATCCCTTTGCAGAGCCTCCCTACCCTCTAGCAGATTGACACTTCCACCCACCTTAGTCTTGTCTGCAAACTTGGACCGTCTGCAAAGGATTGGACCGTTATGACTGTTCCGTGAAAATCTTAATGAGTATTGGTTTTGCATCCCCCCAGAACATACGAAAAGCAGCAACAATTCTAGCCACATATACCCAGTAGTCTTTCATAAAAATAAATTAACAGTGGAACAAGTCCAAGTTACAATCCTAGTTTTGGCTCTAGAAAAATGGCTTTATGGTAAGTTATAACAAATATATATATATACACACACAAGAAGTGAGTCCTCAGAATGTATCTCTCTTTATGTTATGACCATAAAGGGATGCTTTAAAACACAGTTTATTTTTTATTTTCAGTTTGTTCTCTTTTTTATTTTTTTTTAGGTTTGTTTCTTTTTTTCTTTCAGAAATGGCATCTCTTCTTTCTTGTCTAGTCATCCTTAAATAATGATGTTTTTTAAAGCCTGAACTCTTCTCAAAAGGAGGAAGAGCAAGTAGGTGGCACTTTAGCTGCAGTATGCAGTACCTGTTGCTTTGTGTGAATGTGGCTGCAGGGCCAAGAGCATCCTTACAGTGTACCAGAAGCTAGATAAAGTACACAGCAAGTTCTGCCTCCCTGCCTTAGAGTTATGTATCTTTTAGAGTAAACTGTGTATTTGCTAAACACAACGTTACTGCTTTACTGGAGTTTGTGATATACTGAAGGAAAGCTAGAGGGTAAGTGGAATGAATGAACTAACACCTATTTGGTCCTTGGGTATCATGAGTTTACATACTTTTGGAGAGTAACAGGGAATAGCGTTCCTGCAGGCTTTTGCCTGAATAGCTGTTGTGCTGCCAAATTATAGGAGCCGAGCTCAAGGTTTCTGTGAGCCACCTCTGTTTCACACAGTCCTTGTTGGGAATTTTACAACTACCTTATTTGTTGTCTTGGCTCCAAACAAAAAATCTCCAAACAAAGATACCTAGAAAAATCAAGTTTAAACTGTTTGTTATCTGACATGTCATGACTCCTGCAAAACAATGCAGATCTGAAAAACTTTAAAGGGCTTTGTATGTTTTTTATTTAGCAAATATTCACAAGAAAGAAACTGTTATTAACTGATGGTAATTTATATATCCATTTTTTTCAGACCTCTAAATTACAGCTTCAACCATCTTGACTCTACTTAATTTTCTATAGTTGCAGAACCAAAGTAACAAGGTAGCTGAAAACAAAGGGACACACAGCTTTAAAGTCTCTTAACTATTTTAATCTTTCTAAAAATGTTTCTTATTAAGCGAGATGACAAAATCCTTGCTTGATAACTGCTAAATTTTAGCTCTCAGTTTTGTCTTTTAAATCTCATTAAGCATTTTAAGATCCTTGAAAGATTTGGTATCTCACTTCTCATTCCTTTCTGCGATAAAGGAGATTACCAGCTCCCTCACAACCAAAAACCAAGTCATTCTCTTTCACAGTAATTAATATCTGACTAATTTTTTTCTCTTGTCCGTTTTCTTTCCTAATTTCAAAACAGGTATTTACATAATCTCTGTGCAGAAACAGAGTTTTAAGAGTCGTGCATAGAGACATAAAAATGTTTGCAGAATTAAGGCTATTAGAAATAAATTCAGTTATTTAATGTTTTATACATCTGCATTAGAGTTTCCTGTAGTGCATATTGCAATAACGCCTAAGCATTCCCTAAGTTGTTTAGGTCTGCTCTGTGAGGCATTAATGCACTTCAGTTGAATCATCTGCTCTTCTTTTCCATTAGAGAGTTGATGTTCAGGATCCATCCCTCTTTAATGTTTTTTTTTTCCTTGCTGAGTCTTCTTCATGTGTTTTATAGGGGGAAAGATTTCCTGGAGAATATAATTTTGTTCGCATTGTGATGGTGGTCAGATATTTCTCAAAGCTGATAGCATTACTAACCCTTTCTAACTCTGATTGTGTTCTCTTTCTGGCCTTCGTGTACTTCTTCCTTTGACAACTGCCTAGCGCCGGCATAGCCAGACATGGCCAGAGATACATTCAAGGGTCCAAGGTGTCTTCTAAGAGTAGAACTTAGGTTCTTGGTGAAGTAACAAAACCACCCTGGAACTGAGAGAAATGGAGCACAAGTGTCATGTGTTTTCAGCCACAACACTGCTAAGAAGGCAGCCCTTAGTTCTCAAGCCTCTCAAGTCTCTGGAGCAGTGACTTTCTGTAAAACCGTGGGGAATAATGCAAGAAAAAGTTAATGCTGCCAGTCTTACCTCAACCAGTTATTGGATTTGCTTTAGTACAAACCGTGTGTATGGAGTGCAGGGACATTGCATCAGAACCATGCTATTTTAGTACCTAGAATGGCTGCAAGAGGAGGCTCTGGGCCTACATGCCATTGAAGTGCAATAGTTTTGAAAATCTCATGAGACTTCTGCCTACCTCTCCTAATCCCTAATTATTTCTGCATATCCCCGTCTTAAAAGGATATGCTTTCTCAGTAGTGCATTTTTCTGCTCATTCCAACAAGGGAGTCTTTAGTTCAGTCTGTCAACATAACTGTCTAGGAACATTTTTCCCCCCTGTTTGTACTATTCCTAAATAGTAACTGTATTTGCAGATTATTGCTTGGGAGACATGTACAAGTCCACATCTTTCTACAGTATTTTTACATACATGTTAAGGAGATAAAGGTTGTTTGGTTTACCTGTGTTGCACTGTACCTGTCTATGGTACTCACACTAATACCTACTTTTTTAGCAAGGTATATGAAAAACTGCCATTGGGTAGGTGGTAATATATATTTTCCCATTTAGAAGATGATGGGAAGTTGCGTAAACTGTAGATGTATTTGCATTCCTTCCTCTCTGTCTTTTATATCAACTGGCCAGCAGGTCCAAGGAGGTTATTCTCCCTCTGTACTCGGCACTGGTAAGACCGCTGCTCGAATACTGTGTTCAGTTCTGGGCCCCTCACCACAAGAGGGATGTTGAGGCTCTGGAGCGAGTCCAGAGAAGAGCAACAAAGCTGGTGAGGGGGCTGGAGAGCAGGTCTTATGAGGAGTGGCTGAGAGAGCTGGGGTTGTTTAGCCTGGAGAAGAGGAGGCTGAGGGGAGACCTCATTGCTCTCTACAACTACCTGAAAGGAGGTTGTAGAGAGGAGGGTGCTGGCCTCTTCTCCCAAGTGACAGGGGACAGGACAAGAGGGAATGGCCTCAAGCTCCGCCAGGGGAGGTTCAGGCTGGACATTAGGAAAAATTCTTTACAGAAAGGGTCATTGGGCACTGGCACAGGCTACCCAGGGAGGTGGTTGATTCACCTTCCCTGGAGGTGTTTAAGGCACAGGTGGACAAGGTGCTAAGGGGCATGGTTTAGTGTTTGATAGGAATGGTTGGACTCGATGATCTGGTGGGTCTCTTCCAACCTGGTGATTCTATGATTCTATGATTCTATGATTCTATGAACTTTCTTCCTAGGTCAACAGTTGTCAACCTTTGACAAACTAAGACCATAAGATGAAAACATGTATACTGTAATCCATATTCTTCTCAGCCATAATGAAACTGATTGGAATTGTAGCTTTTTGACATGACTGTATGACTGAGACCATTTGCTTTCAGATAGGAATAACTCTGAACAAGTGATACATGTATTCATAGAGCTTCTAATGCCATGGATGCTCTCTGGACATCAGAGATAATGATCTTTGGGAAATGTATCCATGCAAAGAATACACAATAATAGTTACTATTTGCTAGAGTTTCTTCCTTCACAGTTTTCCTTTCTATTTTTTGTGTTCAACAGCATTGTATTGGGGAGATTTTTTAAAATTCTTATAAAATCTAACAGAAATACTGAAGCCGAAGGCAGTGATGGGCTTTTGTGAGATATTAAACCTTTATGCTCCTTTCTTGGGTAATTTATTTTTGATTCTTCTGTCTTCTCAAGATGTGCAATGTGAGACTCATTTAATGAACAGTATTAACAGGAAGATTCTTAAACACAACTGTTTAAGAGGTGGTATAAGAACTTGGCTTGCTTGGAGAGACTTTAATACAGCTCAGGGCCATTTTGGAAGAAAGGTAAGTGTAATTCCTTTACCAGACAGACATCATCAGTTTCATCTCCCCAGGTTTGGTTTTAAGGAGCCAAATTATTGACAAATCTACAAGAAGAACATGCCTCTAATATGCTGTACATGTTCTGCTACTAATCTGGGACAAACCACCTGAAAATTCAGGATGGCATTTAGCACTTTAAATTACATGCATTTCAGTCTAGCCCTGTCACCAGATCTAAAATATGGGATTGTCAGCTCAATTCAGAGCTGTGAAAAAGTTAGTTGTTTTTTATCTCAGAAGCTGGTAGTGGAAGATGAGATAGTGAATAACAGCTCAGTTTGAATAGGGTATGTGCAGGTCCACAACTTATGTTTATCAACTAGTTCTTCTTAGATATGATTTTCTGATAAGCAAATCACACATAAATATACAAAATATCTCTCTAAAGTTGTCTTACAGTAAGATTTGGTATTTCTGGGACATGTACTCACTGATATTTGTACCAGAAATCTTTGTATATGAAAACCATTGCAGTTGCTGGAGAATAAAACTTGTCAGCAGTATTTTGTTAGTACAAGAAACTCTAGAGATAAACTATGAGAATTTGTTGCTGTGATAAGCAACACAGTAAGTCTGAGTAGCTCAATTCCAGTCCACTAGAGGTCTGTGAAATCATTTCTGAGGGAAGTTTTTAATCTTGTTTTGAAAAAACCTTTCTGAGGCTGATACAGTTAAAATAACATAAAATTTGATCCAGTTACTGTTGTTCTCGTACAAAACACTATAATCATAGAGAGATCTATTTAATAGACATAACTTTCTAGCATAGCTGACTTAGAAACCAGCCCTAGCTGATTCTTTATTCCTGAATAAGCACAGGTAATTGATCTAACTAGTTACTGACTAATATTTTAGGTAAAAAATCTGGATTTCCTTGCAAATGGTAATTTTTTCTGATAGGAAGAGAGTACCATGTGGCACAGAGAGTTCATTAGCATGAAATACCCACTCTGTTGTGATTCTTCATAGTGCTAAATTTATTTAAGTGGAAAAGGAGTCAAGATCTACGGCCTCACATGGCTAATGAGGCCTCTCAGAGCACTGGAAGGACACAGATTAGCATCTAGTTCAGACTGTTTGACTTGCCTTTAAATCCCTTGTTAAGCCTCAAAGCTTAAGTTTCCAAATGCTTCTGGGGTGATAGTATTTGGGTTTTGTTGATGCTATACTAACTCATTTCCTTTAATTTCTATCCTAATTACAGTTATATTAGAGCATATTTTATTGCTAATTTTATGCTGCATGTGTATTCAGTTCAACTCGGCACATAAAAACAAGTGAAATAATGTTCAAAAAGGCATTAGTAAATTTCTGATTTTCATAATAAAGCCAGTTGCTGGTGTTAGCATTCAAGAGCAGTAGCACAGCATTACAAATCATAAGATAATTGTGGCTATTCAGAAAGATTCAGGTAGGCTCCATACATCCTAATCTTTAATCCCAGTTGCTGCAGTTCTGAGAGTGATTGTTGAGAGCATAAGCTGTGGTAAAAATGATGGTATTCAAAACTGCCTGAATTAATTTGAATATATTATTTTCATCTCTGCTCAGGATTCAGTATTTCACTTGGTTTCAGTTAAACTCTTTGTATATGTGGTTCATTTGTGCATCACTAAGGAGTATTACTGCACAATGATTTTTGTGTGCCTTGAAATATAATTAATGTAAAGCTGAATATAATTGATAAATGGAGGCTACTTATCAGTATTTAGCATATAGGAAAATATGAAAGGGGACAATTTAATTTGTCTGAATCAATTAGTTGCCTAAATTAGAGATAAAGGATTAAGGATGAGATGTTTAAAGAACCAAACAAAAGAAGTATATTGAATGTTCAAAAGTACAAACATGACACTTTCAAGTCAGCAGCACCTTGTAAAATAATGGATGTCTTTGTATTTTCTATGGACAAACACGGAGTGCAAAGTATTAAATGATGCCTAGGCATGATGTGCATAATGACCTTGTAAAGTAGTAGATGGGAAAGGCTGAATTGCATTAGTTTTGAAACATGTGAATTGTGTCATGTTTCCACTAAAACAGGTGGGGACCACTGGTGTAATAAAGTGATGCAGAGCCAAATCCTTTACTTGAAGAGACAGAAAATAGTTAGCACATTAAACATCTGACAATAATGTTATTTTTGTGGTCTGAAATAGATTGTAAAGCCTTGGAATGCACTTCAGCTGACAGGAATCTGAGTTACTGAGCTTTTTGGAGAACTATAGGATAAGGTCTGACCACCGAGTAATGATAGGCTCTGTCCTATTGCCTGGATGTGAGTAACAGCGAGCATTGAATTGGGCAGAGTACAATGCCAAGTATCTTTGGGCATTAGTAGCATTTAAACTATAAAACATAAATTCCCTTTTCCTCCTCGTATTTCCAAAGGTGATCCAACGCAAATCTAATATCATCTGCATATTTATTAGTCCACCATTCTCCTGGAAGCCTAGCTTTTCATCACTAGTACTATAAATCAGAAAGATAATTTTTTATGGCTCTTTTTCCTTAAGGAGCAGAGAGTCTGATGTGTTTATAGGTTTTCAAGAAAACTTGCATCCTGTTTGGTGAGTATTCTTAAGAGACAGAAGACAACAAGCTCTGTGTGAGTGTTCATATACACAGGGAGTATCTTCCTAAAAGAGCTCCCCAGGTACCAATAAAGAGTTCCTATAGGGCACAAATACCTTCCTGAACTTCTAAGGGATATAAAGAATTTCACTGTTTGCCTAACAAAGCAAACACAGCTTTTATTTTAATAATAGACGCTGGTCTGGTACAGAGCTTGAGAAGCAAGTACAAGACAATGACCCTGTTCCAAAGGGCAGACTCAATTACAAAACTTGGCCCCTCACTGAAAGGGAAATCCAACTAATTCTCCTAATTTCTATGAAACATGGGATGGTATAGACATCATCACTATAAATAATCTGTCGTATTATAATGAAATGAAAGTATCTGAAAAAATTATTTATATACAGTTTTTAGAACAGAATAGAGAAGGTATTGGGATGACTTTGTAAATTTATTTTATGGGCAATTTCACAGCCTTTCTCTCCTGTTGAGAATTTGATAATTGGTATTGATTGTCTCTAAAGTGAGTGCAGGAATGTGTGTAATAGTATTGCTATGGTCTATTTGCTTTACATGCATTGTAGCTGAGAAAATAAATAAGAGTCCCCATGTTAACAATTATGTCACAGAGAAGATCACTTTTGCATTTCTGGACCATGGTAATATTTTACTAAGCAGAGATGAGTCCTCAGAGCAACATATGAAGTGTCTACTCACACTTGACTCTCTTCTCAGACCCAGAGTGCAAGACCTTGGATAGAGCTATTCTAATCTGTAATTGTGAACGACAAAAAAACCAAACCATAACACCATTGGAACAGTCTTTAAGAGGAAACCTGGAGCCCCTCTTGTACAAGAAAAAACCACATTGTATTTAGTGTAGACCATGTGTATTGCATGTTGTCAGTGTGTTTTGGCTGACTGCTATGGCTATCAACCCACTGAAATGGAAGAAAATTTGAGTAGTTATTTTCTTCTGTCCTGCAAAGTACAGGATATGAAGGTCAGCAAAAAAGCGAAGGTCAGCAAAAAAGCAGGGATGACTTCATGCCATTCTATTAACTTCTGCAGTGTGGAGAATTAATGCCAATGAGTAAAAAGAAAGACCTTAATCTAAGGGTACAGTATGGCTCGTATGCCGAAGTTACAATGCTTTTTAGCTGAGGTCTGGTTTTGTGGGAATGTTGGGCAGATCAGGCTTCTGAATTCACACTGTGTGTCAAAAGTAGACGGGACTTGCCACCAGTCTAGGAGCACCTTTTTACATATGCATATGAAAATTCATCACATTAGCACAGCTGATCTTTTTTGTGTAAGTTAAACTGCTTAGAAGGTATTAGAACTTAGAAATGTGTTAGAAGGTAGAAAAACTGAGAAGACAAAACTTTGAAGATTCTCTCCAGTGTTTTCCTTAACAGTGTTATTAGTGTCTGCATCTGTGATCAGTTTGACTGTTGAAAACACAATAAAAATTGAAGTTACATTTAGCAAAATATAGCAATTGCAATACGTAGTTCAATCACATTACCAATGCGATTCCCATTGCTGGTCTCTGTGACATGATCACCAGCACAATAGTGGGCATCCTAAGTCACCAGAAAGAAATATGTGGGTTGAAGCCAGCACAATCTCATTGAACTCTTCAAATTACTTTTGTTAGTTTTCTACTTATACTCTATGTTATGCTAAGACATTTCTTCCCTCGCCTGCCTCATACTGGTCTGGCTAGCTCAGGGAGATATTCACACTGTTAATAATTCAGGGAGAAGCATTTACACCACCAGTTCATCCACTCAACTGCTGATAGCTGTTTAGCTGAAACAAAGGCCACCCTTTGGTCCCTTTGCGTTGAAATAAAGTCAGCTTCTTTTCTTTGGTCAGCATCACTCTGCATATTCCCTGAGTTTCACAGACACATCACCCTTGTCCATCTGCCCTGATCCTTTTCCCATTGCAGGGGTTTATTAGTCAGTCACAAGCAGGCAAAGCAGTACATTTTTGCATCTTCTTCCAAATTCTAAAATTAAATTATGCATTTTAAAAAGCGCACCATGTACTAAAGTGTACCAAATAGAGTAGTGCAGTTCTCCAGGTTCTTCAAAGTACCCTTGTTTTTTCCATAACTGCCTCTTTTTAGAGAATGAACACATGTACTGTTCTGATTGAATGTCTGAACAAATTTCTGTTTATATTGATACAGAGTTCCCAATAGCCTACCTCTAGTTGTGTCCTCGAAGAAACACCTATTTAACAAAGGCATGTAGCAGCTCACTACTGTAATGATCTCTCAAGAGGAATTTAATTTTTAATTATGTGAAGCAGTGTGTTTACTCTTGCTATACAGCTGATTAATCAGGGCTTTGTTAGCTGTGTAGAGGAAAGAGGCTAAATTAAATACACCTTTAATGAGATGACAGGGAATTGACCTTTGCTGTCATCTGGAGGGCAATATATAAACACAACCATTGAGAGGATTGCTCCAGAGAGGTAGATAATATCCGTTAAAAGGCATCTTAAGTAGTGGCAGATTGGTGGCAAGAAATGTAACTCACATGACTGAATGAGTTTCACGGAAATCGTTGAAGCTACCTCTGGATTATTAATTATCAAGTCTGATAAAGGATCTAGTGTAGCACAGTTTACCCCTTCAGAAATATTAAATGATCCTCAGGTCCTCTGATGTTAAAGTTCTTAGGAAAATATATGGTTTACTGAAAAATCACTATAGTTTTCCTGAATATCTTGGTTAAGAATTTAGGCAATGAAGGAAGGCAGCTTAGTAGGGAATAGCTCTAGGATATTTTTAGTGTAATTTCTCTGCAGTGAAGTACTGGTAGCAAAACTACCAATTATTTCTGCAGGATAGAAACGTCATACAAGATCTTCCTACTCCATCCCTATTGCAGTACAATCTTTAAGTCAATGCTTCATTCGGACAGGCAACAACTATCATTTTGTCAGAAAAGTCCTTTAACTGGGATAAATAGATCTGAGCACATGTGTCTTGGCAAGAAAGTGGCTACAGAACAAATTAACTCTATTATTGTGCCAGTGACTCAAGTCAGGATGTATCTTGGCACATCATTCCTGTAGCAGCAACAAAATTGAAACCTGATGTTAGATTTTGACCCCTAAATTATCTCTGAAAAAAAGTACTTTTTGGGATGGCTGTTACATATTATACATTAATGAGAGATCATATTTTATGACATGAGATTATATTGTAGAAACACTTTTAGAAAGTATTCAACTGCTAAGAAATAGGAAAGATATAATTTTGGTCATTGAGAGAAACTTGTCTCTGTTTTTCTTTCTTGAAGAAAATATCACATAAAAGCAATATTGACACATTTTCCCTCTACTATTCAATCGGTATAAAGAATATTACTTTAGCTTTTATATTATTTTTTCTCTCCTCTAGCCATTTTGATTAAATAGGTATGTGGTCTGTGTTCTTGAGACACCAAGGGGAATTGACCTCAGTGATTTTTTCAGGTGACTCTGCCCTCACTCATGCCTTAGGGACAACTCCAGGGATACAACTAGAAGGTAATTATCTAGACGCTAGGGGAAGGAAGTTAATGAATTGGAAAACAGTATTGAAATGTAGCCTTTACTAAGTAGCATACACATTTACCGGCTCTATGAAATAATGTCCTTGGAAAGGAAGCTGCAATAATGGCAGTTTCAAAGGGAAGTTCTCTAGATATCTCTTGGATCTTTTAGAAATGATGTGAACTCACGAAATCACACAAAATTACATTTCAGAGCAACCTTCCGATATTTCTTGTAGAACTGAAAGTCAAATTTGTTTTAAGATGGACTGTATTTAGTTTTTGAAATATCTTTTGTGTGTGATATCTATCTGGACTGCACTGAATCATTCTCATGTTGCTTTGACTCTCTGTTGTACCTTGAGGGTGATCACCAAGCCTTTCAGCTTCCCGTATGTTTTGAGCAAACTTTTCATGACTTTTTCACAATCATTTTTTTGCTTCCTGAGGAAACAGAATTGAGAATCTTTCAAAAAAGCAACAGATACTTACAGGGAGAACAGAATACAAGATTTCTTTCTGCCTCTGTTTTGTGCTAAGAAGTGCATCTGGCAGGTTTAATAGAGGTGCAGATGAGTGACTCACATGTATACATGATGTATGAAGAAATCATGATTCTTCTTAGGAATACAAAAATATGCAAATCATGCAGGCATACAGCTGCAGAAGCTGAACCTGCATAGAGCTACCTCTGTAGCCCTGTCTCACCATTCCCAGTGTATGGGGAAGAGAAGGATGCATCTCCGTTTCTTCCTTTTCCAGGCAGTACGTACCCATAGACTGAGAATGTACTCATCTAGTGAAGCCTCTGTCTTCTATGCCTGCTCTCAGAAATGAGCAGCTTATTCTTTCCTAATGGAAGAAGGGGAGGACCCAGGTAAGATGACTCCCTTTCCCCTTGTTGGAGGAAGCTGCAGTGTACTTTGCCTTAGTACAAGCACATAGCTGTATGTGTTCCATCACCAGGCAAAGGACAAAGCCCTTGTAAATCTCTGATTTGTGAGCTGTGAATCTTGAGATGCAAGGGCCAGGCTGTTTGCTAAGTTCCATTTGAGATCTCTTTCCCATGTGGCTCATTGCACCATACTCCATCTGGCAGAGGTTTAAATCTCACTGTTGGAACTTCAGTAGGTTCCCATGTAGGTGGTGAGATAAAAGGCTCTGCTGTGAGGGCTCAGAACTGTTTGTCTGTTCTAGACCTACCCGTACACGTGGAGGTGTTAACACAACTGTAGTCTCTGTGCTTAATATTAGAGAGGTATCTTTTTATGTCCATGGCCACTTTGATGCATGATTTTTACTCTGACTTGTTCTTCATTTGTCTGGGATCATAAGACCTGTCTTCTATATGGAAGGGGACATAAGCTTTTCTTTTGTTCTGTAAAAGAAGATGGCTGTATTACTGATTTGTCTTACATAGTAACTCTGTGAATATAAGCCTCCAGGCAGACAGGCTTATAGCTTTATTTCTTGCATTTCCTCCTTCATCTCCAACAAGCACAGGCATGATTTGATCTAAAGAAAAGCTCCACTGTGAGCAATTACATATTTTTGAGTCATTGTTACTTTATTTTAATAGGTGTACCTCATGGACAAACCTAATTTCTGAGTTTGCTTTAGTGACTACATCCGCCAACAGATTAGTTCATGTTCTGGGAACTGTCTTTCTACTTTAGTTCCTTCTCTACATAGATTTTCATAAATAACATCTTAGGTTGTGATTTATTTCTCCTAAGTATTGTCTCTACCATATCAATAAAATAAATCATTAAATAAATACACTTTAAGCATAATGATAATTGGCTGATGTTCCTCAGGGTTCACTCCCTGCCTTCTCTTCTATGCAGCTCACTAAATTCATGTTTGTAGATGATAATGATAAACAATCAGGGTTGTAGAAGAAAAATATTTTGCTTACTGTCAACATTTTTCAGCCTTTATTAGTGACAATGTTTTGCTGAACTGAAAAACCAAATGTCCATAAACCACCTGTGCTGTGCTTCAGGGGAGTTTGGATTCGGCATTTGAAATGGTTAGCTGAGTAACTATTGTCAAGAACTTAAAGAACTTTGCCTTCGATTGTCATACTTTATAGTAAAGACACCATTAGCCATTCCCAGAGCAGAAGGTAATTTATCTTTTGTTTTGAAGACAAATGATAGAAAAAGAAAATGAAATTAGAAGCTATTCCTATGCTTTTCCATCACTGTTTATAGCAAAATGTATTTTTCTACATTTCTTACTCTCAGGAGCTAATAACAGAAATTCTAATTAGTGTTGTAGGTGGCTTATATATTCTACTCTTTTAAACTAATCTACATTTTACACATTTCTTATTAAAGTTCAGTAATACCTAGAGAAGTTACTCCAAAAGTCTCTGGGAGGAGCAATCACAATTATTGGTTTTGTTTTATTTCCTAGTCTCTTAATGAATTCGATATAAATCATATTAGGAAAATTATTTTTTTAAATATCCAACTATGCAAATTTAACCAGTTTTGGATGTCAACAGGGGAATATTTCATGATTTTCAACATATTATCTGCAGTAATTTCTTTTTAAGACTTTGTGACTAGATCCAGTGATGCTGCTTGAGCCAGAAAATAATCCATGTCTCTCTTACATTTTACCTATTGTGATTAAAAAGGGTAAAATCTTATTTTTTTCACAAGAAATTCATTGAGATTAAAAGTATAGTTCAAACATATTCCTGAGTTTGACAGACACACTTGTTCTAGTATAGGTGTTTGACTTTTTTACAATGAGTGAATTGTTAGACTGTGTTCCTGTTGTAATCCATTACAAACTGCATATTTTTTCTGCAGAACTGCTGTCTAGGCAATCATTCCTGATCCGGTATCATGAGATTCATTATTGTTGGCCCCATATGTGCACTCTTCCCTGCTGAACTATATTATTTTTTTCAGTCTGTTTCCCTGTTTGTCAAGCTGGTATTGAACTTGAAGGCTGCTTTCCAGTACAGTAGTGCTGTATTCCAGGTGATTCTACCTGCTGATTTAGTGAGAATAATCTCACTTGTACTATTCAGGTCTTTAATAAGTATATTGACTAATACCATTATATTAATTAAGACCAAGAAACATTGCTGTGAAACGACAGAATATTTGCCTCTGTTTTGGTTATGAACCAGTGACAGTCATTCTCTGCCAGCAGCTTTTCAACCAGTTTTGAAATCTATGATAGTTTTTCTATAAGAGCTTCATCTGGACCAGGCTTCCCTAGCCTTTTTGTAAGGATGTCATGTGAGAAAGTGTCAAAATCTTACTAGTTTGGGGAAAGAAAAAAGATTTACTACAGGGAAAAAGTTCCTGGGAAACACTATCAGGTTACTGGGAAAAGTGATTTAACAATCTGGCAAACTGATCTGTACTCTTCTTCCTCTCTTTGTCCTCTTCAATACTCTATCGTCTGGTTTGACTGTCCATTCCTAGTTTGTGATTACACTGGCTGATGTTTCTTCCACTCCCAAACCTGTGTGTGGAAGCAAGTCTGTGCCATCTGGTACCTCTTTTATCCTTTTTAAGCTCTGCAAAATAACTGCTAATGGATCTTAGATTGGCTGACTTCATTTTTTCAGTTTGTATTATGAAATTCTTCAGGTTTAGCAATTTGAAAACAACAAAGCTATATAAATACCCTGTAGCCTTGTTCTACTGTAGTTTTTATTTTCCCTACTACTGCTTTGTTTTTTCCCTCCAGGGGAAAAAAACCCACAACCACAAACAATACACAGAAATGCATTAATGCCTAGGGCAAAAAGACAATCAGACATTCTATGTGTTGCACTTCTATTGCTCTATGACACGTGGAGCCTTTACTATTACTAGGCTATATTAGTAATTTAAGATATTTTCCCAATATAAAACATGAGGAAAAAAAATACCTGTGAAATTATGAACTCTCCTATGAAATTGTTTCATTTCACACTCAGGAATGCATTCATCTTATGACAAGAGGCAGCAGTGCTGAATTTAAATATTGTCTTAGTGTTGATAAGGTTCAGACTTATCCTGTTAACCTTTTTTCAGTTATCTTGTAGATAAAAGGTACACAGAAGCCTCAAAGATGGGTGCAAAGCAATATTATTACAATATATTTGCCCAGAAACACCTGCAAAAATCTATGAATATGTAAAGGACTGTAGAAATATTAAGGGTTACACTGTAACCTAATTGATTTGTTTGAGGGGCTAGTAGGTTACAGTATTTCATGATTGCTGAGAGCCTAGCATGTAACTTTCATCTCATTTGAAAGCTGATTTCAGGGTCAGGACTTGTATTGGGACCTTCAGGATGACCATTATTTCTGCATAAACTTGCATATTCTTACAGCATTACTTTCTGATCTCAGAAGCTTTTTACACAATGTCAAAGAAGACATTTGTAGTGCTGATATATAGTAACAACTTCAGGGATATTTTATGATGACATCAAGATTTTATTAAGACCTGGATAATCCATTTACCATTTCCTTTGAAGTGCAAAACATTGCAATTGTCATCATATAACGTGTTGTATCCATTGTTTATGTAGTAAAACAACAGTGTGAAGTTTTTTTTCTTCCAGGAAACTACTACAAACACAAACTTTCTGTTTGTTACCTTGACTGTGTTGTTAGCCTGTTTTTCCCAAAGGAAATGTGCTTCTAGAACTGTGGTATCAGTTGTCTTCTGCATCCTTTAGTCAGATGGACAACTTAGCCCCATTGGAAAGAAGGTTAGAGGGCTTGGGGGTTCATGTTGACCTTCACATTGAACATCTGCCCTTCTGCTGGGTGCCAACAGGTGCAGGAGGGAGGAGGTGGCTGGCAGGGTGGCAGGGCTCCTACTGCCCTCAGCTATGTGGGCTTTTTGCACAGCCAAAAAGTAAGAAATATAGGAGACACGGGTAGGAGCTGAGAAGCGCAGTGGTGTGAAGCTGGTGGTACTGAGGTCCGTGAACTTGTTCATCATAAAACTATAGGCTTTGCAGGCTTTTCTACTCAGAGGACTAATTTTTTGGAATAGTATCTTATCATCTCTATTAATGATATAGAATTTCATTAGAGGATTAAACTGTTGGGTTTTACCCTATCAGATGTTTAATCAGCTAGTTCTTTGTATGATTGCATTAAAACAGAGATCTCTGTGATGCTAAAAGCTTTTCTTAAGAGATAAAACCCCACCATTTTTGGTTTTTTTTAAGAATTAAATAATTTAGGTTTTGCTTTTTTTTACCCTTCTATCCTCTTTTGGTCCCATCTTTTCATTAATCTAAAAGGTTATAGATATTATCTTCTCCATATTACTGATGTGCTGATTCTGGTGTGTCTAGAGTCAACATCTGAGTGACATAATTGAACTTGGGGCTGAGACTTTTAAAATTACATCAACTTTAATTATATATGACACACTTTAATTACATAGACTGAGACAGAGGGCCTTCCATTTCTTAAGATCCTCTGTAATACATTTACTTCATAGGACCCTATTTCTGTGTGCAGTGTTACATTTCTTGATGGTGGAAGGTGGATTTTGTTTAAAAAAAATCATTTACATTTATGTTTTTAGAAGCAGTTTTGATAGCCACCTGACAGCCTTCATTCCCCTGCACGGAAAAGATGCATTTTAAAGAAAATATTAAAATTAGGGGAAAAATTAAGAAGCTTGTTTGTGTTAATCAGTTCCTGTGCTAGACAGGGCTTCCAAGTACTCGACTGGAAAGCTGATTTAAGAGTTTTTATCACAGCTGGAGAGCACTGTGTGTAACAGATGAATAATGCCCTGCCTCTCTGTTTACCACGAAATCTGCATGGCTGCTGCTGTCAAACGTGTGTTGACAAGGGACATGTTTTTACCAGGATATATAGCTTTTCCAAAGGGAGCTTTTATCTTTGCTGCCCTTCTTAGTCCCCATTTCTGTGTCCCTGCTAGGGCACAGGTCACATGTACCTTCTTGTGTGCAGCACGGTAGCTTCCCTTGAGTCCCTGTAAAGTCGTGTCCCGTCCTCTCCCTTGGCACACAAACCATACAGGGTAACTAATTTCCCTTCACAGGACCATTATGATGAGCCCCTGGCACAGGGCTGGCTCAGTTCTCCCATTAATGCAGCACATGATGAGGTTTGGGGAACAATCGGGTGGACTAACCCATCTAATCTGATTAACTGCACCCATGACACCAGCCCCTTTCTATTTTCTGCTTGTAAGTGGACTTTTCCTCCTCCCTGTTCAAATGACTGCTTCCTCCATTTATCTTTAACCTAAACCTTTCTGCACAACTGGGTAAGACAGTAGTCATGTAGGTAAATTGGCATGTGTAGGGGGAGGGAGGCACAATTTTCAGAATGGAGATAGTAATGATTAACCTTGAATCAGAAATAGATAGGGTAGGTTAGCCTGTAAATCCTCAGAATGCTAAACTGCTTTCATTAGCATACCAGACTATGAGAGCTAGTCAAATATTTTACAGTGATATTTTATTGACAGTAAATGATTCTTAGAAAAATCAATTCTTTGCATTTGAAAAATAATGATTTTGGTACTTCCTAATATTTAAAAATAATTTAATATTTAATAAATGTAATATTTTAATTAATGCAGTATTTAATAAGAAAATGTATGCTGGGTCTGGTCCAGTCTGAAGCAAAATTGATCTATTCACGGAAATAAAATAAAATATTTAAATTCAAATTGGTTTAAGAAAATATTCATAGGCAATCTTCTTCAGTTCATTGCTGACTTAGTTGTAGTCTGGGTCCCTTTCTCCCTTATCAGCCACACTCCCTGAAGCACTATATTCTGCATTATGCAGTGTATTTTTGCTCTGACCAAACTATGCATTGTGAATCATAAGAATCACAGTACTATTGATGCATTTCAAGAGAGAAAATTTCACCATATAGCCTGACCTAGATAGAAAACAGGACTTGTAGGACACCCATACAAAGGTGTCCTCATATCAAAAACACAGTTAATGCTGTTCTTGTTTAGAAAACTTGCTTGTAGTAATCTTGACTTGAATTTAATTTTGGAACTCCTGTTCTGTAAAATGTATGTGAGTTAAAATGTTGAAAGAATTTGGAATAGTCAAGCTGTTGTTGCGACACAATTATTTTATACAATAGTCGTAAATCATAAGAATATGCTATTAAAAAACTGCGGGTTTTAGTTATTCCTTTGGATCTAATACTCAACAACTCTTTTAGGAGTGAACAGTTCAAATGTTCTTAGGGCTGGGTTTTTTTATATTTTGCCGTGAATGTTAATTAATACAACTAACACTAAATTTCATCTTCCATTTTCATCACTCAGCCATTCAATAACATGCTTTAATTTTGAGTGACTTGCATATATTACTGTGGTGGGTTGGCCCTGGCAAGAAGCCGAGCTCCCACACAGCCACTTTACTCACTCCTCCCCATTTAGCAGGGAGGATGGCAAGGGGAAGAGAAAACAAGGAAAAAAACAGGAGCAGGTTAAAGACCGAGGGATCCTTTACCAATTAACATAATAAATAATAAAAGACTTGATTTGGGGAAAGTTAGCTTAATTTGTTGCCAGTTAAAGCAAGTATTTGATTACTGATTTGGGCAGTGGTAAACAAAAATACATACATTAAACTAACATCTATCCTCCTTCTTTTCTAGGATCAACACCACTCCTTCTTTTCAGACTCCTCTCCTTCCCCCTTGCTGCAGATCACATTCAGCCCCTTCAGTAAGGTGAGGAGCAGTGCAGGATGGAGGTCTGTAGGACATAGCAGTTTCTCTCTCCTGCTCCTTTCTCCTCATGCTTTTCTTCTGCTCCAGCACGGGTTCTCCATGGACCGCAGAGAGTACCTGCTCCACCACGACACCACCCTCCCTGTACTGTAAAGTTATTTTACATGTGTGTTTAGCTAGAAGCGTGCACTTTTGTAGCCTGTATGGCACTACCTCTCAAGCATTCTGCATCAGAAAATTATGCTGAATCACCCAGTAAAATTTAGTACAGTTATCAGAGAGAGTAGATTTTTATGAAATTAAACCATTAAAATGTCTTGTGAATCCAAAATTAGCAGTTGGATCTGTAAAGATGTAAGTGCATGTAATATATCTGTTACCAGAAAATGCTCTACAATGTCCTTCATGCATGCTGTCCTTGAATGTAGTATTGCAGATTTGCCTTAAATCTTATAGGATGCTTCTTTGCTCAGTATTTTTGAGCATACTTCACAAATGATATGAAGTCAAAACGAATTTTTCTTTCAGCATCAACTGTTCACTAGTCAAAAGAGCAGGATTTTGTTCAGGTTGTTGAAAGTAATTGGCACAACATGAAAAATGTGCTTAAAAAGTCTCACACAACAGAAAGGATGCATAGGGACAAAGGTAAAAGTTGTACAGAGGACAAGGAGGGCTGCATGGACTGAGAGCCACACGGCACAGAAAAAAATGAAAATCAGAAATAGAGGGAGTCAGGGGCAAGAAGAATGAAATAATTTCATTAAATGGGAAAGACTCCGTGTCCTTCTCTGAGGAAATTCAAACCCAGACAAGAGCATGACAAAAACCAGCTTTTCTTCATATGACGTCCTTCATTGCAGAAGACTGGGGAACTGGGCCTTCTCTCCTTCAAGGGGTGTCACAAGCCCCAGCTGCCCATTCATCCCTTCCTCCAGCCAAAACTGTTGTGCCAGAGCAGGTGATGTTATGTGCTACCTTAGAAAAAGGAAGTGAAACTATTGTTACCTTATTTTCTTAATATATGAATTGTGTCCACAATTATACTCTTGGCTTGAATGAAGACAAAGCTGTTAATCTATTTACTGTTGTTCTCAAGAGGGAGAAGGACTTTGAAACAACTGTTTATACCAGCACAGGGGCTAATGAAGGCTAACACTCCATGCTTTTTGCCTCTTGCTGAATACATATTTCTGTAATATTTCCATTAAATTATGTCTACATATTCCTGTGTTGGAGTCTGGATATCAATTCTAACTTGATTTTGGGATATCAGTAGTGGGTTGTACAGTGGAAATATTTAATCTGCTTCTCTCTTCAGCATGATCTGCCACCTTAGAAATACAGTGGGAAAGATTTTGTTTTCACCTTGACTTTGTTTCGTTTTACTTTCTTCTTTCAGATGCATTTTGCTTTTGCCTGTTTACAGCCTGAATAGGAAGTATGTGCATGAGTTAACTAGTTTTGCAGCACTCTGAATTTGATTTTTTCTTTGTTGTATTGCATTTACTTATACCATTTATAAGACTGATAGCTCTGATTACTGAAGTGCTCTGAACTCTGAGCAGACAATCAAATCTGCAACTTTCATTTTACAGTCTCAATTAGAACTCAGTATTACCAATCAATTAAAGAATAAATAGAGATGTGCTGACTCATTTGGAAAATTAATGGTGTTGGCAGTGAAGGAGAGTGGGCAGAGCAGGTGTTTGATGTCTGCCCTTGAGTAACTAAACCACTAAAGCTGGAATTGGATTCGAGACCAGGTATAATGTCTGAAACAAAAACATTTTCTGGTACACTGGCTCACATCAGTCATATTCCACCACTCACTGGGTTTCAAGCCACAGTGCCATAACAATATTTTTCCAGGTGGGGAATGCCTGAGCTGATTATTTTGGAAAACAACCTGCCTAAGGATGTTTTCCCACTACTTGTATACAAGTAGGAACATTACATATGATTTATGTAATAAAAAAAGATATTTGTCCAGGTATAAATGGGTAAGGGAATAGTTCTCTTCAGTAGTATTTTTTTTTTTTCAAATACTGAAATAGTGCTATGTTTCTGACAGAAGGCAAATTCTCTGGCTATGCTTTGATTATTCCTATCAGAAATCAGCTCACTAAAATTTGAAAAAACCCAGGCAGAAAATAACTCTTTGTCCCATTAAAAATAAGAAATCAAAACAAAAACAAACCAAAAAGCTCCAACAAAACAGATCCCCCTCAACAGATATGAACAGGGATAAGAGAATCTTTTTCATGTATTTTTCCAAAGGACATAGGAACCAGAAATATTTCCCTGTGTCCCCAGAGATTCTGAAGGTGAAAGCAGTCCTCAGCTTATGGGAGACATGAAATAAGGTCCAGATCCAGCCATTATTTTGGTTATTTATACAAAGTGAAATGTCACTAGTGTTATATAATCTTTGCAGTACAGAGATAAGGATGCTTGCTTGTCATATCCTAGGAAGTGTGAACAGCTACTGCTTCTGTCTAGCCCAGGACTGCTTTTCAGTAGTGGAAAGCCCTCATATGTGGAGGATATGGAAAGATCCCCTTTGTGCAGCCAAGTTGCTACTGGGTTCTTATTAACCTGGGCCATGAGAGAGTGAGGCTCAAGACCTATCTCCACTTCCTGCAAAGTAGGCAGTGACCACCCATTCCCAACATTTTTTGGAGTTGCCTTTTGATGTGGAACTTAGGGACATGGTTTAGTCGTGAACTTGGTAGTGCTAGGTAAATGGTTGGACTTGATGAACTTAAGAGGCATTTCAAATCAAAACAGTTCTATGAGGTGCCCTGCTGCCAGTTTATTGTGAAGAGCAAGCTGTTCTATACAAATTGTTGTGAAAAATGGTGTTACAAAGAGATAGGTTTCTAAGAGATCACATTCCCTGATGAAATGCCTCTCTGCCAAAAAAATTCCAAATGGACATAGTTGTTGGTTTTGGAGTACAGGACCCAAACCAGAGCATAATTATCATAGAATCATAGAATCACCAGGTTGGAAAAGACTCACCAGATCATCGAGTCCAACCATTCCTATTGAATGCAATTTAAATGTCTTTATAACTTAAATCTATTCCTAGCTAGGTACAAAATTTTGGAAATGGAAATCAAGAGTTTGATATGATATTTGATGTGCTGTTTCCTAAGACACATCTGCAAGTACCTTCTGTGTTGGTATAGGAGTAAGGACATGCTATGCGGATACACTAGGGAGCAGCATCCTATAGATACTTTGAGTGGGTGATGTTCTCCCTCCAAAAAACCACGGATGCTCCTGGGCAGTGTCACTAAATTCCTGCAAACTGCATAATGCATTAAGTCACCAGCACTGCTCTAAAGGGAGCAAGGACAAAGAAATCATTATGTGTCACTTGCTGAAGCACCGCTGCACTGTTCTGCTATATCTGGAGTCCTTCACACAAGCTGAAGTGAGGACAAGATTTGCCTTTTAGCACATCCTGCTGTCTTACGCACAGGGAAATGAGAGAGAGGTGCAGATAAGGGTCATAGAGGCACTTTAAAGAACTTGGGGTTTATTCACCATACATACATAGAATGAAACAATTAAGGTAGCATTGAAAAGAAAACAGTCAGTGAGATGGTAAGAACATAACAGATCATAAAAATACAGTATAGTTGTACGTGCTCAGTGTAACTATTTCCTCTGTCTGATATCCCAGTGCTCTACAAATAACCCTTGTAACACGATCCAGTCGTGTTTTTTAATAAAGGGATAGTTACATCTCCTAGCAGCTAATAATAAGATGTCATGTAACAGCAGCAGCTTAATTTTATTTTATTTTGTTAACTTTCCTGGAGTGAATGATACTGGCACCTACTAGCAAATGTCTCCAGAGGGATCACATGCTTAAACCTAGGTGTCCTAACTAGAAGATACAGTTTTTAATATCCCCTAGACATCCAGATATGGAAGATCCCTTCCTCAAAAGAAATAGACAATTTTTTGCTAAAAATGCCAGTTGAAAAACTGAATTATCCATTAGGAAATGGCATTGCATTACCCTTTCATATTGTTTTCCATTGGTTATACAGTGGGATCCATCCTTGGTGAGCCGTGGAAGTAAAATACTTCATCAGTGCTCCTGCTAAAATAGCTCTGGAGAAATGTATCATGCTTGAGAGATCTGATGAATACATGAAAAGAGGGAATGTAAGCATCTAAGCATTATCTGTAATAAAATACTACAGCAGCATTTTCCTCTACGAATCTTAGTGGTACTGGTAACTTTTCTAGACACTGAAAAACACACTTTTTCCAATCAAATTCTAGTTTCAAACAAATAAATTTCATCAGCTATAGCTGCAAGTCATCAGTGTTTGGCTGAACTCCTTGCTGGTTTCCTGATAATCTGAGTATCTATATCACTCTCATTCCAAAACAGAACTAAATGTTTCACTTGGGTAGAAGCTTCCAACAAAAAAAGGTTAAGTAAATATAGGGGAACAGATTGCAGAAAACCAGAATGAATGCATCAGCCACACATCACTGCATTCTGCTTTAGAGCTTGCTAAGACTACTGACAATGGTGTCCCAATTCTTATTCAGCTGTAACTCAGCAGAGGCTGGCTGTTAGTACTTCAGTGGCACAGACATTTGTATAAAAACCTCATTAAATTTAGGGCGTTTAAGGTAACTTTTGTGTCTATGGAAAGGCCTCCTAATGGGTTTCAAAGGGATGCTGAGTTTATTGTATTTTAAAAAAAAGACATTTCAGAAATGGAATTAAGTTATGAATATGTCATCTGAAAATTATGGGACTTTCTTCCCCATAAAATAAAGAAACTTCCTTTCCATATACTGAATTTCAAACAAAACATCAGTCTACGGTGCCTTGAGTCTAGTCTGCAAATGAAAGAAAATAATTACCCTTGGTGCATGCATTTTGTAAACCAAAATATATAAACAGAGTTGCTAATGGTGATCCCCAGGCCTGAAGAAATCACAAACAATGAGCTGTGCACAGAACAGTTTGAAACCGACTATTTTCCTTGAAAAATGTTAGGTGAAAAACACCAGCATCATTCACCACTAGTCAGAGTTCTAAACACTGTGGGGATGAAGTGACAGGGTCTGATCAATAGGCCTAAATCAAAATAGGTGACCCATGGATGATTCATATTGTGTCACTATTTGTGCTGATTAACTTGTAACTTCTCGCATCGCTAGTATCCGTAGAATCGCACTGTGCTGTTTTTGTAATACGTAGAGCGTGAGGAAATGCATCATACTCACATTGTTTGTGGAGTTGGGCTGTACCACTTTGATTGTGGCTTTTTTGGTGTGCACAGGATGTGTGAAGAAACACCGTAGAAGGTGGGCAGCAGTCCCTGGGCTCATCGACAGCACGTGATCACCATTCTGATTGATCATCAACACCTTGGCTAACCAATCAGCATGAGCGCGAACACTGTGTGAAAAGGGAAGAGCAATGTAGAAATCCTGTACCTCAACAGCTCTTTTAGTTCAAAAATATCCAGCAGTTCCCTTGATCTCCCTTCCTGGGCTCTGTCCAGGCTCCAGGAGGGGCGCCAACAGGGCAGCTGAAACCAGAGAGTCTGTGTTTTTAGAATGTTGTAAGTTGTTTATTTAACAATGTAAAACCTGGATCCTCTTGCAGCGACTCTGGAGTCCTCACTTAGGAGTGGATGCACTGTGTAGGACCTCCCAGTCATCTGGGGAAAGCTCTCCAATATCCTTACTGCAACCAGGGCTCCCCAGCAACTGTGGATCAGGATGATGATAATCGGACAATTGGTGATGTATCTTTCTTAATTGTTATACTTATTCTCTTGTAGTAATGATCAGATGCATTGCCTTTAAGGATGTTATTTTTAACTTAATCACTACTGATCATGTATTACCTTTCTTGTTTTATTAAGTTATGTAAAACCTGATTTCACATAGTATTTGAGAGTTTAGGCCTTTTTACGTTGGTTGTACTCTGTGGTTAGTACTTCATGGCAAAACAGGGGATGAGGACAGTTGTCCTTCAAGCACGTATCTGTACAGCTTCCCAGGTAACCTGTGGGCCCCTGCTGCTGCCACCACCCACACTGCTTCCCTCGGCTCATACAACTTCAGTGTTTCACTCTAGCTCATTGAATTCGCTGTTGCCCATGTCAGCATCGTAGAAATAAACTAGGTGGTCCCTCAGGATACCGAGTGCATAATTAGTTACTAAAAATCTGTAATATATTTACATGTGCAAGCCCTCAAAATGTTTTGTTTTTTTGCATGTTTGTTTGTTTTTCAAGTGCCAGTAGCGCACAATGCAGCTTGTGAGTTTCTGGGATAGGACTGCATGTTTCAGCTCTTCCATGTCTCTTCTTTTCATCGAACTTTTTCCCAGTCAGGTAAGCTAGTTTATTTACTTAGCAAAACGCAAATGTCATCTAACTTACCAGGTAAAAAATACTGCAATTCAGGACTGCAAAAGGTCATTAAACCAGACCTACCCTGCAAACATCATAGCAACCATCTGATGGGGAAACATCCCATGGAGCTTCTGACACTGTGTCCTTCACATAAGATTCTCTTTACACTTTTACTGCTACTGTGGCGTGATCACAAGCAGTGACTTTTCAGCTCTGCCAGAAGGGAATACATGCTGCTGTGTAGAGCTGCTTCTCCCCCCACCAGCAGCCAAGGGGAGGGAGAACAAGAGAGCTGACTACAGCCCTGCTCACACTAATGCTGCATTTACCCTGTCACATTAAAATGGGCGTAGAGGGGACATTGTTTTTTAAGTTTAGTGTGGATTTTTAAAAAATTATTTATTAGTATTGATATTTTTGTAATCTATAAATCTATTTTTCGTTGGCCTTTTATATATGAATGAATGTTAGGAGAAGGGACAAATGTGATTACCAGTCACTGTATGAACCCTGTCCTCAGTGAGATTAAGGGACTGCTGTTTTTCCACATGTCCACGAGCATTTGTTAACAGACTCCCCTGCCTATTTATGAAACTGTGTTGCCTGATTTTATGGTCATAAGATAAGATGGGTGGTGTGGTTCCCTCCTTCACCGTCTGAAAGTCACTGATAATGTATTCTGTAGCAGCAGATGCTTAAATGTATACAGCTAGTGAGACAGTTATTATAAGACCGCAATGTGCTAACTGCAGCTGTACCAAGCTCTAAAGAATAAGACATTAATTGTTAGCTCCACATTGCAGGCCATACGCCAGGATGGTAGAACTGGATTTTTTACAGACGTTCAGCCTTTGTTTTGTGAAAAAGAAGAGGTACAATGATTATGATGAAAGAAAATAACAAGGTTAAATTGCAATTACAATCCTAAAGGAATTTGAAAAATCAAATCTTAAAGACTGCATACACCTTAATAATCACTTCTGCCTTTGCTTGTATTATTTTAAAGGGGGCTGGGACATAATTCTGGTTTAATACTTGATTGACAACAATGACCCACTATTTGTCCTTTTTCTTGCTTCTTGGCTAACATTTCTTACGAGGAAGCAGTGAAGACATGGCAGGTGTTAGCTTAAACTAAAGAAAGGATTTAAAGCTGTAAAGCCTATAATGTCTTGGAGAAGTTTTTGTCGGTATATTTTGTCTATGTCTGAAGGCAGCTGAGGGTGCTGCTTAAGGAGGGAGACAACCTTCTTAGGATGCATGAGCAAATTCTTAATACTCTCACATGCATTTCTGCAATTTTCATGGAATTATATCGTATCTGTGTCTTGCAATATCGAATTTACTCAGAGCTAGATAGTGCACAGCAATGAATGGAATAAAATCTAGAGTTTTTTAAAGCAGCTAAAGTAGTTAAGAGATTCCTGAATATTTTTGAGCAGTTTCCTCACTGTCATTTTGTATTTTGGAGGACTTCGAATACTATGAATAAGTCATTTTAGGAATGCTTCTTATATTTATGTATGGAAGCAGGTAAAAGTCTGTCATTTTCTATATCATCCGCAAATAAGAGTCATATCATTGATCCTGATGCAGGTATGTCATTATATTTATAGAGAAGTTTATTTAAATCCCACTGTTTTCATCATGTCTTTGTTACTACTCTTAAACTAGTCATCTGCCTGAAATCTGGACTTAAGCAATGAAATCAGAAAAGGAAGCAATCTATTATCAACATCTTGGAAATAAGAAATTCTAAAGTTGTAGGCAAATTAGAAAAACGAAAATGTTATGGAAAGGAAAGAAGTCTCACTGTTACTTTTGAATAACAAGCTCATGTGAGAAATTGCCATAACATAGAATGGCTGCAGACAGTTCAGGAAATGCTGAATCTGGTCAAATGAGGTGAATTGTTCAAAGATACTATTTTTGGGGACATTTGTGTTTAATTTTTATGGAAGGAAAGAAAAATATAATTTTTGTTGAAGGAAAGAAAAATATTCTTTCATTTATGAAGAGTTAATTCACATATCATTTTTCAATTCACATATCATTTTTCTATTCACTTCTGTCAAACACATGCCCTGGCTACATGACACTTGTTTCCATTTCTGATTACATATCTCATTTGATGTTCTTGATGTTGTAATGTCATTGAAATCCTATGTCACAGAATCATAGAATCATAGAATCATAGAATAACCAGGTTGGAAGAGACCCACCGGATCATCGAGTCCAACCATTCCTATCAAAATTTTTTCTGACTATGAAGTCACTTTTTTCTGACTATGAAGTAGAAGAAATCTTTGAAAAAAACCCAACTTTTTTATTCTTTACAGTAAACAATTTTAAAAGACATTAGTTTCTTCTCAGTCTGAGGTGTTGTTAAAGAGGTCTGTCAATAAAGCATTTTACCCGTGATTCCTGTTGGGTTAATGGTGCTGATTGTCTGTGCTCTGGTAGTATTTTCAGTCTACTTTTATCTATTTGAATATTGTTAAATGCCAAAATGAAACTGTTATAGTCCAGCTTTTCTTCTCCTAAAATTCAAACAAGTTATGATTCTTTTACAGTTAGGTATCTTTTACAATTATCCAAACAATTTAATATACTCAAAGAAACCATCAGTCAATTAGTTTTTCATCAATCGTCTCCACTTACCCAAATTCTGAGGACAAAGAGAAAAAGAAGGGAAAGAAAATGGAAGGATCACTGGACTTTCATGTAAAGGCAAAGAGGCAAAAGACCCAGACCAAAATATTGTCATGTTCGTATTAGCTAGCTACTAAATTGAACTCTTCTGAGAGTTAAGGAGAAGATCCTTCTTTTTTTTCCTAGTCATTCAGAATATTTTCTGTCAGATGTGGCAGCCACCAAATACTGAACACATTATTATCCTATTAGATGGAATGATGGATACAGAAGGGAAAAAGAGAGAGAAGGTCTCTGAATATTATCATCTGTCTGGAATGTGGGAATCCATGGTTATATGCACAAAGCTTTCCAAACTCTTTCTACCTTGCATGGAGGTTGTGTACCCAGCTTCTCTGGGAATCCACATTAAACACAGCAGAAAAGATCTTGGCATCTTTTTTAAGAGGATGAGGTTTGACTTCTTTGGGCAGGAGGATTTGCCCACTTGGGTGGCCATTTGGACAGAGCCTACACTTCTAACACTACTGTGAATAAAGACAAGTTTCCAAATGCCCAAAGCAGGAGGTGCTTCAGAAACTGCGTACAGAAGGTCTTACTCCTCCACATTTCACCCTCTATTTCAACCTCTCCTTTTTTCCTGCAATTTCACTTGCCCACTAGGAAAAGCTGCACTCATTTCTTCCAGCTTTTTGTGGATGCCCTTTGAAACAGAGGGATTCCAGGAAATGTATACAGTTCCAGCCTGACAAAGATGTAGTTTGATAATAACACCACAAAGGTATGAAATAAAGGAATGCTACTAATTTCCTGACTTCATTTAACCAGAAGAGATGAACATTATGTGATTGCATTCATTGTTGCTTGTAAAATCAGTGTCCTTCAGCTCCACTCCACACAGCTACATGTAGTTTCACTTGCACTCTGTCTGCATACTATTCTGGACTTCCAAACAAGGTATTTTGGCGTGCTTTGAACTACTATTGAAGGAAAGTTAGTATTACTCAGATGGCTTTTTTCTCCACTTCTTTTTTTTTAAAAAAGCCCATAGAAATAGTCTACATTACCTGCAATTACACTTAGCAATGTAATAACATCCAGAAATAATTATCAGAAAAAAATTACTTTAAAAAAACTGAGGCATATGGTTTGAAGCTCTGCATGCCATAGTGTTTCCATTAATGTTTATATTTCCATAGAAATTGTCTTAATAAAGTTTTCTCCAGTCCCTAGCTAAAGATACTTATCATAAAATCCTGAGGCTGCTACATTACTCTACTTAGGATATTTCTCGGCATTTTAGTGATCTCTGGAGAAAGGGGATCCACATGTGCTAGCTGATCAGATGATAGTTATGAGCCCTCAATGCAGTACAGCTGTGAGAAAGGCAAATGTTATCCTAGAATATATCAGCTGAGTTATCTCGACAGAAATAGGAGAGAGATTAAAGTATCCTCCGCTGGTGCAAATCTCATTTACTGCAACAGATATTGGTTGCCTACAGTCAGGAAAAGATATAATGAACTTTCAACAGCCACAGGAAACTATGAGACAATCCTGAAAATAGACAGAGGAGTCCCTTAGTCTGTCAAAAACAGAGCTAGAAGGAGTTTACTCCCTTTAAATAACCGTGAGAAATAAATGTCAGGGAAGGAACAAGAACTATTTGATTTATCAGACTTTTTTTGGATTAAGGTAGAGGTTTTAAAGTAATGTGAAATAGTCTAGAAATTCAAAGATGGATGTAAGTGAACTTTTGGAACAGCCTACCTGTGGGAGCAGAGACTGGGGGCCAGTGCCTCAAACTTAACTGTTGGCTCTGTCAAAAACGGATCCAGTTCTTTTTGCTTCTGCGTCTCCACTATTCTTACTAGCTGTCAAGAGCTTCTAGCTTTTTATATGGGAAGTAATATTTGTTGACAGCATCTAAACATGCTTATCCTATTTTTTTTGTGAAGAAGGTAACACCATTCTTCGTGGCATTAGGCAGATTGTTCCCAAAACTGTTACTGAAGTGTTACACTACTAACCTTCTGCTACCTGAGCTTTTCCAGTACTTGTACCTTATGCTTCCCCTTTTACCAGCTGCTTAACTATCTTGCAGCTCTCCTCTTAAACCTCAACTTAATAAATCTTTTCCAATATGGCATTATATCAGATAGATATACTTAAATTTCCTATCCAGTTAATGTAATGGGACTATAATCAAGCCTAGACAAGACACATGTACTGTTTTACCTAGAAAATTGTTCCTAGAGAATTTCTTGTAGTATGTTACTATTTCACAAGAACACTTTTAAACGAAGGAACATATAGAGATACATTCAATTTCTGTTCTTTGATTATGCTTACTATCAACATTTACAGTGTTCATAATCATTTACAGGTTGGTTATAAACTGCTGAGAAGATCTCTAAATGAGGAAATTAAACAACAGAAGGAATCTTATGTTTCACTAATGATTGATCATTTGACCTCCATGATATCATGGCTGGGTGTTCTGACCTTTTCGCTGGCACATAGTACATTTTGCTCTTGTTTAGTGGTGTTTGACATCCATTATCTTCTGGTGACAGTAGCTTAAGATGACAACAAAGCTCAGCTGTGCATCCCTGCTCTAGTACATCCCTGACTGACATGCTTCCAGAAAGAACATCATGGCTTAAATGAAAAGAACTACATATGAACCGACTCCTAGTTGCTCCTGTTTGTTACCCATGCTATGCGCTTTGGTGCAGATGCACTTCAGTTGGGTTATTGATCCCCCTATGCTCCTGCAAGAAATAGTCTTAATTCTCAAGTGACTACTTGCTGTCATTTCTAACCCATCAACAACCTTGGCATCTTTGCTACCACTTGAAGTACTATCCCCTACTTCCTCTGAGGTGGCAGACCAAAGGGCCTTGCTATCAAATCAAATTAATATAAATAATCTGCTAATATAACATAACTTCTGTGCATTGAAGAAAACTGTATCTGTTTACTTTGAAATATACAATTAACCACTATTTCTTGGCTTTTTAATAATTACAGTCCTCCTTTCCTAGTCTTCCTGGTACAATGTTGAAGTAAGAATATTATTTCAAAGCAGAAAAAAATGTGGCAATCATGGAGCATCAACTTAACAATCACCACATTGTCTAATATGTCTTTTTTCTCCACCACACTATGCCACTCCACTCAAAGTATTAACACTCTGTTATTTCACTTTATTCACTTATGCAATTGACTGGACAATTTAATGCTATCAATTTGTCTCCTACCTGTGTGGCCTGGCAGTCAATATTCTGTCTTGTTTGCTAGTGTTTTTACAAAACTGAGGAGTGAGGACAATGTTTAAAACTAAGAAAATGACACAAAAGAACAATAATAATAAACGATAATACCAGAAAAAATGGCAGAAGTTTTTAAACATACAGCCCCTCAAGATACCTGTAGTCAGTTTCTCTACTGAATACTGAAGTGTTGAATTCCGAGAATAACATCCATCAGCATAAACAAGAGGCTAGATACAATGTTGTTTTTTTTAAATTAAGGTTATTCTGGAAGAGAAATGAGGCCTGTAAACATCTTCTACTTTCTTCTCACAAACTTAAGCTATTATTCATATGTTTGATAAAGAGAAGACATGACTTGGAGTGATTTTGGAGTCATTAGGCTTGTGGTGATAGGATGAGGGGGAACAGGTATAAACCGGAGAAGGGCAGATTTAGACTAGACATTAGGAAGAACTTCTTCACCATGAGAGCGGTGAAACACTGGAACAGGTTTCCCAAGGAAGTTGTGGCTGCCCCGTCCCTGAGGGTATTTAAGACCAGGCTGGATGGGGCCTTGGGCAGCCTGATCTAGTGAGATGTGCAAAACCATGACTAGGACACAGACTGCCTGGACCTCAGAAATGCATTCTGGTTGCTGCAGTGAGCTAAAGCTAACATTGCTGCTACTATTACTTGGTCTAGCTGAATTTGACTGTTTCATTTTTTCTACTGGCACATGTAATCAGAGCTTTATCCAGGCATGTAGCTATAACCTTGGTGTAGGGCATACTTGAGGAAACAAGGATTTAAAGATTTCAAGAAAACACATCAGGTGTGAAACCATATTGGGCAATATGTTCATGCTAACCACAGGGTCTTGAAGTGTTCTGTGTCTATTGCATTTCCTGTGAAATATTTGTGATTCAATAAAAATCAGCTTAAAGCAAATGAATGTGAGAAAGTTTATCACATGAAGATTTCTCTTCTAATAACACTCTTCATTATTTTATCACACCAGCAACCTTTGAGATCTTTTGTTGTGCAAGAACCATTGTACGCAGACCCTTATTGAGTCCTTGTCATTAAAGGTATCAATTCTTGATGCTCCTTCCTGCTTATGGTCAAAGCTGCTAGTGACTGCAGTGACACTGGACATGGGTCAGTGTCTCATCATCCAGTATGAGGTACAGCATTCTCTTGCTTCCAAACCCCACCAGTATTTTAAGAAAACAGGACTATGAGCCATCCAGATTCTTCTTTTCACTGGTGAACCTGAAAGTGTTCCTTCCCCAACAAACTCATGAATAGCTGAGATGTGAGGAATGATCTTTTACTCCTAAGCCTTCTAACCACAGGAATATTGCATCTAATAAGTGTCAGTAATAACTGTTGATAGTAACTTGCTCCATGTATTAGTTTTTAGAGCAGAATTTCATTCACTCAGACCACTGGCAGGTGGGGTTTTTTTCTCCTTCATAAAGAAAATTAACTCAATTTCTATGGCTAATGAAGTACAGCAGCTTCTTCAACTTCTAATTTGTCCCACTGAGAGACCTGACATTCTGGAGGGTACTTGCTAAACATATACTCCCTCTTTGAAATAACAGGCTCTAGCCTCTTCCAGGCACATTGAAGTGTAATGCAATGGTGTGCCTATGCTGTCACAGTGTGTTCCATGGTAAAACAAAACAACAAAAAAAAATTAGGGAAAGAAAAACAAACAGGAAAAAGAAATTTTGATACTTGCAATACAAACCATTTGAGATTCTCAAGACTCTTTAATGCTTTTTTTCTTGTACATTAAATGGAAGGAAAATTTAAGGAACTACTTGTTATTTGTTTCATGCCAAATTACTTCTGAAGAGGACAGACTTGACCAAATGAAGTGCAGTTCTCTGTTTGGAGAAGTCTTTTAGTGTTCACTTTCCAGCCCTCTTCCCACTACTCTTCTAAAGACAGGCATGGTCCCATGAATGGGAGATACTTTGCCAAGTTGCCCAGGATCAGTGTCTCCTCCGGCCCATGAGAGCTCGTGGGAGGCTTGCCTCCTTTCTTCACACTCATCAAATCTGAGGTGTTGTGTAGTACTTTGCTGCTGAGGAACACAGTCACTGCCTTTTGATTCCCACTGGCAAAAGACCAGGTGATATTTCAATAAAGTGTCAAATAGTTTGTAATACATTTGCATATCTGTGGGGCCTGAAAGATGTCCATATGTTCCTTTATTGTCCAAGCTAGCACTGTACTTTTGTCAAATGCAGATTGATGCTTTACTTGCAAACCCTTGCTGTATGTTTTGATTTATAAATTCGGCCTTTCTCCTGAAAGTACAATTATCTTTGCAGCATCAGACACTCAAACAACTTTACGTACAAAAAAGGAAAAAAAATATGTAGGAAAAGTACTCCTAGACTATTTTATAGTACATGTGCTAGATATTTTCTGAACACTTCTAAATGAAAAGCAATTAATTTGTGCCAGCAAAGCAATTATAATGAGGAGTCAACATGAATCCTTTGCAACTGTACTCCTGTACCATTGATAAACTGTTTTGTTTCGCATTTGAATGCATAATTTCTTCCCAGACTGACGCATGCAGTTTCTGTGATGACATATGTCTAATGTGCACATTTCTATTGTGCATAAACTCATGGAATTCCTGAGTGAGATAACATCAGTGCTTATATTCTTCATGGAGAGTTTTCAACACTTCAGTTTTGAAAAATAAATCTTTCCTCTCAAATAAGCTTTCTTGTTCATAAACACCATTAAAAAGAACTCCAAAATGCCTTATTTTATCAAGCAAATTAAAATCCTGTGATGTAATACTTGAACTCTTTTGCTGTCATTGCTGCCAAGAGTACAATATAAAGTGTGTTTTATTGACCTTTCTTTCCCTCCCCTTAAGGTAGTTCATTTTTCATGCTAGTCTGAAAAAGTGAAATCCAGACAAGTAACAAATAGACAGCGAGGATACACAAACCTCAATGAAAAAAAAAAGGGTATGTTTTTTCTTCCAAAACATTTTTTTTTTAAGGAATCAGAGCTGTTTAAGGAATCACTTTGTTGTATGTAAAGCTATTCAGTGTTCTGACCTCTGCTCTTTTCTGTCTTACAGTTTATCATAGTCTCTATTAGTTCACCTAAGCAGCAGGAGGTAGAATGTGCAAATGTATCCAAAGGTCTTTAAAATGTCACTGCTTTGTTTTATATCTAGGTATTCAAGCACTCATTAAAAAAATATTAATCTAAAGTAGCAAGTACATGTTGCAAAGACAAATACTTCAAAAAACATAATATGACATGATGTATCTCTAGAAACCACCTGAACTGGGAATTAAAACTTTGTGCCAAAATTGTTTGCTTTAAGTTTCAAAGTTTAAGAGCCGTCATTCATTCCACACTTAATTTCAGACATGGTATTATACATAATTTGTAGGTAACCTCTGATCATACACTGGAAATTGTCTGATATTCCTCTGTGAAACCAACAAAATGGCTTACTGCTGGAAAAAAGTGCACCATCTATATCCTGAAGAGTCTTCTTGGATCAGAAAGAAACCATTATCTACTACAATGCTGTAGGTTTCTAAGTCCTTTTATCCAGGTCCTATCAGACTGATAGAATGATGAACTTCATCAGGCCTTCCAAAAACCCATTAGGCTCTCAGCTGAGATTTGAGAGTATTATTTAAGCTATCTGAACTCTGTAAGCAACAGAGATAAAACAATTATCAACAGCTGGGCTGTATCTGTGTATCCTTGCTCATTCAGCATTTATATCACATTCTCAGAAAGAGATTGTCAAGTGGCTTTTTATCCAAATGGGTCAAGGAAACATTCCATGATTCCTCAGTCTACTCCAAAGCGATCCCATAATCACACATACCACCTTCTAATTTCCGTTCCTAGAAGAAAGTTTGAGAATTGCCAGCTTCCTCAGCAACATACATCAACTAGAGGGCCTTACAGCCCTGGCTTCTATGAAAGTCATCATACAGTCTTCTCCCTCCTCTCCCCAAATTCTCCGTGAATGGCCTGCTCTTTGTTGCATCAAAACCGAGGGCTATTTTGTCCACTGTTCATTTTAATTCTTCCACTTCCCCTACCCCCATTTGGCAGGCTGCTCCTGGAAATTCTACTCCAGACTCTACTTCCTTACTGTGGTGTCACAGCCCACGTTAAAGAAGAGAGAGCTCTGTATTCTGGCACACCACCAGAGCAATCCCAAATCACTCAGGAGGAGGGTGCGAATGATACTTTTTACTAAAAAAGATGCATGCCCTTACAACACTGGATTCAAACAAACACACAACCTGTACAGAAAAGCAGCAGCTGACGAACAGCCCATCAGTTTTGGCACCACTGTAATGATCTGCTTAACTGAATCTCAAAAACCAGCACGGAGAGCCCTAATGTTTCCTGGAGTCAAACCTGAAATTAATATGCCTCATGTCTTGTATTGTAGAAGCAGAAACCAATTAAGAACTCTTTTTCCACAGAAGTTATGTAAAGGGAACATCACATTCTTGAGCAACCTGATCTAGTTGGAGATGTCCAAGCTCACTGCAGGGAGATTGGACTAAATGACCTTTATTGTCACTTCCAACCCAAACCCAAATTCTATAATTGTACCTGTTGTCACATATTAAACAACTATGCAGCTAATGTAAACTAGTACATTTTTAGTGTGCATTGCCTGATTCTAAAAAAATGCCAATCCATTTTCACCAAGATGCTGGTGATACTATTACACTGTCAGCATAAGCACATCAAAGAATCACCAGTGAATATTTTTAAAATACATTTACTTCCAGAGATTACTTGTAACTGTGCCCTGTATCTCCTGCAGACAGTCTGGGAAGTCTGAGGACAACAAGCCTTCTTTTCCTCTGATCACCCTCAGCACTTCATTGAGTCATCTTGGTCTTGGCTAGTACGTATCAGAAATGAAGCTTAGTAACAACTCATAGAGATTGTTTGGTATTTACACAAGAAAGGAAAAATATTTTTTTGTCCCAAACTAATACAACAATCAGAACTTCTGTCATTTTCATAGACAAAACGTTCTGCAGACCTCATAGTTCATATGCCTCAGTTATTTCACACAGTAGAATCACAGAATCATAGAAGCAGGTTGGAAAAAGCTGTAAGATCATCAAGTCCAACAGTCAGTCCTCTTCAGTAGAAGAGGTCCAGAACTTTAGAAGACTCAAAATAACATAAACCCCCACTCTCACACCTAGAAATTGCCACTAAATAAAACTCTTCTGTAAAAGATTTTCCCCAAAACTCTATACTTAAGATGGCGTAAGTACCCTGAGGTCACTAGAGCAAGGAAAATTCTTGTGCTTGTAGCAAAACTGGCCTTAAACAGATCTTATTAACTGCATGTAGGAAGGAAAAAAATATAGAGAGATAGCAAAGGCAACGTAGCTGAGTATAACTCTGAAATAACTTTCCAGCATTACTCTCCTCATGGCATTCAGATTAGCGTTAATCAGTAGCCATTTCACACTAGTCAAGCAAAGAAAAACCCTCAAATAAACCCAAACTAGATTGGCTAATTTCTGAAACACCAGCTGGCAACACCTGGTGAGGGATTTGTAGCCTACAGCCCTGTGTTTAGTTCCATGGGATTTGTTCAGAGCAGAAGTGAAGCATTTGTCAAAGACACAGGATTGCACAGGTGTACAAGTTCTTCCACCTAGATTAATGGCAAAACTCTGCCACATGGGAATACTTCATCCCAGAGGAAAAAACTTAATAACCTGAAATAGTAAGATATAATTACCACTGTGCCTTGCCTCCTTAGCTCTGGCAGGGCAAGCTGCTCAAAGAGAAAGTTCCTTTGGTTTAAGCTTTGGTGTTCAAATTTAGAAGAAACTGAAAAACCTGTGCATGTGTGTTCAGAAATTCCTTAGGGTACCAGCATCCTGAGGTTTCACTTACCTCATTTCATTGCTGAAACAGTTTTAATCAAGAAAGCTAGGAAATGCTCATGCTCCTTACGGTAGTGTAAAAAATTCTTACTCCCTGAGCAATGTAAAAATGTAAGTAAACTTTTTCACTGAAACACTTTAAGTGAAATATAGTGTGATTACTAAAGTATAAATTTAGTCTGTCTTAATTTTGGCAGGTATAAGACATGCCTTTCTTTCTTTGCTGGGAGAAGCTTTAAACAGAAACCAAGATTTTGCAAAGCAAGATTTTCTAAGGCTTCTCCCCAGCCACCCAAAACCACTCCCAGTCAGTCATGAAACCCTAGCTTTCCCTGTATAAGTGATAATTGATATTAATAAAAATAAAATAAAAAACATAAATCCTACACACACACACAAAAATCTCAAACCTCTTATCTGTTGATATTTTGAACTTCTATATTTTTTTTTATTTGTATAGTTAATAGAGCTTTTCTGTAGTAAGATGTTGGAGTTCCCTCTGGTTACATGCCTTTGAAAACAAATTACACCTTTTTTTTCCATGTATTGTTAGTTATTAAAGGGAAAATAGCACAACTGTGGACACAGAAGCAGAAAGCTGCCTCTTGATGGCATTTTTAGGCCATCTGAGAGTTCTCTGATATGAAGCACAGAGTCCCATTAACTTCAGTGTGAGCACTGGCCCCATGATGCTCACAAGTATTTAGTTATTGATTCAGAGGTCTCTGGGACATTTGAGGAATTTTCTCCCTCTTCTAACCTATAAATACACATGACTTCCTCCAACTTTGAAGGGAATTTTCCCTGTTGAAGGAGACCTCTAGCTAGTTTGCAAGACTTCTATTGCTCCACCAGTTACTGTTTCTGCTTGCTGCATTCTATTTTTGTATTAACTCTATAGTTCCTAAGTGTTCTGACAACTCTCAAGTTTTCCTTCTTGGGGTCAATGCCAGCATTATCAACCATCTTCAATGACTGAAGGCTGCTAAGCAATTATGTGGGCAGGTATGATAAATCTTTGAAGTGAAAGAGATAAAACTTTTAATACCCTAAAAGTTATCCTAAGAAGAGGCAGAAGGGCTTTCAATTCCAACAAGACTTGGATTAGAAAATAATAAAATACATAGCACATATTTGTTGCTCAACTTGGGCTTTAGCCAAAGCTTCTTGAAGTCAAAGGAAAGTTAATATTTCTGCTCAGAAATTTTAAAAAACCGAATGGTGTCTAGAATACTGTTATTTCTTTATAAACCTAGAGAAATAACCCTTTCCTTCCTCTCCCCCTCTTCTGATGGATAAATCATCATAAAAAACTTGAGGGCATAGAAAAGAATAGTTACCTGCAATGAAAAATGTGGTTTTACTTAGCAGAAAACTGATGACTTTAAAACCCAACAATAACAGTGTTTTGATGGGAAATGAAAGACGAAATAGAAAGCAGAGAATAGAAAACATTGTGGGAGTGAACTGACTGTAGCTCCTTTTAAAGTGATAGCTTTTGATCCTTGCTCAGTTCAACAGCAATATGACGCATAGGAAAAAGAATTTCTGGGACTAGCTGCTATATAATAAAATGTTAAGATGGTGATCAGTTGGATTTCTTGTCTATTAAACAGAGATGAGCCCAAAGGCAAAGAACTATTATGCATCAGCTTTGCCAAGGGTACTGTATTCTCACCTGTTCTATTAGGAATTAATTCCCCAGATTCTTTGATACTTTTAAAAGTCATTAAGACTTCAAATAGTCTGAGCTTATTATGACAAAAAAAGTTCAGAATGTTGAAGAAAATTAATATCTCGATGTCTTTTTCCATAACAATCAGTCCAACTCAGGAAGTGTAAAGGAGAGTATAGAAGTATACTGATTTTTTTGTAAAGGGCCAGAAGTTTAAAAGTTATGTTTAAGAATCCACCAGCTCAGCTCAGAGTTATACTGATGAAAGCCAGTCTTGCCTCTCTCCATACTGTTTCTAGTGAGACCTTTTATTAGCAGCCTTCAGCTTCCTTTATGGGATAGTCTTCAGTTTCAATTCTCTTCAAGTCATTAGTATATAATAAAAATTTGCATAAACCTCTATTACATCCAAAGAACATTATAGACAGAAATTATGGGTATACAATTTCTAATGGAACAAGGAGAAGAAATATATAGCAGAGAAATTCCATGAAGTCACTCAGCTGCAGTCGCTGAAAGCGTCACTGTTGGTCTAGGATGGAGGGGCCAAACACATTTTTGTAGCCACTGCCGAGTTACTTCGAGCGTCTTGGAGAGGCGATTTCTTTCACGAACTTAGAGAGGCAGGTAAGCTAGGGGCTCACCACTAAATGAAAGCCAGATTTCAAGTGCTGATCTGTAACATCCCTAAGCTTTGAGTAACTGGCAGTTTTGAAGGATTAGTTACTCTGGGCTGTCCAAAATCATTACCAATACACATGAAACAATGTTTTTCACTGTTATTATTGGTGTTTGTAATGAAAGAGAGTACAGAAATATTGAAGGTGGCTGCAGGGTAGAAGAAAGATCAAAAGGCAGAAAAAAAATAAGCTTATTTCTTAATTTATGTATAAATGATACCACATGGATTGACACTGATCTGCCTTTCATATATTGATTTATAGTGAATCATAAAAGATGATAAGTAACAGTGAAACAGTATTTACATTATTTGTCCTTCATTCTTAGGGCTCACAGGATGCTCCGCTCTTCCTACCCCTATTCTGACTTTTCACTGTCTTCCAAGGTTAGACTCCTGTCCTCAGTTTAGAGACAGAGGTAGATTCTTAAAAAGATATTTAACAGGACAGTCAAAACTGCCACAGAGGTGAGAATTCTCAAAAGAAGCAAGATTTTTCTATTTTACATTGATAAGAGTAGTATACCCAGGACACTAAAGGTGGAAAGAATCTAGCTATTTCCACGCTTAATGTAAATGCAGAGTTATTTCTTGCACAAGGGATACTTTAGCTATAGCAGGATGCAATTACCATGCAAACTCATCTAAGCAGTTTTCCCAGTGTGCCATTTATTGGTGTTTCCTATTAAAATGCACCCATACAGCATTTGCAGCACCCATCCTCCTCCAGTAAGACACATTGTTTTGGATTTTAAAGATTTGGGATTCAGATATGAAAGTATGTAATAACTGACTGCATTCACAGGCTTTTCAAAACTGGATTTTCTTCACAAAATTCACCATGGTAACAGAGATAGAGTGAAAAAAGCAATCCTTCAGCCAAAAAGGATTTGTGTTAAATTTCTGCTTCTTGAGCTTTCATTCCCCATCAACATCATTTCAGGCTTTTTTTGCTGATGAGTTAAATAAGCAAATATTAGTTAACTCATGTACATAGTCCTCTGTGCTTTGGTTTGCTTGTATTTATTTTTAAGTATGCTTATTCTTTTGTGGTTTTAAGGAAAACAGCCTTAACTACAAATAGCTGTTATATGTTACTATGTATTTTGAATACTGGTTGATGTAAACAGAAATCAAGAAGGAGAGACTATGTATTTTGTATACCAATCAATGTAAACAGCAATCGCAAAGGAGAGTTTCCTGTTTCACAGGTGCTCCTGAGAAAGAAAAGTGCTGAGACTTTGAAGCAGGTCAGTTTATTATTACAATACTCAGTGTTGCTTTACTTGGTTTGTTGTTTTGAGTTTCAGGATAATGAAAACAACAGCAAAGCTACAAAGGCATAGTGCTGTATGTACAAACTCTCAATAAGGAAAGTGGAGAATGGCTTTTCCTGGCTAGTAAATGAAGTTAAATGGCCTGTCTCTTTTTGCTTATAAAAATCCTCAGACCATATCTCTTCCCTCATAACCATGGAAACACAAAATTTTTAACCTGACCAGTTCTCCTGGGCTTGGACTAACCCTCCTTTTCTTCATCTTTTCTTTTGGAATACAAAGCATATCATCGGATTGCTTAATTACAATTGGTGGACTTGGAGGCACCTGCTCTGAGTCCCAATACAAACAAAAGAAAACCTCAAGTCTTCAAGATTGTCTCCTGTTGCTGATGGAACACTTTAAAGAAGTCTCTAAGTTTGATTGTGTCTATTTCCTGTCAATAACTCATAACATATGTTTCATTGCCACTATAATGCTCTCACTATTGCCATTCATAACTCAACAGCAGACAGTAAAAAAGGCATATTTTACAGAGATGAAAACAAGCCTTAAAGTTTTAAGGTGCTTTCTCCCAGTGAGTAAAATAGCTATTTTGAAAGCCTTCATGACAGGAACACTTATGTACCCTATCACCTTAAAATAAACTTTTCCTTTCTGCTTTGAGTTGCCCTTCAAGAGAGGGCATATTGTTTGAAAAATAAAATAATGAAGCTTCTTGAGGAAATATAAAATATGGTTTTAGAGTGTAGTTATGCAGTGGAAGTGACACTGTTTGCAACCACTAACTTTGATCTACAAGTGGGAGCGAAGAGGAGAAGGAAACAGTTACAGCTCTATAATATCATTGTATTAATTTTGTCACTTGAATCCATGAAACAGATGGATAGAGGAAAAGCTGACAGAGGAGGACTAGAAGACAATCTCTCTTCCTAGTACCATGTGAAGTAAAACCACTATTCTCTGAATTACTGCAGTGATCTGGTTTCACCTGGAAAAGTGAGATCTGCATTACCTTTTTCTATTTCAAGATATTTTGTATGCATAAAATCATCCAGAGACTGCACCTACTCCACACATTCATCACTCTTTGTCCCAGGAAAAGAAACTAGCAGTGCTTTTTTTAGCCTGTCTCATGAACAAGAATAAAAGGTCACAGTTACTCCCTGAAAACCCCATAAAACATAACCTCAGAGCCACGAAAAATGTCTTTACCAAAAGTTAGGGTTAGCTCTATTTTGCTTTTTGGCAAACTTACTTCCCATTAAGGATCTGTTGCAAACAGTACTTCATTTTGTTTCCTGTTCAGATACTTAGCAGTTGATAATGCTTCTCAGCTCCTCCCTGCTGTTTTCTAGATAAAAGTCATAACAATATCTCAAGCATTTAAAGCACTCATGAATTCTGTTATAAATGTTCAGTACACCTGGAGAGGGCAGAGCATCGCATTGCATTGCATAGTTGCTCTTGGCTCATCGGACTTTCTGACCTGTGGGGAAAAACATCTGTGAAAGTCTAATCTTCTCTCTGGGAGACACTCTTTCTTGTAGCTCTCTGCAACAGCCAAAAGGCTCTAGTTAATGCTGAGGGATGGGAGCAGACTTTCTGTTCTGGTAAAAATCTGTATCACGGAAGCTTGGTGAAGGTGGAGCTGTAAATCTGTGAATGGCTGAAGTGCCAAAAACTTCTGACATGCCATGAAATTCCAAATAGAAATCACTAAGAAACCTTTCCCCAACTGTAACAACAAACATTTCCACAACATTTGCTTTTCTCCTTTAAAATCCAGGAGGTTGCATCTAATACCTGAATTTTAGTTTCAGCTTTACCGTCTCTCCTTGAGTTTGTTTTCAGGAAAGCATCATTTGCATTGAACACAAGTATATCAGTATCAGGCTTATCTTTTCTGTAAAGTACATACTCCTCCAGATCTATCCTCCTATAGGTCACAGGATGACCCTTTAATGCTCCTGATAATCTGGACCCAGGATGAACAAACAGTTGAATAAATACATTTTATTATTATAATAATTTGATATAAATGTAAATATATATACAAAGCCTAAGAAAACTAGAGACTTGTTTCCTTTTAATTAAAATAGCTTCTAGCATGTTTAAATGCAGACAATTTTGAGAAATGTGAAGTAAAGAGATGGAAATATTTTACAGAGGCTTAACTGGCTAGGTGTATTTCTTTGGCTTCTGTGAACTTTAAAAGACTTTCCTCTGGTGGCTTTTCATCCCTAGAAACATCTCTGCTGCTTCTTTGAGAAACTGCTTGTTCTTTCTTCAAAGGTCTGTAGATGAGAAGTGGAATATGGCTCTTTAATGCCACTCAGGCATCAGTAGCACATAGTTTTCTGAGATACAGACTGCAAGGGTTAAAACTTACTGCATCAATTTCCTCTTTTCCCATATTTGTGTTGATGTTTTCCATGCCTTAGGGAAACAAGAATGAAGAAACTAAGAACCAGGAAGATGCTTTCTTTTTGGGACATTTTCCTATTCTAAACTGAATCAGACCAATTTCTCTGCTTTCTCAATCCACATGAGATTGGAGTAGTGCTTCAGTTTACCTCGATATATTTGGGTGATTAATAATATATGTGAGAGGGATTAGTGAAATACACAGAATGCTATTGAACGCTTGAGTTTAAGAATAAAAAAGCATGTGGATAATTTTCACAGTTTTTGTGACTGTGGAACACTGCGATCCATGGCTTGATAGCAGCTGGAGAGCTTTATCTTGTGAAATATCACTATCCTTTAGTTTTACAGCTTTTCTTGAGTGTATGTAATTGGCCTTTATCAGACTTCTAGATAAATATGCTTCAATTGTATGTGGTCATTATCCTATATGAGAAATCAGTTTTTGAGCTGTCTGCAGTGAAGCTGTAACAGTTATTAGCATACTCGGTTAGTAAAAAAAGTTTAAATATTTTAGCCATCAAAACATACTGCTTTTACCCAGAAACAGAGTATAAAGACTGTAAAGTCTTCCTCCTTAGTTTCTTTTTCTAATTTAATCCTATAAAATGACTCTAGCAGGTTGAATGTATTAGATCCTAAGGAATAAAGCACATGTATTACACAAGGTCTGTTGCTGTGAACAGATTTTCAACTTATTCAGTGTACCTTGTCCAGCCTTTATGTTAAAAATGTAAATTTACTTCCTGTAACCCTTGATATGAATGTATTTTACTGGATCTGTGCCATTATGGGCTTAAAGAGAATTTTGGTTAATCAGAGGATAGACTGTCAGGACTCTTCTCTTGCTTGTTATATTTCTTTGCCCTATTCTTATATCACTTCTCCCTCTCAAACCTCTGGATATCAAGAATATTATGAAGAAAGTCCAACTTATTAGAAAAAAGGGTCTGCTCCTACTACTCAACTAACATCATAGTAGTGAGAATCTTCTAAGCTCTGTTTAAATCGGAAACATATGGAAAGTTTAAGTAATTAGATAATTAAGTAACCTATAATGTCAAGAGATGAGATGATGGCTAATAAACTGGTATCTTTTCTCCTTTTTTTCCTCTGCAATTTTAATAAGCCCTTGATAAATAATTAAGTTGATATTTCATAGGTCTTCTGTTCTTTTTTTCTCCTTTTTTGATTTATATGAATGACATTTACAGGTAGCCTAACATAAACCTGCTGTGATAGACAAGCTGAGAGGTCATCAATATTGGCATGATGAAAGCTGGATGCACCCTGGGAATGAAAAGACATAATCACCTTGTTGGTGAAGGGAAAAGGCCTGAAATACAGCAAAAAGCTAAAATAAGGTGTTAACTCCTAGACCTTCTAATGAGTAGGTAGATATCTACCTTTTGCTGATGAAGTTATCTGCTGAGGGAATGAACTGCTGCTCAGAAACAAGAGCATTTCTCCTTTATGACGACGTTTAGCAATATCCCTTTCATCCTGTTCCTTTATCTCTCCTTTTGCATTGACGTATTGAATGTAGATTGTAATGGATAAATACAGATTATTCTGACCATTCCTCTGTTTCAGACAGCAGAATTCAGAGCTTTGATGTAGATTTCCACTGGCAAGGTAATAAAGTTCTAAGAGCAGTAAAAGTTTTGGACTTTGAAAAATAATTGGCTTGCTGCAAAACAATAAAATTAACTGAAATGTTGATTTGAGTAGGCTTGCTCTGTAAGCTCAGATCTAGCGATGGAGACGCAAGCAATAAATGAAAGAGTTTAGTATTTTTAGTATTACAAAACTTTAATGATAAATAATCTCTATCTCTAATGCTGCAATCAACGTTTTCTTCAAGATAAAATTGATATTCAGTCAAGTAGATGAAGGGAGGTCATGTTGTGCTGTCTCAGATTCTACATATCTCAATATGACTTACACTTGGGTCTCTGAAATACATTTTTAAATTTTTTGATAAAGCTTTACATGGTCATCTGATAAAAAATTCTTTAACTACAAGTAAAATGCACCCTGTCCATATTCTTGTTTTGTTATTTGCCAGAATGTGCAATTGCTGTCTCCATGACCTACTTAATGCAGCAATTTAAACCACCACCTGAATAACAGTTTTCCTTAGGTGTCTTCCTTTTCACCTTATCAGGCTCATAAATGCTTTTTGAACCTCAAAGCTCACATGAAAATTTTCACCATGTATGTATTTTCCAGAAAAGAATGGATTAAAGATAATTGAAAAATTTCACCTCTTTTTCCCTTCTTGCCTTTTATCTGGTGTAGAATTTTTAATTTAAAACCCTTTATAAATTTCAGTGGTTTTGCTTGAACTATGTGATATGCTGACACATGTAGGTGAAAAAAAGTTGGTAAGATCACTTAATAAATATTGCTATAACTTAGTTTGTTAGTTTGAGCTGGGATAGAGTTGCTTTTCTTCACAGTACCCAATACTGGACTATGTTTTGTAATTGTGCTTGAATCTGTGTCAATAACACAGTGATGTTTCAGTTACTGCTGAGCAGTGCTTACACATAGTCAAGGCTCTTTTTGACTTTTGCCCAACCCCATCAGTGAGTAGGCTGGAGGTGCACAAGAAGATGGGAAGGGACACTGCCTGGGACAGCTGACCCCAACTGACCAAAGGGATATTCCATACCATAGGATGTCATGCTCATCATATAAAGCCGGGGGAAGAAGAAGGAAGGAAAGAGTGATGGTATTTGTCCTCCCAAGTAACTGTTAGGTGTGCTGGAGACCAGCTTTCCTGGGGGTGGCTGAACACCTGCCTGCCAATAGGAAGTGGTGAATGAATTTTTGTTTTACTTCTCTTGGGTGTGTGGCTTTTGCTTTGCTTCGTAAGCTGTCTTTATCTCAGTCCAGAGTTTTCTCACTTTTAATATACCAGTTCTCTCCCTTATCCCACTGGTGGGAAGTGAGTGACTGCCCATGTGACTCTTAGTTGCCAGCTGGGGTTAAACCATGACACTAAGCTAAGAATTTGTTTAAATATTCTTTTTGTTGGAAATGCATATTTGATTTTTTTCTCTATATTTATATTCATGTCAGCAAGAACTAATGACTTTTACTGGGAAGGTTTCTCAAATGTAAAAAGAATTTTCTGGGAACAACTCAGTCAGTGCTGTTAGCCATCAGATTCACATTTTCATTTCTGTTTTGCATTACCTATATCCAACTCTTAAAGGTGAGCTCTCAAGTTTTCTTCTAGACCTTAAGGGCATGCTGTCTCTATGCTGATTATTCTGTTTTCTGTATCCCAGTCCCTGTCACCTTTACCTTTATTTAATGTTTTAAGAAGACTATTCTTCCTTCCAAAGCACCATTTTTATTTGATGGAAGGTTCTTTTTGCACTCAGCCCCAGGGGGTGTGACAGTCAAGGACAGAATATAGATGCCTGACTCCTGACCTAGTTGCAGTGAGTGGAGGCATATCCTCTAGTGATTACAACAAAGGCAGTTTGTTGTAATGCTGTTATATAGGGTCTAGCTTTTGTATAAGTGGTTCTCTTTGTATCATATATATGTGCATACTCATTGCAATTTTATTGAGGACAGCTAATAAAATGTGGATCTTTTATAGTTTAAGAATGCAGCTTAAAAAACTATCAGTAACTGCTCATACAGCATATACTCTACCGACAGCTCCCCCCATAGCTCTGTATGTAAAGAAACATTAGTAATGTTTTGCTTACATGATAATCTTCAAATACACTTTCAGGGAAGGTCCGACTATGTGCTGAATTTTCTCCATCATAGTGGATGCAATTGTGGAAAATCAGTGCTTACTTATCACAAACTCTCCCCTACATAGTAGTAGTAGATACTTATACAAAATTCTAGGAGCTATAAAAGCACAAGGCGGAAGTTCTATACACTTGGAAACCAAAATTATCATGACTTAGAATGTGCTAAAATAATTTGAAGTCTTAAGTGTCTGAATACATTTGGTGGTTTTCATTTAACAGTTTTTTTCTAGTTTCCTTTCTCTGGGATTATTTGATTGAAACAAAGATTTTTCAGGATCTGGCTTTATTTTTGAAGAATATTTTAAGTCAATGATACACTTACTTTGAGTCTCTTGAGTCAATTGTTTCATATGCTTCTGTACAATATACATGTCAGTATTTGCCAATGAGTGTATACAGTTGGAATTCTTCTATAATACCTAACCTTCAAATCCATCAACTCTAAACCAGAGTGTGGATGAGCTGCTTAAAGTAATTTTCTGACATGCCTTGTTCAGAACGAGTCTGTTCATAATTCCACAGTGTAAACAAACCAAGATGAATAGAAAAAGGCATGCTGAAGGTACCAGTACTAAACATTTTAAAAATCAAATATATGATTGTTTATTACAGCACACTTGAAAGCTCCTGTTGTACATAATGGAATTTTTAAGAAGAGTTAACTGTACCAGTTCACGGCTCTGTAGTTTGAGTTGCATTTTCTGAACTTACTGTATACAGCCTTTCACATGCTGTCAATAACAAAAGAATAAAAGTCAAAGCTGCTTCTAAGGGCATAGCTGAAGTAATAATCAGAATTAAGTGAATAACGAAACTGATTAATTTACTATTTCAAGTGCAGAAAATCCATGCGGGTTCCATCAAGATTAGTCTATATTATCTATCTGAGGAATTTGCAAGGGAATAGTGAATACCAGATGCTGATGTTGAAGTCTGTTTAATATTAGTGAGTCAATAAAAGTAAAGGGATTTGTAAACAATTTAGATCTCATCTTTGTGATAAAATGATGCATCATTGATGTGTATAGACACACCCTATCTTTCCAGTGCTAGTAATACAAGAAAATTTTTAGATATAATCATTAGAAATAATTTATTTATGACTAATAATGAAAATTAAAGAGCTGTAGCACTGCTTGTTATTAAGTTTGCTTGACCCTATTATAAGTCTTTGTTTTCTGTTGCTAGCACTTTTGGAAAATTTAAATGTGTGTGCTGAAATTCTGCATGCTGGGTATTTCCTGCAGAATGCTTCATAGAATCACAGAATCACGGAATGGTAGAAGTTGGAAGGGACCTTTGGAGATCACTCAGTTCAATCAGCCTTCTAAAGGAGGTTCCCTAGAACAGGTTGTACAGGAATGCATCCAGGCACATTTTTACTATCTCCAGAGAATGAGATTCCACAGCCTCTCTGGGCAGCCAGTTCCAGTACTGTCACCCTCAAAGTAAAGAAGGTTTCCCTTATGTTCAGATGGATCTTCGTGTGTTTCAGTTTATACCCATCACCCCTCATCCTGTCTCTAGGCACCATCGAAAAGAGTCTGCCCCCATTTGCTTGACACCTGCCTTTTAGACTTTAATAAGCATTGATAAAATCTATTCTCAGTCTTCTCTTCTTCAGGCTGAATAGACTCAAATTTGTCAACCTTTCCTCATTAAAGATGTGCTCCAGTCCCTTGATCATCTTTGTGGCCCTTCAGTGGACTCTCTTCAGTAGTTCCTTATCTTTCTTGAATTGGGGAGCCCAGAACTGGACACAGTACTCCAGATGTGGCCTCACTAGGGCAGAGTAGAGAGGGAGGATAACCTTCCTCGATATGCTGTCTACAGTCTCCTTAAGGCACCCCAGGATACCATTGGCCTTCTTGGACACAAGAGCACATTACTGGCTCATCATCAACTAGTTGGACACAAGTGAATGCATTTCACTTCAGGTCAATTCAATGCCTTTGATCACATTTGTTAAAGTTGTAGTCCTAATTGAAAACTTATATAGAAATTGTTTCTTCACTTCTGAGAAATAAGTTAGAAAATACTGTTATTTTTTGTAATGTTACAAATAAAGCTGATGAAATTTGATTTGAAGAGTTTGGGCTTCCTATTTTTGGGTACAGTGATTTGAAGCTTGTATAGGGCTTCATCTGTTAGGAGGGCTGGTGCCGTATTTGTCTTGTGCTGTCCTGGAAATACTGGTCCAAATCTGGGCTGCAGAGCTTCTGCAATGCCAGTAATTTAAACTGTGTCAGAGGACATTCTCAAGTATTGGAAGTCAATCACTCAAGCTCTTAAAACAGAACCATCTCTGTCATGGTTTTGACTTGTATCAACAAGCACGGCACAAGGACTATGTCCAAAGTTTGTGTGCTGCTGCCCTGTTTTGGGGGCTAGTAAAGTTTAATGACTTAGGCACAGCTTCTTCCATTCCAATCTGGCCTCTGTATCATCATGTGCTGCAAGTTTAAAACATTTTTAGCCATTATAAATTATGCTTATACAGTTTAACAGGCAAACAGCAAAAAATATCAGATTTCACTAATAGAACTCAAGCTATTCAAATCTCCAATAATCAACAAGGTTCCAAAAAGTGACTACATCCTACATTTGCCATCTTACAGAACAATTAGGCATGCCCTGGGCTACAGGTGTAAAACTGGATATTTGTGTGACACCTGCTATCAGGGAGTTTATTTCTGCTGTAATCTCATAATCACCCTGGATAACATACTTGTTGCCTAAAATGGGGAGCAATATTACTGAAATGAGAAAGTGACGAGAGCTAGATTTCAAACACAGTTGGAAGTAGATTGGACAAATATTGTAAATCAAACATCTGAAAAGTAGAGAGTGCACATGCAAAATGTTTAGCTGAGGTGACTTGCCCGGCAACTCTGATTCCCTTAGGCAGTATACTGTCATCTTGACCGTGAAGGTATACTTTTTATTCCTGCCCTTCAAGTTTTGTTTTTTTTTCTCATTTCCCATTGGAAGTCTGCAGGAAAGCCGGCAGGAATCAGTGTCTTTCACTGTGCATTAACTGTTTTCCAGAGAGAAGCTTGTCACTCCATGAGGCAGCATGAAGAATAGCATGACACATAGACATTTATTGGAATACAAAAGTTAAATTCTCCAAAGCTGTACACCTCATGCCTATAAGGCAGCATCTTAAAATGCAATCTATGTTAAAAAATACTGTAAAATTATGTATACTAAAAGAAGATTGTATCTTAAATAAAAGCTTCCACTCTTGGACCACCTGTAACTCACAGTTTCCAGATACAAACCTAAATTAATTCTTAATCTTTAGATATTCCATTGATTTACAAGAGTTAAATGTAATAAAAATAGTTTGAGTATCAACATTACTATGAGGCATACTTGCAATAATTTCGTCATCTAGATAAGTAAATATGGTATGTCTTTTGGGTTAGTTTTAGTCACTGATAGGAAAGGAGCCAGCATGGTAATGTGGACTTTTTGAAACTGTACTTAAATTTTTATGATTCCTCCATGTTTTTCTTCTGTACATAGTGAACTGAGTATTGCTATTCTTAAGTTCGGCACTTTGATACTAAGTGAATAAGCAAATGGTCAAAGAGATTTTTGAAGGGAGAATATGAAACTGATAAATTGCATCTGGCTAAACACATATATGCCAGAAAAAGTAATTTTTAATGAAAATGTATAACTTTTTGAAGAAAATAGTGTTTTATTACTGAAGTTTCAAAAAGAACCTGTGATACTCCATTTTTCCATTTTCTAGTTTCAGGATACATTTGGGTATTGTTGAAACTGTCCCAAATCTCCATCTGTGATATTACCTTGCAGCAGAAAGGGTGTGGAAAACTTAAGTAGCAAGTAAGCAAACTGTTTAGTGTTTATTTACTTTGAATAAATTACTCTTCAAATGAGTAGTTTGCTTAGCGTTGAGTCTTTGCACACAGTTACAAGTGTTACTGTAAGAGTCTGTGCTTATGGAATAATACGAGGCTGATCAGCATCTTTACTGTTCTTATACAACCAAAAAAAAAAAAAAAAAGAAACAGATAGAGTCCAAATGATCTAATTTGGGTGCCTGAAAATTTGAAACTCCATCTGTAGAACCTATTCTGGTTGCATAGAACATATTGTGTTTACTTTCATTCTGGAAAAGTCTTGTATTACCACATAACAGTATTCCTCCTAGCAGTAACATAAAAACATTGCTATGTTTGGTATGGTTGGAACTGGTAGCATAAATTAATTTGCTATTTAGTATTCTGAGTGATTTCTGAGTCTTTGGATTAAATATGTCCTTTTCTTCAGAACACATGAATGAACAAATATTTTCTTACTCAAGATTTTCACTGCTTCAAGGATTAGTCTCATGTTTAAGAACTGTTACTTATAGTTTTATTCAGTTCTCAAGCATAGCTGTATGTTTATATAGAGGCTTTCAAATTCCTAAAATACAAAGCTCTCAGTTTACTGGAAATAAAATTAAGGGGGAATTCCTGTACTTTAGATATTTTAAAATATTTGACATATTATGAAGTGAAAGGTGTTTTCACAGATTAAAAACAAACAGCAGTTATGTTAGAGATTTTTTAAGAGAGATTTTCTAAGTGTGGGAGGGTATCTAATGGCAGCTTGCAAACGGGTAATTAGGGAATACTGATATCATTGGAAATCACCAAGCACCTGGGATAAACTGACAGCAACTGACAGTGTATATGCCTTGTCTGACTTGGTTTTAAATCAAGTAGTGCAGAGACTGCTAAGCCATACTAACTTTGTTCCCTTCAGCTGTGTGGAGATGCCCATGTACATGAGAAAGTGGCAAGCTGTCAACCCACAGGACTCTTGTTGAGTCTGTAAAGTTCACTCCTCGATGACCATCTTGTCCAAATTCCATTACATTATATATCATATCATATCATATCATATCTCATCGCATCATAGCAAAACTTTGGGAGTCTGTGTACACATCTCTTTGTTAAAGTTGAACTGGGAAAGTCCGGATATCTGTTGTGCTTCTTGTAGAAGTATCTCTGAGACCCACGGGCATTGTTGGGTGTACCTTCTTTGAAAGTTAGTTATCACTGAGATTAACCTAAATAATTCACAGCTGCCTTATGTAACTTCAGTCTTTGTAGCACAGACTGAGCTCAGTAGTGGACTGCAGTGTCCCTTTACAGTACTGCTTTCAATTATCTCATTGTGACACTTCAGCAGTCCTAGGTCTGCAGATGCAGCACTTAAGATGTGCTTTGCCATCCTGATCATGCTACAGCCATATGCAGATACTCCTGTGGAGACCCCCGGATTGCATGTGCAGCACTTTTGTAGTGTTGTAGAAGCAATTTGGTTTTGGCCCCCTGGCAGTCTTTTTGTAGAAACGGATTATTGTGCCAGTAATGACATCTCTCGAGAAAGAGGATGGATGATCCCGCATCTGGGATAGTAAGACCTACAGAATACAGAGCAGTGTTTGGAGCGAAAGTTTTTTATGTGGACCAGTTACGTGCCTAATCTAGCAGATTTCTTTTGAAATTTCAGTCCCTGGCTACATCATGGCCATGAAAACATTCTGATGGCTTGCAGCACTGTGTTGCAGGCATGACTTTTCAAGCGTTGCAACAAGCTCTCCTGAGGTCTGACAGCACGGATTCTCAGTTCAATCTGAGGCTGATAGGAAAAACTAAAAATATTATCAGCATTTAATAGAAACTAACTAGTGTTGTTTTGTCCCATCCCTAGGTCTTTTATAGAAATATGAGTTTATGTCAGAGTAGAGAAACAGTTGCCATAAATTTAATGACTGAATACCTGTCTTGAGCCATATAAAGAACAGGCACTTGCCAGCCAGGTCTACCACCTGTCCACCTGACTGGATTATCTACTTATTTCTGCACTGTTCCTAGTTTAAAACTCTCCTCACCAGGCTGTCTGGCTGGTTGGCAGAGGTACTTTTGCCCCACTCGACTGAGAGAATCCTATCTCTCCCTTTCTGACCTTGATCCTCAGAGGCTGCAGAAACCAAACCCCTGTTGTTGACCACCAGAACACAACCAGGTATTGCCCCAAGGGATGTTTCTCTGTATTTTGAATATTCATGAATGCTCTTGTACTTTCCATTTGCTAATATGAAAAGTGTACTGAAATCAAGAACTGTGCCTTTAGACACTTATTCAACAACTATAGCTTTTTCTGAAGTAATTAGTATTTTTTTAAATTTTGTTTTCTGATTTCTTAAACTTGACAGTGTGTCTGGGCCATGTTTAGAAGCTCTCTTAAGCCTTAAATACCTTCAAGATATTTTCAACAATGAAAACTGCAGCACACAGCATTTGTATCACTGATGTCTTGAGGCAGGAGATAGGGAATCCTCAGTCAAAAGCCTGTCAATCAACTTTTAATTTACAGCCTGCTACATGCTATATCATCAGTGGTGGACAGTTATGGACATTTTCTCCAAATATGTGGCTCTTAGGGGGCGAGTTATTTTCTCGATGTGAGGGCTTTGATGTTTTTGAAGTGAAATAGATGTCCAGACTGAGGATACTTCCATCATTGTGAGGTGTTCTATAAGTTTTAAAGTCTTTGTAGGATGGTGTGATATGGTAGAATGATGTAATAATTCCACTTCTTAGTTAGTGTCATTAATTCTTGGTTTTGTCTTTTATTTCTTGCCAATCTGCAAAATAATAGAATCCGAGGTAATGGCAGGAAGATGTGTCAAGGAAGGTTTAAGTAGGATATTAGCAAAAGATTCTCTACTCAGAGGGTGGTGGAACCCTGGAACATGATCCCCAGGGAAGCAGTCATGGCACTTCAAGCCTGGTAATATTCAAGAAGCATTTGGCCCTCAGACACATAGTGTGAATATTGGGGTTGTGGACTTTATAATCCTTCTGAGTCCATTCCAACTTGTGGCATTCTATGATTCCGTGGTTTGTTTCTTTTACTTTGTGCAGTTTTTAATAATTTATTGACTTGGCCAAGGACCTTCATAGAGATTTCTAGATTGAGTCATACTATGTGATAGCTAGACCTGGGGCTACTGAGATCAGACTGTGTGCTTTCAATTTAAAGTACTCATGAGTGAGCTGATGTATGTATGAGCATATTACATTTTCAACTGACAGTCTTCTCAAAAAATCAAAAATTGAAGGGCAATAAACATACCCTGTCCTTTAATTTCTAGAGCATTCTTCCCCACCAAAGTGAAGTACGCACATATATGAAGGATACAGAGGAAGCTTGTGCTATTCTGCTTGATGCTGATAACGAGACATGCATTTCCTCTCTGCAAATAAACTGGATCTTACAAAGAACTTTGCCTTTTTGTAGTGTATTACATTTCTTATTTGTGGTAAAGACAAAATAAGTTTGGTTAATTTAACTGAGGGAAGCACGGTGAGGAGAAGAGTTAAATTATAATTGGTTTTAAATTATAACAATCTGCTCAGAAACAGATGAAAATAAATCATAGTTTCCTGTTCTAGCTTTGTCTTTTGACATGAGCAGAAAAAAGTTAAATGAAGTGGAATTAACTCCACCACCATAGAATAATCAATTTCTGTCTGAGAACTGAGATGGCCATCTGGTTTTAGATAACACAGGACAAAGGCATAAAATTTATGTAAGGGTTTGAATGTAATACAGAAAAAAAGAAATACATCAGTAAAATACACCCAGACTACACCCAGAAAATTACAAGAACATCTGTGCTTGTCTAAAATTTGCTAAAAATTGAAGAAGTGGCCTAAAATTCAAAAAGCAAGTCTTCTTGTGAGAGAAAATATCTTCCACAAAGATCTGGATTTTCTTTGAAGCTCTTTGAACAGTTAACTTCTCTGCAAGAAAAATCCCCATTTCCACTATTTTATTACTATGCTACCCCAAACCAGTGTAATAAAACCAGTTTGAAATAAATAAGGTCTTAATGATTTTACACATAAAAAAGCAGAACATGTCTATATCAGCCATTAAGAGCAGCAGTTTTAAATTTTATATTTGTTTTGTGTCTATAAAAACAAGTCAATGTGTTTCAGGTTAGATATCTTCTTCTAGCAATGGAAGAAATGTTATTCTTCAAAATAAGTACTTCTTTTGACTTCCTGAAATTGCTCTATAAGCCAGAAACATACATGATAGGTGCAGAATTGCTTCCTCTAAAATCCCAAGATTATTCAGTATTTATAAAAAAGATTGTGTAAGAAAAGTGAATGCTGATAAAAAAATAGCTCAAAATGAAATAAAAGATTTGAGAGAAACTGTCTCCAGCATTACAGATACAGACTCTAGTTGCTGGAGGCTGAGAAAGTAGGAAGGGCTGTATTTCAACCGATAAAGAAAACAGCGATGAGTAAAACAAAATATTTTCTTCTCATCTCATACTTTTTCACTTAAGGACATGCAGCAGCTGCAATTTATTTTATATAAAGTAATTGTCAGCCAGTGACCTAGACATGCTCACAGATAACACTTTGGTGTTGTGCATATCACTGTTTATGCATGAGAATCAGGAAGACTGGGTGGAGGAATGGCAGAATGTGAAGATATTACCCAGCTTGCAGCAGGAAAGGGATTATTCTCACCTTCGGTTCCCATTCTTTTCTATGGTTGCTTAGGGAAGGATGATAAATTTGAGGTTTGGGAGAGGATAAGGAAAGGGTCACAGAGAAGACTTTAAAACAGTAGCTGAAGGAGTTTCCTGCTCCTCTTATTTTGATTTCTAGGTATTAACATTATCCCTTGAGGAAATGTACAGCTGGCTGAATGTGTGTTTCATTTCTGGGGAAGAAATGTTTTATCAGAGACTTTTATTTTATTTTATTTTATTTTATTTTATTTTATTTTATTTTATTTTATTTTATTTTATTTTATTTTATTTTATTTTATTTTATTTTATTTCTTACATACTGTTCTGTCAGTTTTTATATCACTCTAAAAATAAAAGATTGTAAGAAGGAGAATTCTACCCCACAATGTGCAGGGTATACATGTAATTTAAATTTTGTACTTGTCTGTACATATCCTTTCCACTACAGCCACCTGCATTTTATTGATATTGAAGGTGAGGGCTACTTCTACCTCTTCTAAAGAGAACACATGTTGGAGAAAGAGTATGCTGCCATTCTCCCTACACTGTGTCTCTCTTTTCCTCATGAAAAAAATGTTATTGATAATTTTTGTCATATAAGGGTATATTCTGTCTCTTTTGTTTTATGGTTCCCTTTCCTATTCTGACTTAAGACGGATGTATCTGTTGCTGCCTCCATGTAATCTCCCAGGCTCTTTGCTGCAGCTGTGGGAGTGTGACTGCGGAACTTGAATGAGGTGCCTAGCTAGCAGACATGTCTAATGAGATATTTGTGTTTCATCAAAGCTAACTTTGAAGCAGGGACACACAGGAAGTAGCTTTCAAGAAGATTTACACACAGATGAAGGAGCATGTTTGTGTCAGGAAGACCTGTCTGAGGTCACGCACCTGTGACTGCTCAACACCAGAGAAGATAGATTTCCCTCGCCATTCCTGAGCTTAATCTGTTTCTATCATTTCTATTACTGAAGACATATATTTTACCTCCCAAACACTCTATAAAAATAAGAGAGACAAGCACTCAGGTAAGTTTCAGATACCTTGTAAACAGAAGGCATGTGGCTGTTGCCTATGACTTGTTCTGTGTGTTATTGGCTGACTTAAAGCAAGAAGCAGGTCTTGAAATTACAGAGCTGCCCTTTTTTAGACCCACTTAACCGGTTGTTTCTATTTTTTCCTTCAGGTTTTTTTTTTTTTTAATCTGTCATGTATGACTTAAAAATTCATAACCAGTGGTTATGGGCATTCCAGATTTGTATAAATTTTTATTACGAATAGTGATGAGAGGCTCCACACAATTAATTCCCCATCTTGTCTCAGTGGATTCCTGGTAGAAAAGAAAAGCTGTGATTTGGTAGACTGAGGGCTCTAAAAGTTAAATCTTATACACAGGGCAGCAAATGTAGGGGAAAGGGAGCTGAAGTGGTTATGGTCAGTGTGAAGTTCAGTGGGAAAGCAGAGCCTGAGGCTTATGTTACAGTGTCCAGTGAGACAGGCATTGCAGAGCATGGGACTGTAGAAGAAAATGGCTTGGGGAAAAACCTTTAGCAGATTAAACAGAAAAAAATACATTAAACTTTGGAAATGTTATAAAGGAGGAGCATTCAGGATCAGTCAGAGCTGGGGTTGTGGATTCAGAGGCTGGATGCCTTCTCTCTCAGACTGTGAGGCTGTATGATTAGCTAGTGGTTGCAACGACTCTGTGATTGGTGGGAACTGAAAATCTGGAGTGGAGTGAATGCTAGTTCCTGGCATACAGAGTCCAGAACACTTGTACCAAGAAACTTGGTGAATTTTTAAATTTTATCTTTACAGAGTTCACATAAAGACATTTCTTAACTCTGACCAGTAAGTCAAGTAGTGCAAGGAAACCTATGTTTGCACACTCGAAGCAGTAATGTGTGTAAAATACCAAAATTAAATAGAAAGCTGGAAACTGCCCTGAAACTCAGTGTAGTTTTACTTTATGTTCTTGCTTAACTCATCTACAATCTGAAGTCTCACAGTGCCTTACTGCATGTAGGACCAATGACATGCTGAATCAAAATACAAGTGCGGCCAAATGAACCAGAAACTCATTGGTTCAGAAGGGAAGTGCTCTAATGAATTCTGTATCTAACACAATTTTTTTAAAAAAATCAGCCCTTGCTGACTCTGAAATCACCTCTTATCTCAGCCAAATCGGGTAGATCTTGATTCGTAGTGTGACAACACTGGGTATTATAATGGTGGAAAAGCTACCACTGGAAACAGATTGGTGTTTTTTCCAGTTGAAGAATGGTGCTCCACTTGTGATTCACCTAAGATTGTGTATGTTTATTGTGTTAGTCTACTATTTGAATGCTGTTTGAATGAACACAGCTAGGAAAGGATCAGGCTGTGACTGAGACCCCAGCTTTTCCTTCTGCACTCGGCAACCTTTTATTTATTTCCATAATATACTGTGGTTTGTCACACTGGGCCTCCAAGCTGTCTCCTTCAAGGATTTTTAATAAATGGAAAATGGGAATGGAGAGTGACACTTGGGCAGGAACAAATAAACGGGTAATAACATCTGCTGGAAGAGAAGCTGGAAGACAGTAGTCCAAATGATAGTGTGACTGCAAAGCTTTCTCAACACCCAGGTTTGGAGCATGAGCTGTCTTTCTGGTTATTGTGAGGAGAAGCTATAAAGCCTCACTGAAAAGTATGAGTGACAAGCAAGAGAAACCCTGGAGAATTTGTGTACTCTATCTGACTGGCACGATCTTGGTCTTTGTTTCAGATTTACGCCCAGCGTTGTCCTTGGTTTTCACTTTCAGTTTTGATAAGGACACTACAACATATGGGATCTTCTGACTATACTGATGCTGTTAAAGAAGTACAGAAAAAGAGGAGTTTTTGGAGATCGGGAAGAGGCAGTATGCCAAAATGTGAGATGAATCCTTTGATTCTCACTGGTTTTGGCTAAGCTGTATTTCAGGTTTTAGGGAAATGAAACAGAAATGTGCAAACGAAAGGTTTGACTTACAGCTTTCATGGCCTGTACAAGATATATCATGTTAGAGAATAACCTTTTTTCACTGGGAGGTGCTCAAGTCTGCCCTGTACCTTCATTAACTTATAAACTACTGTAACTAATATGGATGAAAAATTATTGTGGGCTTGTGCACAGGATCAGATCCTTCTTGGCTAAGGGAGACTATACATGTACATTTGTTAGCTGGCTCTAATTCCAAAAGAAAACAGTTGTCTCTGGGCTCTCTGCTTTTGAGGGCAGTCATCAAGGAGGTAAAGAAATTATTTTCTGTAGTCTTCCTTTCCCAATTTCTTCCTGACAATTTAAGTTTAATAGATCTAGCAGTTCCAAGGTAAGAAATATTCCACATGCCAAGCAAAGCTGACAAAATTAATATGATGGACTATACACAGATGCCCCCAAGAAAGTGGATGTTACTTTTCAGAATGATTGTGGACTGCCAGGGGCACAAATTTCTTCCACATTTTGGTAGTTCTCTGGCTATGGATTAAAAAAATGAAGATGCTTGTTACTGAGGCATACACTTGCTAGCTCCCAAATAAATGGGTGAAAGGTCTTGACAACCCACTTTTGCTGCCAAGCTAGTTCATTTGTGTAATAGACTCACGTTTTGCTCAAAGGCCTAAAGGAATCTAGAAGCGAGCAGCCCCTTTACAGTAATACATTTTCACTACAAAATGCAGGTAAGTGTAACTCCCTATTAAAATTCAATGATACACATTGTATATGTTCCCCACTGCCCCCCCGCCCCTCCTCCCCCTTATGTATTAATTGCATTCATTGTACTTTGAATCTATCTTATATTGGTATAGTAGAATTAATGTGACTGTAAGATCCAATGTCATCTCTCAACATCATTAGATAGCTATACATGCTTTTGTAGATAGGTACTCAGTTCAGCGTTGCTCGTTTAGGGATGCGTTACGGAGTTGTGCAGCTGTGCAAATATTGGTAAGGTATGCCAAGTCAGGCAGTATTAAGGGAAAATTAGAGTCCCCTTAATGACTTATTTCTCTGTCCCTTCACTCCTGCTAAAACTACCCCTTTCATTGCCACAGTTTTTAAATAAAAATTAACAGTATGTTTTGTATTACTTGTGAAGGTTACCCCTGTTTTATTGAGGAAGATCAGAGCTGAAATGATCTCACGAAGGTCACAGTACTAATCAACAGGAAAAAATGCTGATTTTCTTTCCATTTCAGCTTTCTCCATTGCATTAAGGGAAAGTTTTCATGAACCTTTTCCTTTCATGGTGTTATGTTTTTGTCCATATTATGTTAAATATATATAATTTAGCTTTTTTTGGCCTGAAAGCTTGTGGCACGGAACACTTTTGAGTGTGAAAAGCAGACTTAAAAGAGCACTTCAGCAGACAGATCAGAAATCAGGTGAACATATGCAACTCTTTCTCTTATTATCAACATTTCGAAATATCCAGTTGGAGGAGTTTCTGCCTACAGTTTCTACAGTGGTCTTTCACTTGTCAGATGCAGAAAGAAGCACGTTTTTTTCCTCTTTTATCGTGTGACCCTCTGGCCACAAAGAACTTGGCTTTCCTTCATCATGCCTCTCTGTACTTCGACAATCTGGAAAGAGGTAATATGACTATCTTACTTTCTGTTGAAGCTGTGCAGGGATGGTAAGAGGAAGGCTGGTCTTATACCTCTATCCATCTCACATTTTTTAGCATTTCTTCTAGTATAGAACACAAAACAAGAACAATGACATTTTCACTTTATTGACTTCTGATTTATTTGATGCAATGTTGATTTTTTTTAGTGTTTGTTTCTCAGTTATCTAATTTGGAATTTGTGAACATTTGCCTCTATGCTGAACAGCTTTCAAGAAAAGCTTAAGTAGAAAATATGAATTTTAGAAAGCTGAAATGCAGTCTATTAACTATTTGCTATGGTGAAAAAAATTGGCACTATTTCACAATTAAAATTTGACTATAGCCTAAAAAATTACATGTCTTTTTCTGATATGTGTATCACATGCTGGAAAATTTGTGGCAACAGTTTCCAACAATTATAAGATAGTAGTTCTATTTGTTTTTAAATATTGTTATTGATTGATGTTTTTATTAAAAAGCTAGCAGAAAAAGGAATAGCAGGAGACAAAATTAATCAATTTTATAATTACAACTTCATTTTTTTCCCGTAAAAGTCATTAATAGTTTGTAGAATCCCTAAAATGTCTAGAATAAAATCTATGAATTAAAGGTGATGACATTTATTTTATTGAAGACCATTTACTTAATTGATTTCTGTTCTGCTGCCTTAGAAAACTGGCAACAAGACAGCTAAGGAGTGCTTTTATTGATCAATACACTTCAAGGGTAGAGCAAGAGGCAGGAGCTTTACTTACACATGTTAATTTATAGGATTTCTTTTTAGTAACTTGAGCATTAAAAAATATTTGGTCTGGGTCAACCTGAAACGTTATTATGCTTTAGAGAGGTCAACCTAAAATGTTTATTTCCCCCAGAAAAAGTATTTTCTTAGAGTGTTTGACTACTTGATCCTATTTTTATACTTAAAAGCTTTGATTTTGAAAAAGAAAGGGAAATACGTACATAATTATGAAATGAAATGAAATGAGTAGTTAGGAAATTAAAAGTCACTTGATCATTCCATGTTTTTATCTTTTTAAATTATTGTTATTATGCATTTCTTATTTTATTAAATGGAGCCTGATTTTCCAAACAATTTTAGAAGCTACTTTTGGGGCAAATTTAGAATTTGTAATCCTTGTGGAAACCTGCTGTTCCCTCTCTTTTGCTTTTCAGTCACACATACAGTTACAATACTACAGTGCTACCTGTTTTCACGTATTTAGAAAACAAACAGGTAAAAATGCACACAGAAAAACTAGAAGGCATATACTGGTGACAGTAGAAAACTTCCTGTGGGGTTCTCACCACATGTCCCATTGCAAAGATAACTGTTTTAAGCTAAGGTACCTCGGAGGGGAAAAGAAGGAATTAAGAAGTACAAGGAAAGTGATTTTCTTTCAGGAGGAGGTAATTTGCTTTTTTAAAAAAAATCAAGGGTTTTGTAATAATGAATGGAAATGCTTCACATCTAAATAGTGATGCTACAGTGCATGGGCTATAATACTAGCATACAGTAGTAGTTGAAAATACTACTGCAGCTTGCAGAAGTGCTCCAAGGAGTGATCTCAGCAGTGGTCTGGCCAGCAAAAGGTGAATTTAGCCTTCTCCAGTTAGATGAGTAGTTTACTGAGCACAGTACTCTAAGGCTGCCTACTTAGTGCTTTGAGGCTATGTTTAGTGATAACCTTTGCAATTATTATTAAACAGGCAATGTTTGCACTGATTTCAATGATAGTTTGTCTAGCTTTTGGGCTTCTGGATCCAATTATTTTCCAAGAACTCAAACAAGCTATTTCCACTTAAGCTCATTTCAGCAGAAGGATATTCAAACTTCTGCATATACCCACACATACGCTTATACTCACCCAGCCACTTTCCTGTGCTAATATTGCATTACTCTAGTGCTGGATATTCTGTTACTCTAATTCTTATCTATACCAATTTGATGACAGAAGTCTTTTAACTAAAGAAGCAAATAAGTCACAAAATATGTTATCACCTTAAATTAGCAGGAAAAAGAGATTAAGAACTCACTATGTAATAATTTTTCTTTTATCATTATCTTCCTCTGCAGAGACAAATTAGAATATTCATCTGTTTCTGGACAGATTCTTGCCTCTGCTCCACTAATTTTACATTGTCTAAAAGTGAAGGATTTGCTTCCTGAATTCCACAAGGGAGGCAAGAGTTGCTTCGGGCTTGAGATATCCCCTGGAGACATATCACTAAGACCAAGCATGGTACCAGATGGAAGGGTGGGTGACTGGGAGGTTGGTACCACAAGGTGAAAGAAGATTCAACTGCTCATAATTTACAGCACTTGCAATTTCCCACTGGTTTCCTTCAGTAGATGCAGTCAGTAACAGCAACAAGAATTGAAGAAATGGAACTTCAAAAAAACCAACCCCAAATAGCCCCATGTAAATGTCCTGCTTCTATTCTTAAGAAGCTATTACATCATTATCACAGTATTTTAAGATAAATATTTGACATACCTGTTTCTGCTATATGACCAGTCATAGCATATTTTGGATATTAATATAAGAACCCTAGTTAACACTGAATTATGCTTGCTTTAGGACTCTTTTACCCTCTTTCAGCTATTCATTTTTCTTCCATGATTGTCTGCCTACGTACTATCCAGACATGACTGGTAGTGAAGAAGGTCTCACCCTTCACAGAGGAATATGCTTGTGATGGGGAGTGCTATGTCATTTGATCCAGATGAACTAACTGAACTCTTATCTTCTCCTTCAGGATTGCATCTGTGTTATTATTAGCTTTGTGGATTTATTCTCTGTGGAGAAGTTGAGGCTGAGTGGTGTCTCAATGAAGAAACACTACAAGAAGGGATCTGGTACACTGTTACGTAAAGCTCCACCTGAGAGACCTTTAGAAATCTCTGTAGTATGGGTCTGACAAATTGTATAGCAAATGAACTCTTTGCCATTTGCTAAGTATAAGATGGTGTTTATTTGAGAGAATCTAGCTGAATTTTATTCAAGATTACTCTTCATATCCTTTTCCTGTGTGTTTCATCAGTAAGTAGGTTAAAATCTTGAGTCTATGCTTTGCCATAAAACGACCCATCCTGGTCTTTGTCTGAAGTAGGATATGAGATGAGGCATTGCACCTGATTAGTCAGTCAATCTTGCAGTTACTGATTTTTTGTAATGGGATCCAACAGTGTCTAATTTCTGCATCTTTGTCTAGTAACAGATAAAATTCCATTCAAATCACACACAGTCATGGGGGATAAGCAGATATCAAAGCTAAAAAAAAAATAAAATCCCAGAATATAGTAAATCTCTGATTTGTTTAAAGCACGTTTGCAAAAAATGTCTTAGAAAGTTGTGCTGATTGTAATACCTACTGGTGTGGTGTGTATGACCTTTCATTGAACATCATTATTAGCGTACACGTGTGCTACGCTGCTATGTGCACTAACACTCACTAGGATATTCAATGACTGGTGATGCACATCTACCTGTACACCTCTTCTCTTTAACTGTTCTGAAGTCTTTAAACCCCCAGTGATTTCGTCTGGGTTAAACCACAACATTTTCCTGCCTGTGCTGTGCAATGCACAGAGAACTGTTCCAATGTCATATTACGTTATGTGGGCCAGTGATGTGTCTCTCAGCTATGGCAAATACATGCAACCTCACTCCTACTATGTGTCTTATTTGCTTTGAAATCATGTATCTAGAACACTGAACAATTACATTCCCCGCATACAAAGGAGACAATATACATTAAGGTACAAATTACACTCTCTGGCTTTATTGATTTTTTTAAGATGTGACACTTAACAAAATGTTGGAGTTGGGCTTTAGAAATTTTTTTTTTTGCTGTTCAGTTTCCTTCGCTAATTTGTATAGTGAATATTAATCTTCTAACATAAGTGGGTTTCTTGATTTTTAAATGACATTTAAAACATTTGTATGAGTAAATAGCAGGTCTTTAAAATACTTTGTGAAAAGAAGTATTGATAAAGAAGGCACATAATTAAAAACAATGCTTAAAAAAAGAAAATAACTCAGGTTCAACAAAGTTACATTTGTAGAGAAAAATAAATTCTGAGTGATTGTTGAGCATTTCAGCAAAGGAGGATATGAGCAGTCAGCCAGAAAAAATTGAATCCCTTGTTTAAAGACAGGATGGATGGAGGTCTTGTTTTTCTCTAGTCTGACACTTTCTTGAATGTGCTTACTAAATTTCTGTTGTCACAAATCTAAATATTAGTATTTGTTTTTTCACTGTGAGGTGGATGTCCACCCAGCTCTGACCCCTTATCATCCTGTTCAGAGACTCATGGGAACAAACCTCTGATCTCTTCTTTCTTTTCCTAGAGTCCTAGTGTTAACTGGGAGAGAAATCATGCTTAGCGGGATCATCCCAGAATGAATCTACAGAAGTAACAGGACAAAAACATTCCTGGACTACCCCTGCATTGATACAGCTGGTGAAACTTTGAAAACTGAGGGAACAACAAGGGTTTGTGCAACTTTTTTTTTAACGGATGGTTTAGCATAATTTTAATACAGAGTAGACTACTTACATTCTTTTATTGTCTTTTTATTTCCCACTGAGCCATTATTTAACACTTTAAAATGTTCCTCTGTGAGTAAAATGATATAGTACATTAATCTGCTCTAAAAATACTGAAGTTCATTATATTTGAATTATATAGTTGGGGTAATTAAAAATTTTAATTTCATGGAGTGCATTCATGGAAGGTGGTTCAGGAAAACAAGAAATGGTACATTGGCTTCAGATAACTTCCTTCATTAACAAACATGAAAAATTGTCTTGAAAAGTTGCATTTCTGACATACTCACTGGAAGATTTACAGAAGGTTAACTTAATGGACAGTTGTGAGAGGGCAGCAAACACAGAGCTGCCAGAGTTAGCGCTTCTCAAAGGAAGAGATGTAAGCAGAGTAATTTCCTTCATAAAACGACAGCCCTACCCACTCATATCATCCAAACCAACCTAGGCAGAGCTCTGTCAAATTTAGACAGTAGGGGGCCAATACCAGCCTTCAGAAAAAAAAAAGGAACAAAGAGACAACGCTACAGGTGCAAATTCATAAGACAGTCCTCACTGCCCTGAACTCTGTCTCCATGCAAATTGGCAGTTTTCATCTGAAATGAGTATTTTCACAACCCACAAAAATGGATTTGAGGATAAAGTAAGTTACATTCAAGTAGCAGAGAAACTTGCAGACATAAAATGGTATCATTATTCTTTCTAAAAGCAAATTAATATATTGCTAATCAGAGGCATCATATTCCTTACAGTATATTTTCTAATATTTCTTCTAAGAAATATTTCTTTATATTGGAAAGTTTTTTTGAGAATCTAAGAAATCTTTTGATAATTTACATTTTATTCTGAAATTGATAGTAGGATTGTTTTTACAAAACATTTTTGCAACGAAGTCCATCTCAGAAAGGAGATACCGCAAAATGTGTGTAACACTTGCTATTAAATTTGCCTGTATTTACTTCTGTGTTTTATTGATTACCGTGTGCTACTGTCCTCATGCTTGATGTGGTTAACTTAGCTTACTTGCAACAACTATCCCTCTAGCTCTGACCTTGCAGGCCACATTTGCTTTGCTGCTGCTAGTCTGTTGGCAGGGAACCCACTGTACTTCCATCTGCTAAACTCTGGAGAATTTCATGTGTCCAGCAGCAAAAGTGCCTGAAAAAGTTTTTGCAAAATTTCAAAATAGTCTTTCAGCTGCGATAAGAGGCACAAATAAAACAACTTCCATGAACAAAACTCAAATCAGATCCAGATGAAGTTTATTAGGATGTTTTCACTCACTCTCATAGCAATGGAACATCTCATTTTGGCATGATCTTTCACTTCAAATTATAAAGTAATAAAATCCATTGATATTAGAACTAAACCACGTGAGATTTTCTTTTAACAATGCCAAAATTATGGGGTTTTTGTGATTTCAGTAATGTTTTCTCTGCATTCTTTGAACTTGAACCCATTTCTTCACAAGTTAGCAAGGGTATGTTACTGGAACGCACAAACCATGAAATCACATTAATAAACTCATCACCTGAAAAACATTCCTAATCATTCTATCTCTTTTTTTTAAGGTGATATGGAATGCCTTGCAAAATTTATTAGGATATTTTCTGTCTCCAAGGTAAAAAATAAATTTATAAGCATATGTATCCATCTGCTCCAATCTGCATAACTATTCTGACCATAAGTCTTTCTAAGAAAATGTACCACTGCCTGTACGCAGGAATCTAAGCCCGGATTCCTGTTTTTGAAAAACCTTGCCTGGAATTTGAACCCGTTCTTTTGGAATATAACGGAAGTTTTCACAGTGATTTATCTGGAGAACGAATCTAGAGATAAGATTCTCATTAACATTGTAAAACGGATTTCATATCCATTTCTTTTCTCTCAAACAGAAGTCTTTATGCTTACACAGTAAATATAAAGCTCAATCCTCTGTGTCAAGTGGCCATTACAGCAGGCATCCCAGCTGAGCAGAGGGTTTGGATCAGATGTCCTCCAGAGGTCCCTTCCAACCTCAACCCTTCTGTGATTCTGTGATTTGGTATATAAAAGGCTTCATAGAATTGTTGCTGAGTAATCTCTTGTTCAAATCTAAAAATTAGTGAATAGATAATCAGGAATTAATTTAGATGAAACATTCTTTTTAAGTCTGATTCTGAGCTCTACCTTCACAGGCTATATTGATGTACTCTGGTATAAAAGCTGAGGCAGATTCTTCTCTGGAGCAGTTTTATATTATTTGCTTTTACTTTACTTTTTCACTTTACCTGTATGGTCTGATTTATTTGTATTTGTATGGACTGATTCTAAATTCCCATTAATTCTGCCCAAAGAAGTTTAATAGTGTCCGTCCTTGGAGACATTCAGAACTTGACTGGCAATGACCCCGAGCTATGTGACAAAATCTTGAAGTTGGAACTAACTTTCAGTAGGCTTAGAGAAGTAAATTGCACCTGCAGGGATTCCTTCCAACTTGAATTTCTCTAACTTCTCCCTGTTTTTCCCAATTTTATACGGAAATTTAGGTTGGCATTAGAAATAAAAGTGTAATATTTTGAGGTATGTTCCTCTCTCAGTCACAGTCATTGAGAAAAGAGACTTAGATATTTATCTTCTCAGTAAATCGAATCCTCTTAGGATGTTGCCAACTTAAAAAAGATACCTGTATGCCTTCATTAAGGTCTGACACTTTTAGAAGAATCTTACTGTTCTTTTACTTTTTATTTCATAAGAGAAACAATGAATAATCAATGTAACTACTGATTGCAACTGATTATGATTTATTCAGAGGTGAGGATATGGATAACCATTGAGAAATTTCCAGGTTTTAGGTATGTCTTTTTTATTAAAAATCCTTTTTAATTGAAACAAAAAGAAAATATGTTGGTTTGCAGCAAGGTATGTCAAAGCCACCTGTGTAATTACTGGTCCAGGTTTGTTTCAGAAACTTGTTGGTTCCAAAGAGAATAATATAGAATAATTAGAAACAGACTACAGCTTTCTTCCTTTACAGGAAGGTAAACTTGGATCAAAATGATATGAGTGAACTGTGGAACTTCTTCACTTTTGTTTACGTGCATAAATCTTATATTAGCCAGAAAATTCTTACTGTCTGTTTTCTGCTTTGTTCTTGTCTTCTCCTTATGACAGAAGAGGAATGAGGAAGACGGCACAGCCCTTGTCTATTGTAATCTGCTGAGAATTCCCAGCATACATAGGAAATGATAGCTGGACAATGAAATTGATTGGAAAGGCAACACCCCCACTCCTCCCCAAATGCTCAGTGGCTCCTTACTTACAAAAATGTAATTTTAAGCCATTAGATAAAGTAGAGTTTAATAATTAAATGCATTTAATTTTGCCATTCATGCACTGAGATGTGAACAGATTTCCAGGCAGTCAGTTTATGTCCAGAAATATGAGCATTATAACAAAATATGCAATATGCACAGTGTCCCTTTTATGCTTGGTTCTTCACCACAAAGTCATGAGGAAGGTTTATGACTGAAACATTAATTAAAACGCTTTTTTAAGCACTCTAAATGACAAACCTGAATAAATTAGAATCACAGAATCATAGAATAACCAGGTTGGAAGAGACCCACCATCATCGAGTCCAACCATTCCTATCAAACACTAAACCATGCCCCTCAGCACCTCGTCCACCCGTGCCTTAAACACCTCCAGGGAAGGTGAATCAGCCACCTCCCTGGGCAGCCTGTTCCAGTGCCCAATGACCCTTTCTGTGAAAAATTTTTTCCTAATGTCCAGCCTAAATCTCCCCTGGCGGAGCTTGAGGCCATTTCCTCTTGTCCTGTCCCCTGTCACTTGGGAGAAGAGGCCAGCACCCTCCTCTCTACAACCTCCTTTCAGGTAGTTATAGAGAGCAATGAGGTCTCCCCTCAGCCTCCTCTTCTCCAGGCTGAACAAACCCAGCTCTCTCAGCCATTCCTCATAAGGCCTGTTCCCCAGCCCTTTCACCAGCTTTGTTCCTCTTCTCTGGACTCACCCCAGAGCCTCAACATCCTTCTTGTGGTGAGGGGCCCAGAACTGAACACAGTATTCAAGGAGCGGTCTCACCAGTGCCGAGTACAGAGGGAGAATAACCTCCCTGGACCTGCTGGTCACGCTGTTTCTGATACAAGCCAAGATGCCATTGGCCTTCTTGGCCACCTGGGCACACTGCTGGCTCATGTTCAGTCGGCTGTCAACCAACACCCCCAGGTCCCTCTCCTCCGGGCAGCTTTCTAGACAGACTTCTCCTAGTCTGTAGCACTGCACAGGGTTGTTGTGCCCCAAGTGCAGGACCCGGCACTTGGCCTTGTTAAACCTCATGCCATTGGACTCTGCCCAGCGGTCCAGCCTGTTCAGATCCCTTTGCAGAGCCTCCCTACCCTCCAGCAGATCAACACTTCCACCCAGCTTAGTGTCGTCCGCAAACTTGCTAAGGGTGCAAATTAGGATACAGTGCTTTGAAAAAGACAGTAAAACTCCATTTGTGTGCTTGTGTGTGTCTGGGAGGGAAAAGGGTAAAACCAATTTGAAATGTGTAGAGCATGAAGTTCTGTATTATACAAGCTTCACAATGTATAAAAGCTATGTAATCTGAGTGTATACACCTGCTGAAATCAGGTGGGAAAGAGATAAAAATTGTGCTTCTCTTTTTTCCTCGCAGAGTTGTCAACGCTTTTAAGATCCTCCAAGTCTTTTGAGCTATTTCAGAGGTAAAAAATGTAGTCTAGAAAAATGGATGAGGGGCTCTAATACCCTGGAGAAGTAAAAAGATTTCTTTTCATATAAATTGCAGCTTATTATGTCAGCAGTTTATGGAGGTTTTCTTTTTTTTTATAAGTTATAATAACTTTCTCATTTTTCTGCTGGAAGAACAGTTAGTTTCTTTGAGAGGAGGATGTTCAACTGCCTAGAAGAAATTATTGTCTTTTTCCTTCCCTTTCAGTTAGACACAGACTTTGTGAACTCATAATTATTGAAATTACCTTTCCTGTGAACTATGCTGTTTTTTTTCCTGTCCCCACTCCCCACATTAATTTATAGTGGTGCAAGTGTTGTTATTTACCAACACTCATAATGGAGGACTGCCTAGGAAAACAGACCCGTGGGATCAGGATAAGAAAGGAGGGGTAAAATGTATTCTTTTGTTTCTTGAAGTCAGTATTTGGGGCCAAAATAAATTTGCCTCCTTTAACTATTCCCAGCTTAAACACATGCCCAGTTTGTAATTGTCTTTCTAAGGACAAATACAATGTTTTAAAAGTCTCATAATTGGGAGAAAGTAAGACTGTGGACCTCCATCTTCCCACAGTCCAATGCAGTGTGGGAAGAAACCGCGGGGTTTCTTCTCTTTGCTGCAGCTGTATTTTCCCCTTTTGCAACCCAGCTCTAGGAGGCACTTCTTTGGACTTCAATTACTGTCAATTATAGGATGTGTGAAAGCTTTACAATAACGTCACCATTACACATGGTGCCACCCCTGGTGTTGTCCAGTCTGGCTGACTGCCAGGCGTGATCTTCTGGACATGCATTATACAGTGGGCACTTGTTCAACTACCTGGTCATCCCAACTGTAAGTGGAGTCCACAGCAGGGTCAAAGGATGATGACCTACATTCTTAAGATAAGAAGGCTTAACAACAGGACAGCAGTTTTTTCTTGTGCTTTTACTGGCCTTTAATAAGGAAGGACTTGACAACTCTTGGAAAATTTCTTGTTGTATGCTGGCACCAATAGGTGGCCTTCGGGAGGCAGGAAACCTGCTCGAGGAGGTACTTTACCAAGTCTTGTCAGCTTGGACATGAAATCATACTGAAGAAATCAAAGCAAACAACATTGCCTAGTGAGAAAATTGCCCATTGACAGAAGTCTCTTAGACACTGTAAGGTAAACCTCAGTAAGGAGTGACTTTGCTGTGAAATAGCCGAGATATCAAGAACTGAACATTTCTTTCTTTGATATAAAAGAAATGGGTCTTTTGCCTTCTGAGGATGGGAGTTTGTTAGGCTGCCTTTGGGAGATAAATAAACATTCTAAGGATTTTATAACAGGTGAGATAAAGGAATTGAAGTCTTTAGTAATATTTGACCTCTGTAAAATGTGACACAAACAACTCTCAGGTTCTTTCTGCTTTCTGCTAAAATATCATCCTATCTTTTAACTTTATATTTAAAACTGGCACATACTTCTGTCATATTCATTTTTGTAGGCAGAACTGTGCTTGCATTTGAAGGGATAACAGGCATTATATGCTTCCTAAACCACTATATTCATGAGAAAAGTTCCCTGAAGGTGAGAGAGGAAACAACTGGCAGGAGTTATCTTCCACACAGGCAGGATGAAGTGAAACTTTTAGGAACAGTAAAACTACTGTATTGCTCTTTCAAGACTTCTGGGCCTAGGAATTCTGCAGTCTCTGGATGGCATGGATTCAAACTGGAAAATATTTACCACATATTAAATACAAATTTAGTTAACTTGTTTAAACAATGCATTACTATTGCTTATTAATGTATTTAAGCTATTAATCCATTAGGTAAGATTTCAGTGATTTTTAAGTGTATTTTTTTTTAGACTGATGTACTGTGTCTTCTCTGCATCACTGTTAAGAATTGCAGAACAGATTTCATGATGAAGTCAAAGATCTATTTAGGTCCTGTCTTTGACATTACCATTTGCAGATGCTTAGTAGAAAAGGACAAGAAATCATCACCAAAACTGGCTGATATGATACAATTATATTCTTCCTTATTATTCCTACTTTTTAATAATTTTTTTGTTCAGTGGCTAAATAATTGCAAAATAATTTGTCCTTGGAGAATATATTTTAAATAATCGTACAAAATTCTGAGGAACAAATGAGCACAATTAAGTTTTAATAATTTCTGAATTAGTCTATCCTGTTGAAGACAAACATCAGATTTGATCAGACATAAAAAAATTCTGAACTCAGTTTTAAAATATATCTACTTTGTTTTGAGTCTATGTCTGACGAGCATGAAATATATGTTATTGTTTTCTTTAGCTAGACAGAAATCATTGCTTGAATCTATAGCACGTAATTTTGTGCAGGAAGCTGAATTATGGTTTGAGATTAATGAGGGAGAGAAGAAGTTGACAGTTTTAGGTCCTAATGTTTCAGGTTCATAAAATATTATGACATGCTTAATTTGGAGAATCACTCTTTTATACATACGTATGCATGCACGTTCTATCTCTTGGAAAGGACAAATATCCCTTGCCCACCTCCAGCAGTTGTTTATTACGGATGTTCTTGCAGCTTCCAATAAGTGACACTCCATAATATCTGTACAGACCCTGATCTGGGGGCTCGGGTATCAATTCCTTTGAAAAACCTTCTTAAAAATCCAGTCTAACACTTATTTTGCACAAATAAGCTGACCAGCTGTCTTATCTCTAAAATACTTCAATGAAACCGACCAATATTGTCTTTATAAAAGCCTTCCTAAAAAGGAGGTCCTTTTTGTTCCTCTTTCTGGATTTCTTAATTAAAAAATGACACTTCCGTTGCTCTCCTTACCTTGAATTTTACAATATTCGATTCCTTTCTTAAACCAAACACAGTCTGAGTGTAGCAGTAACCTGCCAATTTTTTTACAAAAATCTTACACAGATCTTATTCCTATCTGCATTCACAGATCTGCACACTATTTACAACAGTATACTGTTTTTACTCATTGAGCAGTATTCTCACATCCTTGATGCTTTGACCAGGGTTGATCCTTAATACTTTGACCAGGGTTGTCTCGGTTTGGTCTTCACCCTGTACTATCAGTTGAAATTGCTTGCATGACAAAAATGAGAGATGGCATGACACCACAGGAAGGTGAAGATGCTCATTTATCATCCCAGACTGAGTGTAGATCAAGTGCTAGCTGTGTTAGAATGAAAAGAAATGCAGGCAACTGTGCTTTAAAAATTCTTCTCAATCAGTTCTGTACATTGAAAGAAATCCCAGAATTTATTTAACATTTTCTGTACACTAATTGAATTTTTTTTTATACTTATTTTGAAGTAAATTGCCTTTTTTGTTTATTTTTACTTTCTTCAGTTTGCAGCCAACTGGGAAAAAAAAAAAAGAAGGATAATTATTCATCTTTCTTGGCAACACCAAACTTCTTTGGGTAACTTGATTTTGTGAGAAAACCTTCTGGTGCTAAAGGACTTCTTTATTTCCAAGTTGCTTTCAGAAAATACTGTTGAATAAAGTAGCTACTGAATAAGCTGAACCTGATAACTGTCTTGGATCCTTATTTTTAATTTTGGGTGTCTACGTTCAATTGTCTCGCATTTGAATTTCTTCTACTTTGCCTTATATTGTTTTTAGTAAGCTTAATTGTTGATATGACTTGCCTGTTGTTACAGTTTCTTTCAATAACTTTGTCTGGCAAACGATATATTCTTGACTGAGAAAAGATATATCTCTACTGATTGGAAACATTCATAACAGTTAATGTAGGTCATAAAAATAAGTTATGGTAGCAAGCAGACATTTTTATTATCTTAGCTAAACAGTTTTGGATTATGATTAGGACAGGGAGATTTGCTACTTCCTGAGATGAAGTTTAGGTTTTTTTTAAAGTTATTTCCCCTCCTTTCTTCCTCCCTTCTTGTCTTTTTTTAAGGTTTAAATGCTTGAGATAATCTGCAATATATTTAGTTGTACAAAATTAATTCATTTCTTCACCTCAGTGAGATTTGGAAATACACATTGACCAACTACAATTGTGAAATTAATTCATTAATTAGACCAATGTCCCCAAATCTGTTATTGTCACTCTGCAATCCTTATTTTTCTTATATTTTATGACAAAAACACACCCACGGTTATCAATCGGGTGGTAATTACAATTTTGGAGAAAATGGTGCATTGATTAAAAATATTCATGAGAATCGGAGATGCATTGGACAATGACTGAGCCACTGATTTTAGAATCATAGAATAACCAGGTTGGAAGAGACCCACTGGATCATCGAGTCCAACCATTCCTATCAAACACTAAACCATGCCCCTCAGCACCTCGTCCACCCGTGCCTTAAACACCTCCAGGGAAGGTGAATCAACCACCTCCCTGGGCAGCCTCTGCCAGTGCCCAATGACCCTTTCTGTGAAAAATTTTTTCCTAATGTCCAGCCTAAATCTCTCCTGGCGGAGCTTGAGGCCATTCCCTCTTGTTCTGTCCCCTGTCACTTGGGAGAAGAGGCCAGCACCCTCCTCTCTACAACCTCCTTTCAGGTAGTTGTAGAGAGCAATGAGGTCTCCCCTCAGCCTCCTCTTCTCCAGGCTAAACAACCCCAGCTCTCTCAGCCGTTCCTCATTAGACTTGTTCTCCAGCCCCTTCACCAGCTTTGTTCCTCTTCTCTGGACTCACTCCAGAGCCTCAACATCCTTCTTGTGGTGAGGGGCCTAGAACTGAACACAGGATTCAAGGAGCGGTCTCACCAGTGCCGAGTACAGAGGGAGAATAACCTCCCTGGACCTGCTGGTCACACCGTTTCTGATACAAGCCAAGATGCCATTGGCCTTCTTGGCCACCTGGGCACACTGCTGGCTCATGTTCAGTCGGCTGTCAACCAACACCCCCAGGTCCCTCTTCTCCAGGCAGCTTTCTAGACAGACTTCTCCTAGTCTGTAGCACTGCATAGGGTTGTTGTGCCGCAAGTGCAGGACCCGGCACTTGGCCTTGTTAAACCTCATGCCATTGGACTCTGCCCAGCAGTCCAGCCTGTTCAGATTCCTTTGCAGAGCCTCCCTACCCTCCAGCAGACCAACACTTCCACCCAGCTTAGTGTCGTCTGCAAACTTGCTAAGGGTGCACTCGATGCCTTCCTCCAGGTCATTGATAAAGACATTGAACAGGGCTGGACCCAGCACCGAGCCCTGGGGAACTCCACTTGTCACTGGCCTCCAGCTGGAGTTAACTCCGTTTCCCACCACTCTCAGGGCCCGGCCATCTGACCAGTTTTCCACCCAGGAGAGTGTGCCCCTGTCCAGGCCAGAGGCTGACAGTTTCTCAAGCAGAATGCTGTGAGAAATTGTGTCAAAGGCTTTACTGAAGTCCAGGAAGACCACATCCACAGCCTTTCCCTCATCCAGCAGCCGAGTCACTTTGTCATAGAAGGCGATCAGGTTAGTTTGGCAAGACCTGCCTTTTGTGAACCCATGTTGACTGGGCCTGATCACCCGGTTCTCTTGCATGTGCTTCATGATAGCCCTCAAGATCACCTGTTCCATGACTTTCCCTGGCACTGAGGTCAGACTGACAGGCCTGTAGTTTCCTGGATCCTCCCTGTGACCCTTCTTGTAGATGGGCACAACATCAGCCAGCCTCCAGTCCAGTGGAACTTCCCCAGTCTTCCAGGTCTGTTGGAAGATGATGGAAAGGGGTTTGGCCAGCACATCCGCCAGCTCTTTCAATACCCTTGGATGAATCCCATCCAGCCCCATAGACTTGTGTGTGTCTAGTCGGGCTAGCAAGGCTCTGACGACCTCCTCTTGGATCACGGGAGCCTCATTTTGCTCCTCTAGCTCCTGGGTTTGTACACAGATGGAACAACTTTCTTTACAATTAAAGACTGAGGCAAAGAAGGCGTTAAGTACCTCAGCCTTAAATGTGTGGCCCAGTACAGTAAAACCACAACCAACAGAGAATGTACCAGCATTATTTTTCTGTTTCACTTCAATTAGCTGGTGCGGTATTTCATGTACCATCAAAACTGATAACAAACTAATTATCTTATGAATAAAACATGCAAATATTCTCACAATCTGCTATATCTTCTATTCTGACATCATCTCAAAAGCTAGAGGAAATCTATACCAGTAGAACTATTGGAATTGTTAGAGACATACAATTTTGCAGTGCTATTTCAAATCTTAACGTCGATTACTGTTTTCACCCTGGGCAGAGTAAGCCCTTAAAATAGTATCTTGAGATATTATTATTTTGAAAATATTTTTTGAAAGAAGTCTCTGGGGAGACCTCACAGTGTCCTTTCAGTACTTGGAGGGGGCCTAAAAGAAAGCTGGGGAGGGACTTTTTCAAGGGCTTATCATGATAGGATGAGGGGCAATGGCTTAAAATTGGAAGGGGGAATATTTAGACTAGACATTAGGAAGAAATTCTTCATGATGAGGGTGGTAAGACACTTGACCAGGTTGCCCAGGGAAGTTGTGGATGCCTCCTGCCTGGCAGTGTTCAAGGCCAGGTTGGATGGGGCTTTGAGCAGCCTGATCTAGTGGGAAATGTCCCTGCCCATGGCAGGGGGGCTGGTACCAGATGCTCTTTAAGGTCCTTTCCAACCCAAACCATTCTGTGATTCTATGGTAAAAATTTGTATAAAATGATCCATAATGTATTACCGTGAAATTCTTCTTTCTATATTTAGCCTTTTATTTCTATAATTTTTTTTTCTGTCAACAGATTCTTTTTTTTACATATCTGTTCATTCTGAAGTATTCAGAATATCCCCTGCTCCCATTGAACCAAACTCTGTTCTGTGTTAACTTGGTCAAAATCAAAATCTGGGACTGACTTACGGAACAAGAGGATGTAGAGCAAAAGTTACTTCTCCAAGGAATCTATCAGAATATATTCCTACTACATCCACAGACATTCTATGAATATGTCTACCCTTGCCATTGTCTTGAAAGAATCTTTTTCCCAGCAGGAACTAAGGCTAGCAAAGGAAATTCAGTATAGCAACCACGCTGAATCTTCTCTTCTGTTTCTTCAAAACTCATAATTTAGAGAAAGATTATGATCTAGGATTGTACTATATGCTTTAAAGATCTCGACTGTACCATCTTCCTTACATGGGAAGAGTTTGGGTTAAAATAAAGCAATAAAAATGAGTTTTTCTTTGGAGAGAATAATGGTAGCTCTGCATCTGTGGAGCATTTATAAGCACAGGTTTAATAATTCATATTTTTGTGTGCATGCACACAGTAAGAGTTGAAAATTACGTGAGTTTTCCCCTACTAACTAGTAAGGGCTTTTCACTTGTTCTTACTGAGTCATTGACTCGTATTATATGACAGGGAAAGAGATTCTGTACTTGTGTGTATTATGGTTCTGAAGAAAATCATGTACATACATACATATGAATATACATATACATATGCTATGACTGCCATGGCAATATTTAATCAATGTTTTATGTCTTCTGGAATAATTCTTGTCACCACACACATACACATGTCCATCAATAATTTTGCCCCTTTATACAGCAGCCTGGCCAGGAAAGTTCAACTCAAAAAATCCTGCTATCACTGTACATAGCAAAAATACAGTGTTTCTCTGTCGCTGTGAGCTGTTCAAGTGCAGACATAAGAGCAAAATGTGCTTGACAGGCACTTTTGGAGGGAATGACAGCTATTCTCACCAAACAGTCTAGTGCAGCCTCTACTGATTATTTTCTTTCTTGCTTTCTGCCCGTAGTCCACAATTCTCATCTCAATGTTATTTAGCTGTTGCAACCAGGAAGACATATGCAGCCTAAGCTATCCTTTAAGTTTCAAGCATGAAGCAGAATTCATTAGCTTATGAAGATTTCCCCATGCACAAACTTCTGCACCACCCCAGCAGATGAAATTACTTGTGAAAGGAGAGGTCTGAAACATAGACACAATTTGCACGCTCTTCACATTTTCACAATGACTTTTAGTACATAGTGGAAGTGCCTTTAAAACAAGTTACTGCCTGCAGCTGCCTGCCTTCCTCATCACAGTTGGGTGGCTTACTTCATGGGCTGCAAAAAGGTGTAGTAAAGGTAGGGCAAAGAGGTATAAAAAGAAGCATTTGTGGCAAAGCAAGAATATATCTTATTCCAGTTCTAACAAAAGATTCTGGAAATTGAAGGAAAAATCTGTTGCCTTGAGCTGAATATACATCACTGTGTTTTATGGCCTCTGTGTTATTGCCTGCCCAGTTGTGTCTAATTAATGACAGAAGAATGTGGTTTATGATTATGTTGGTGCAAAAGTTCTCTGGTTTGATCAGACTAGTAATAAAGCTGTGTCCGTTGAGAATGGATAAAATGGATCGAATGACAAACAATCTCATTCAATATCACCTGAATTTGAAAGATTTTGAATTAACCATTGGTAGCTAATGTATTTTAGAAAAGAAATTCCTATTGTTCATAACCTGCAGTACTTACTGTTTTTGGATCTCACCCTGGCTACTGCCAGATCTATAAAAAGTACTCTGAGACGATATTAAATGGAGTAGCTCAGCATTTTATGCGTGGAGACCTTTAGCCTTAGGTTCTGTTGTGGGAGGGAACAGAAACAGAAAACATAGCAGGGAAGAGAAAGGTTCTGCCAGATTGCTGCACTGAGAAGTTCTACTGCAGACAACTCGGAGGCTGTAATTGGTTCCTGCAATGTGTAACAGTCCAGAGGGGACCCAAATTTGTGAGTGAAGCTTAAGGGCTGTTTCCAAACACTTCTCTTCCAAAGTTCTTGGAGGCAAGTTCAAAGCAAAATTCCTTGTCTGCCATCGCAAAATCACCCTACCTGGAGTACCAATGCCAGGAAGCTCAGGACTGATGCTTTCTTTTTTTCTCGCTTATCTCAGCTTCAGCTCCCTTCAGGATGCACCGTTACACAGCCTGGACAATGCTCTCCTCACTGACTGAATCAGCCTTAGACATCACTGAAGGCCACATGGCAGGTCTTACACTGCTGCTCTGGCACCATTTCCCAGAGCATCTGTGCGACCAGATGAGGTGTGCTTCTCCATTGATCAGGGATAAAACGACACAGATTGCAGTCCAACAATTTCTGTTCCAGATGATCCTAGATAGAGTAGAACTTAATCTTGAACCACATGGATCTGAGGCTAGAGTCCTAACACCCATGCTTCTGAAAGTGAGGCAGCTCTGTACTTTTTTTCCTTTTGCCATAGGTGAAAATGTTGCTATCACTAATGACATGAATATGTTTTAACCTAATTGAGAGAGACTATTTCAGCTAAGTTAGTTTGCTCTGCTTACTATTAGAAAAAAATTGTTATTCTCCAAGTCACTCTCACAAAAACAATAGTCCACAGTATACTGGAATTTTCAGTGATTAGGATCTGGGGTGAGATAATGGCATTTCTCTTTCCAAATAAATATAAAGGACGTCTTTATGTTTATTTATACTTAAGGTGAATTGAGGGATTTGATTAAATTACTCGTCTTCTCAAGCAATGGCATAAGAGTAAGACAGATTATAAGACATCACGTCTGACATTCTGTGAGCAATTGAAACCAGAGCAATAATCTTCACAATTTAGATTTCAGCTCACTTTGTGATGGTGTAAATTACAAAAAAATAACAGTAGTGACATGATTTTAGTTATTTGTTCCATACTGGTCACTTTGGACCCAGATGCAAAACTAGAGGTTTCATCAGTCTTCTTTGTACAGTCATATATTATAGTTCATCAAAATTTTCTATCACAAAAAAGCTCAGTGCTTAAGTGTACAGTAAACGCATATTTGCAACATGCCAGAGAATAACAGAGTGATCACGCTTTGTATCTCAGTGCTCAGAATAAGCAGTCAGATCAAGAGTTCATTACCTGAGCCACTTCACAGATTCATAGTCAGAAGTCTTTGACAGGAATTTAAAATCAACTCAGCAGGAATAGCAGAAACAAGGGCTAGAAGGAGATAAATTAAGGTGTTAAGAACTGTAGATAATATTGACTAATTAAGGGTACAGCTTGATAATATTATCCTGTTTATTAACCACATAAATAAAGATATTTGGAGTATTAGCAATTTTAGATGGCAGCTTGCTGATTTGTGTCTTCTGTTGTATATGCCATGTAATATTATTCTTTTAACTTTACACTGTTGCAACAATATTACCAATGCCAATTACAGTCATTTCAAAATGAAACAATAAAAGCGTTCCTCCCTGGTAACCTTAAATTGATTAAAACATTGTTAAACTATAAATAAACAGAGGAGTCCTTCTTACCTGCCTTATAAACTACATTTGCAAGCTTTTCTCCAAATCTGTGAACTTTTTACTCCTCCCTGAAGACTAGATTATTTAGCAATCTATAAGCAACAGCAGTGGGGGCTTGGGCAGAAACAGCTTTCCTAATGACTAACAGTTTAGGTACCACCAAAAGAGCAGAGTCTTATCTTAAGGCATGCCCTGTTTCACACTAAACACAACTGTGAATCTACTAATGACAAAAGTAATCTTTTCTTTTTATAGTTATTGGTTATCCAATATTTTGAGGTGACTTCTTCAAATTGTTCCTATGGGAGACATTATCTATGAGTTCAATTCTCTCTCAGGGTGGGATTGTAGTGCTAGATTCCTTTAGCTCTTTCTGAACTCCACAGAGAAGAGTTTCTGGCACCAGGCACATCTCATCATTCCCATAGAATAGTAACCACCAGTATGAAAGGTACAGTCTTGCTCCAGCCTGTTTGGTTAATTTATTATAAGAGGATCAGCAGAATACTGGGTTCCAATTGAACCTCCCAAATGTCCCTCTAGCCTGCAGCTGTGTGTGGCCGCTGTGCTTTTGCTGATCTCCAGGACTATCAGTGTATTCTCCCTCCATCAGTGTATTTCAACCGCCTCAATGTACTACAGGATTAATTTACCAGGATTTCTGTGTCAGCCCTGCATCTCTCTACTATTTTGCAGAGCAAACACAGGTTCCACAGGTCCCTTTGCGTGCTGTGCACACAAATTGAAAGTGTGTCCAGGCTGAAGGCTCAGCAAGTGTTCAAGCCTTCCTGGGGAAGAGAAGGTGAGCTCTTGTACTGAGCCTTGCAGCCTAGAGGGCTCAGGATGGGCAGATTGTGCTCCAGTGTGCTGCAAGCAGTGACGCCAAGCTTAGCAGTTCCTAAACACCAGGAGGATGCTTGGGACCCTAGCTATGACCTGGCAGCACTGTGGGTGGTGAACACACAGGTAACAAATCTACGAACAATCTTAAGTTTCTTATTTCCTATATTATGGTACTGATGGAGAGATAAACGAAGTTTTCAGCCAATATCTCTCTCCTTTATTGGTGACAAAGTTTGTTTCTGGCTCAGGGATGGAATTCTGGTGCAAGGTGGATCTCTACACTGAACTAAAAGCCTGTTTCCCTGCACTCATGACTGTTTGCCAGCCTTTTATCTCCAGCCTGCAGTACAATAGGTTTGAAATAGGCACCTAGATCTCAGGTGAGGGTGAGACTTCAGATGAGGCCTGTTAAGCTGAGGACCATTGATAGATATTATCATGACTTTCAGTGCTCCTGTATCAGAGCCAAGCATTGATTAGATAGTTCATGTATACTTGCCCATATCAGACTATACATCGGAAGAAACAGAGGTATTGGATTTGAGACACAAAATTTCAACTTCAGTATCTGTAGGTACACAGCCCTAGTGCATGCTGACATCTTATCCATCGACAACTTCTACTGATGGCAGAGGGACTTAAAGTTGCTTCTAATATGTAAAAATCAGAAAAAAATATTTAGGTACTTTATCATGGATTTAGATACTTGCCTTTGCTTTGGGATGACTTAATAGCCTTTTCAAAGGGGGAATAATAAGAGCTCTACTTTTTCTACTACATATAAAATGTTTAGTTAATTAATAGAAATGGCTGAGAAGTAAAAGAAAGCCTCCTAGGGTAAAGCCCTGAAAGAAATTGTGATGTAGTGTTAGCCATTTGTTCACAGCAAAGGCTAGAGTACAAGTTAGCTGAACAATAAATGATACTGCTCTTGAAATGTACGGCAAAACTTCTTTGCACTTCTTTGCTGGAAAGTACACTTATCCCCAGACAGATGCAATTAGAGTTCACAAAGACATACGGTTCACTTAGCATTCGATGGTCCTTTGTTTGAAGACACAGCTGTAGTTTTAAGAAACAAATCCCACAACATTAAATGAGTCCAAAGTTTCCATGTATAGCTTCCCCTAGAGGCAGTTCTCTTGTTAAATATTCAAGCACAGAGAATTCACATTCTATCACAAATGTGGGCTTTAACTATTATAGTTACAGGAAGGAAGCTGCAGTGATGGCTTTTACGTAATTCTTTTGCATTGCCAAGACTTCTACCTCAGTCTCCAATGGTGACAACACTAGCTATTTTTCTTTTCTAGTCCTTAGAGTCTGTTATGTGGTCCATTTAAGGACTTTGGTGCTTTTATGTATAAGAGGTGTTATGAGAATGACTGAAGTCCTGCAAATGTGAGGTCTGTTATTCTGTTGCAAAATGGTTTAGGGTCCATCTGCAGGCTGAAGCAAACTAGCTTTTAGTGAGTCTGAGTATTAGCTGACATAGCTTTATAGATGTAGGTTTAATACTGGCTACCTGCAATTATATTTCTGCTCCTCATCTTCTAGACATGAGAGAGTAAAAAATTATGCCTTTCATATTCTCATCAGAGAGAGAGAGGAACTCACATTATTCTTTCCCCCTTTTGGTCTTCAAAGTAGTTGTACCACTGGTCTGCTTTTCAGTCTTTCAGGTGCCACACAGGATACAAAACCATAGTTTACTGGAGAGAATCACAAATATCATGGCAACTTCATGCAAAGAGAGTGCCATGTTTTAGAAGAATCTGTGAAAGCAGGAGAATCTTTTGAACAGGTGTACCATTACTAGAAAGAAAAGAAAAAGCAGAAGATAGGTGTCTTATTAATAATATGGTGTTGTATGTCTCCTTTGTAAACATAATAGGATGTATTATGTAAGATACATTCTCATCCTCAGGAGGAGATTAGACGACTGTTCGCCTGCAGCAAGATGACTTTTGTAATCACAAATACTCTACATACACATTACTAATGTTTTACAATAAATGAAGAACATAGCTTGTATTGATTGATTTAAACCTTGCTTTGGTCATGCCAAGGAGTCATATAGATACAGAATCAAGCAATTCTTTGAGCTCTGCAAATCTAAGATTGTTAGTTAAGTTCACCCATGTGTGAATTTAATGAAGTTTTGAATTAATATAAGCCTTTGTGAATCTCATAAAGCACCTGAAGTCACATTTTCATCAGAGTCAACTTAACAGTGTTAACTCTGAACTCATAAGAATCTTAAACTGAATTTATACACTAAATTGTACCAGAATACTGTGAAACCTGGTGCAACTTTGTGTAGCTCTCTGCAGCAAAACAGGAATAATCAAAGCCTCAAATTTTGTAAGGAGTGTAGTATAGAAATTAAAAACATAAAACCATGATATTTTTGGGTTGCTGTAATGATCATTATTGAGCAAGTGGAGACAAATACTGTGTATGGGAAGGTCTAATTAACTGCTGTCAAGGTGCACATTTATCCTGTTAAAATTTCTATGGCTGGTCAGGTATTCAGTGAGAACAAGTTCTATAATGTAACTGGAAAGATGTTAAGTATTCTGAACTTTCACTGTTAAGTATTCTGAACTTTCACTGAAGAACTTCAGCAGTCCTCTGCAGAGGATATGGACACCACACGACCAATATGATCTAGTGAAGCCGTTTTATTCAGAGTTCACAACACATTTATACCTCTCTTAGCAGAGGTAAGCCATGGTGTTACAAGCTGATTCGTCAGTTCTCCTTTAGCAGTAAACAATCATTGTTCACATACATTATTATGCTTTCCCATGAGAAACGGCTATGTGAGTGCTCTGGTCTACAAAATAACAAGTCAAGGACTACCGAGGAAAGCTTCCCGTGAGAAGTGAGAGGAGTACAAGACAGAGCAACTTTCTAATAATACACAGAGAAAAACTTTAAAGGCAACATGTCCTCTACAGTAACTAATTCTTTTGCAAGGCTAACTTTATTCAGGTGCAAAAGCTGGGATGTGCACGTCTAAATATCCGTGCCCATTTTGATCTAAAAATTCCTCAACAGTCCTAAAGACTGGCTTTTCCTTTTTGGCCATCTTGCTTTAAAAGGCAGAGAAAGCAAACCAATTTATAAGCAATAGAAATATTTTTATATATTGATGAAAATCTACATTTAGCAATGGAAAGCACTTTTAAAAAAACCTCTTAGACAGTAACGTGTGTTTTACAATGCACGAAAATGACATCTATTGTGGAACATAATGTAAATATACAGCTGATGGACCATGGCCACCTATTGGATTATTTTGTCATCCAGCATGACTCTGCCTTTCAGAGCCATGTGACATTAAACACGAGCAAATCACAGAAATTTAAATACTGGCCTGGATGTGAAGTACTTTCACTCTAAATCCTCTGAGATCTTTAATCCCTTCATCTGCTCCCTCAACTGCAAATTAAAAAGTACAGAAAAAGCCTTTTCTCCCTTCCAGTAAGTTTTAAGGAATCGATATCTTCTGCTCAAAAAGTGCTTGAACATGTGAGTTGCTCAAATATTAAAGCAAAGAGAAAAGTGTGGGAATTTATGTTGACAGAAACAGAACTGAACTTGGTGGAAAAATACACTGTGTCTATTAGAAAAATTTCTGCAATACAGATGAGAAAAACTTTTGGTGATCTACCAATGTATTTCTTTTCACATTAATGTGTATATTGATAATACACGACACAAAAGACACATCTTCTCTGCAGAAACAGACCCTTATTCTGTTCAGAATTATTTTCAGATTTGAATTTTTGGTCTTTTTTTTTCTTTATTTTACTCATAGTTTTCTCATGTTTAGGATGTATGCTACAATATCTTAGTCCTATTTTGCCTGTTAAAAATAGGTGTTTATTGGCTAGACCTTTACAGTTTTGCTGAGGCTTATGCTTTATGATTCTGACTGGTGAATACGACATCTTTCCTCTATTTTATGCCAAATATGTTATCCAACAGCCACAAAAGAATACTCACAGCTCAATAGAAATATTTTTATCATAGAAAGCCTATAAGACAAATAGGCCAGGGTCAGTTAAGAGCTTCATAGACACACAGCATGTCACCTGTACTGTATCCCATGCAATTTTATTCATTTAAGGCAAATAAGTATTTCAATAGTCGTAACTTCAGCAAGATTTAGTACTGTGGAAAATGACTATCAGTAAAAATAGGCAGAATAAAACCCCTCACATAGTAAAATCACATAAGGTAATGTAAAAGCATGCCAAGGAACTTAGTGATAGGCCTTTCATTTTTTAATGTAAAGTAATACAAGTATAAGAAGTATCTAAGAAAGCTGGCAAAATGGTCTGTGGAGCAGGACAGAGATTATTCTACTGCCTTTACTTTTCTAGTAGGGTCTAGCGAAACGTGCTGAGGAAAATTATGACCAACAGCAAAAAGTGGCTAAAAAGTGGTTCTGGAAATTTTGATTTTATAGCTGTAAAAAAACTAACATTTTTTTGCCTGTGAGTGCTGGTCCTTACAGAGCAAGTGGATGAAGAGCTGACTGGTATATAAGGGGAACGTCCCACAACCAAAGACAACTTATAGATGTCTATGATCTTTCAGAAATGGGAAAAAGGTTTGAACACATTAAGCTAAGTACAGGAGGCAGAAACTACTCCTGTATAATTCCTTTATCAGAAAAGAAAAGAAGGAAAAAACATAAAGAGCACACACGAATCACTGTTACCAAGAGGGACCAAAAGACCTGCAGAGACCATTTAAAGGAAAGAATATGTGGACCTTAGATTTCCTACACGACCAATACTGCAGAAGCAACAACATCCACAGTCTAACACGGACGCTAAACTTGAGGCAGTTGGGAAGCTGTAGAAGTGTGGAGCTCCCTGAACAGCAGCAGCAAGGGAAGCAAATAATTTGTCCTTTGTGCTTCTGCCCAGCCTTCCTCCCTTTGAGAATTACTTGAGAAAGACCTAGTTTGTATGTCTCAAGCAGAAGAAAACATCTGATTCAGCATGGAATGTGCAGTCTCCCACTGTGCTTTCAAGTCTCTTAGAAACAGCTTTATCACAATCAGCCTGATAAATGAGGTATTTTTGAAAATTTAGAAAAACTACACTGAAAATAAAGGTCTTCTATCTGTTGAAGGACCTCCTTGGCTTACAGGTGCATAAAAGAATCCTCGCTGTTGCTTATGGGAGAACACTTTTAAGGTGAAGAAAGGTGAATTGTCTTGCCTGTATCTGCATCCTTAACATACGTGCAAGGAAGTTTATGACAAGCTCCTTTCTTTGACACCAATGGGATTCTTTAATGAAGACTACTTGCTATTTACTGTTTGATGAATATTATATTCTAAATAAATGTCATGGGATGACCCCAACCAGACGTAGATTTCCTGGATATTTCAATAGGCTTATTATCAAAAGTATAAATTCACTTTCACAAGAAATTTACATTTATTTCCATATAAAATAAATTTTCAACATAACACGGTTCCTACATTGCAATGCATTACATTGTCTTTGTACAGAATGGTAAGATTAGTTCTCCCATGTCTGATATCACATTAAGATTCTGCTTTAAGTATTTACCTGTGATCAAAAGGTTTCTAATCAGACTAAAGCTTTTCATGTTAATTCTTAGCCCCGCAATGACTGTTTTTTTCAAGAAAACAAGCGGTGAAACAGCCTTTGGCCATTCTTGAACACTGAGGGCTTTTTGGTCTTAAAATTATCTGTCTATTTTTCTTCTGATTTTCTTTTATTCTTATATATTTATAAACCATTTGTTTTTAACTATGAAAGACAGTATTCAAACAGCCTAGCTTTTGATTAACTGTTGTGTGTCATTATGCCTGACAATCTCAAACTCTCTTCACATTGTGAGGTTTGTTTTAGAAACACAGAAAACATGAATGGAAGAAGAATATCCTTGCTGTTAAGGTATTGAACTGGAAGAGAGAAGGCACTGAAATAAGAATATCCTTGCCTCTCCATGTCCGCACATTTTCCCCCCGTGCTCAGATTAGAACTGGATACCTACTATTTTCACCTTTGAGCTGTATTATGAAAGACAGCCAGAACTGAAGCTTAAGAACTCAGGTTTTATTCTAAGAGGGATCTCTATGTATGGCACAGGGTTCCTTGTTTTGGTCTGTAGACAAACTGCCATTCTTCATCAGATTCTTTCTGCCTCTTAATTCTACTAAGCAGAGTTGCTAAAGCCCTTGTCCATTATAATTTGGTTCAGCAGGAAGACTTTCTTCCTAAGGTGATGAATAAGTGATTCATCATCCTTGTTACTACAAGGTTTGGAGTTAAGTATATTAAAATAATGACATGTCAGTGCAGCCCTACTCCTTCTCTCTGAAGGTATTATATGACATAGCACGGATAATCTAGTAATCTAATGTTTTTTTTCTTTATTTTTCCAATCTGTAAAGATATATCTGGAGTGGCAGAGGATCTTATTTACCATGAGATTAGAAAGTACAGAAATATAGACTACTGCAGGATAAGATCTTACCTTTGCATCTGAGATTCTTACACTTACATTTTATCCTGGAAGCAAAGCTCATACTTAAATACTTAAAAAAAATTCTAAACCTAATTGGTACTTTTGTTTAATCTTGGCTTAATACTTTATAGGTTCTATAGCTGCTTTTCATTCAATCCGTGCTCACTTATTCCTGTGGCTGGCAGTAGTGCTCTCAAACTTGTTATGTGTTATTAAACATTTCTTTTTCTTTTCTTTGTTTGTAAAATACAAAGATCTTCTCCTCTGTCTTTCACCAAGATAATTTTATAGAATTTAGTGAAGCTAAGAGCCCCATTTATTAGACAACTTGGTTGTAAATATCATGACTATACCACTATATACTTCTATATGGACTGTTCTCAATGGTATTTTGCAAAGTAGAAAATGAGAATAATGATAGCCTATATAGTTAAAGACATGTATTCTTCCTAAAAAAAATAATGCACTCATGAAGTCTTAGCTTCATAGTTAATGCTTTGAATTAATTTTATTTTTAATAAACTATGTGAAATTATTTTATAATAATTACAGTTTTCAGCTATCTCTGATTGTCCTTTGCTACATCTTTAAATGGGTAATATCATTAAGTATAATAAAACCTTAATGTCTGACGGAGTCAGCAAATACTGCTAGGCACCTCACTTGGTTTTTGGCCCCCCCACTTGGTATTTTGATATCAACAAATTCTCTTAGCCACTATATAAGAAGGATGAGAGAGAAATAATCTAAAGTATTTTTTGCGCCTGCAGGAGATGATCTCTTCCTTCAATACAGCTTTTGTAATAGAGTGTCCATTATTCCATCTTGTGGGGCCTTCCCCAATGGCACCACTTCGTCTTGGTACAGGCTTTGTGTCATGTGAAAGGTAAAGCATAACGTAGCTCATTCTGTGATGATGAAATAATTTCTAAGGATACTAAATACTAAACTTGCTCTCTTTTCACGATGAAAGAGCCAGGGTTACTATTTTATAAAACATACAAGATGTTACTGAAAGGTTGTTTTGATATTTTTAAAAGAAGAGAGATATGTTTTTCCTTCTGCTCTGGATTACTAGGGTCTACAGGTTTGGGCTGGGACGAAGTTTTTTTCACAGTAGCTGGCATTGGACTATGCTTTGGATTTGTGGTGGAAACAGTGTTGGTAATGCAGAAATGTTTTCCTTACTGCCAGCAATGTTTACACAGAGTCAAAGCTCTTTCTACGCGCCTTACTGGGGGTAGAAGAAGGGAGGGTGGGATGTTCGGAGTAATGGTGTTTTGTCTTCCCAAGTAACTGTTACTGGATCCCTGCTTACCTGGAGATGGCTGAACACTTCCCTGCTGATAGGAACTGATGAATGAATTTCTTGTTTTGCTTTGTTTGTATGCATGGATTTCTCTTTGCTGCTTAAACTGTCTTTATCTTTATACCCACTGACAATTCTAGAAATAAATAAACAAACAAACAAATAAGTAAATAAATAAGCCTATCAAAAAGAGATATTATGCATATGTCCAGTGGAAAATATTGCATTTTTAACAAAAAACTTTTTTTCAATACTGCAAGAATCTTGGAGAGTGACTACTTCTGATTATTCTCTGCATCTGCTTTCCTTTTTATTTTTCTTTTATTTAGGGTTCAACTGCCAAACCTCCCTTATTTGTATTACCAAAAACGTGAATATCGTTTGCTTAGCTGTTCTTCATTTTGTTCAGAATACAAGACTGCAAGCCATATCCCTTGTGTTCTTTCCCATACCCAGGCCCTCTTCACTCAGCCAATGATCCTACTGGGGACTGTTGGCTACTACTTTTGCTTCTTTGCACAACAGCCCTTTGACTCTGTACCTCACACTGACGTTTCTTCACCCTACATTCTATTAATGCTTTGTTCAAGTGGGAAAGGTAGAAAAAAACCTTTAATTTTCTTTTTTGTACTTTACACATGTTTTCTCTCAAGTATGCACAAATTCTCATTGTATGCACAAATAAATCCATTTAAGATACATTATTTTAGATAAAACTCTAAACAACTAGGACGGAAACTTTGGGACTTCTGGAAGTGACCAAATATATACCCTCTGAAGGCAGACTGATTTGAGCCAAGCTGTAAGTAAACTTGACAGGTCTTTTGAAGGACCTTTGTGAAACCTCCACAAAGACCATTGGAATATCTTTCAAAACAATTTAAAAATTACAGCCGTTATTTCTTTTGTCAGTCTTGAATACAAAGAAATATTTGCTGTGACACCACAAAGAGCTCCTCGGTCAGTATTACTCCTGTATACAACAGCCAGGGCAGGTTAGAGAAAACCCTTCAGGCTGTGCCTTCAGAAGTGCCTACAGCATAGACCCAGAGGGAAAACTAAAAGCACATGGCCAGGGCTTAGTGGTACTTCCACAGCTTCCAATGATTTATAACTCAGCAACTTCCTGAGTGAGAGATAGTACCTTCTATTTAACAATATTCAGTGGACTTTTCCTCCCTGAATGTGCTGTTATTTTTGAACCTGTGTACATTCTCTATACAAAATGTCCCACAGAGGTTTCTCAGCAAGCTATCACAATATATGAGGAAATATGTCCTTGTTTTGCTTTGAGCCCACCTCTTGCTGGTTTATTTGATACCCATTAGCTTGTGTATTGGAAGAGACAGTGAGTGGGTCCCTACACACTTTCTCAATGACTTTCATGATTTTGTAAACTTCTGCAGTATTCTCCTCAAGACGCGCTTTTCCGTCTTGAAGTGTTCTGATCCTTGTCTTAATAAATTCAGTGCTTTCTTACACAGAAGTCATTCCACATCCTTAGACATACCTCTTTTTTTTTCCTCAGCACTTTTCCAGTTCTGCTATTTTCTCAGGGAAGCAAAACAATATTCAAGATGTAGGGCATCATGGATTTATACAAAGGTATATTTTTTTATAGTTTTCAAATAATTCCTAAAATTCTATTTTATTTTTTTTTAGTCACTACTGAGGATTAAAATGACATTTTCATAGTTCTGGATATTATGTCTCAATGTTGAACATTACATCCTTTTTAATCGAATTTCACCTGGCATTTTGTCATCTGCTTGCTATTGGCACTCATCTTTTCTACTCTGAAGGTGTCAGTATCATTAGAAAACTTTTTCACCTAACTTTTACAAACTGTTCTCTGTAAATATTGACTGATCCAAGTTTTTAGTTATTAATTCAGTTAGAGGAATCCTGTGTTTAGAATACACAACTTCAAAACCACTAAAATTGAGGTTTGTTGGATTGTAATGTGAAATAAAATCATGCACACAGATTTGAGAATTTGTTTAAATAATGTGGTCCCTCAAGTTTCGGATTTTTTTTCTTGCTATCTGTTCAAGAACATGTCAGGAAACAGGAAAAAAATATCTGGAAATGTCCATCATTGTCTATGAGTAAACAACAGTTTCGTACCATTGAAAAAATCTCACCAAGTAATAAGAGTTTAAAAGCTATTTTCAGAATAACTCCAGCTTGCCTAAAAGAAACACAGCTGGAATTCCAATAGGCATTCAACCTCTTGAGATTCAAACATTTTTTGTCATGTATGTGCCAAAATTTAGAGCTAGATATTTGTTATTGTATGAACTGTCAATGAAGAATGCAGAAAGTGACCAAGATCAAAGGATAAGTATAATCGTTACCTAATTATTTTCAGATGGATTTGTGGCTTGTGATGATGAGGATGACTGGACTCGTGACACTCATCAGTAAGTCAAATCCATTCTGAATTTGAACAGATCTTGTACTCTCCGGAATTAAGAGCTAAATGGTTTTGCAAACATCAGTAAAAATTAAGAATAATTGACATAAGGCTTGCTGTAATTTTTGCAGAAGTTTCCTTATGGACCACAGTGATTTAAGATGTCATGAAAGTTGTTCATAAACTTGTTTTTAGAACAGCTTTTTTGAGTAGAACTCTTAAGATTTGTTACTGGCAATCAATATGGTTATACTGATAAATACAGCTGACAACTGAAATGGAGCATACTGTTATTCTTACTCATAATGTAATTCACTCAATAGTAGTTTAATACAATTTTTATTCAGTACATAATGAATTCTTACATTAGGAATTCACTGTCTACATTATCATTGTCAAGACTACTTTAGAGCACTATTAAGAATGTTCAGAAAAATGAATGATTTGAACTTCTGAAATGCGTTCTTGCTTATGAATGAAGATATAATACTAAAGGAGGTATCGGTCTGTACAGTTTAAAAGAGGGCAGAAAATAACAGTGAATGATTGCCCATTTCATAAACCGCAGACTATAGCTAAACTTATTTTCTCATAAAGATTGCACTAGAAGGTTAATTTTTCCTTATTTTTGAAAGAAAATCTAGAATTGTAGGTGACATTTTGTTTGACATTCTTGAATATAAAGTGGATCTAAGCACTATTCCACAAAATTGCCTTTATATTCTGTCATTAAAGTAATCTGTAATTGCCCCTTTTGTTATTAGAAATTAAGTATATTAGTAAACTCTATCTAGCTGCTATATTAAATGTTTGAATCTTTTTAATATTTTTTTAAGATCTTAACATTAGGACCATCTTTATAGGTATTGGTATTTATAAGGATAAACATCAACTATAACAAAAAATTATCCTATGCCCCAAAAAGTCTTTTTAATTTAATTCTGTTTAATACTCTTTATTATAAACACCTTCACATTTTTATTACATTAATCCAATTCACCCACTTTTTCTGAAAACTATCTACTTCTGTAAGTCTGTTAAGCATTGTTGATGGGCCAATACTTGACAAAAGATGGAGCATAGTCTGATTATACTTTGGAATATTTGGTGTTTATTATTCAGGAATTCTGTATCAGACAAGTAGTACATTTCTTAGCATTCTTATTCTAGTCCCTCGTACCTCCCCCTTTTTTAAAACAAAACAAAACAAAACAAAAAACTTCTGGGAATTCTTTGCCTTTTTGCATTTAAGTGCAACAATAGGAAAATATTTTCCTGAGTAAATAAGCTTGGAAGAATTTCAGAATCCTAAAAAAAAAGTTGATTCTGTTAAGGTGAAGTTCCAAATAAATTCCAATTGTCACTGTAGAGAGATTTATGAATTGTTTTAGGAAAAAAAGTATGAGATTTATTGAAATCATTATTATCATTTAACTATTTTGAAGCTTATGATAACAGAAAGCAGCAGAAATGTTTACCTGAGAGAAAAACACAATCAATGTCAAGAAAAATAACATTCATTTCTGTAAAATGTTCCTTTAAAAAAGATTTATCCCTCACTCTTTCACAGTCATCTTTTCATCCAAATGGGGATAAAGAAGGGAAGGCATATGCTACCCCTCTAAACATTATGTGTATTTGAGATAATTCCTTCAACTACCTCTGGAGAAATCTGTTCAAATTCCTTTGGCAAGTAATTTTTCTTAGGAATCTTTCCCAGCTCTTTTGTTGTACATGGTTTTAGACAGAGCTTTTAGGCTAATGATATTGATTGCACTCCATTGATTGAACCTGTCCAAACAATATGTTCTTCATCCTGCTATAAATAAGTAATTTTGGAGGAGAAATCATAGTTAAATTCTAATAAAGAATTACCTGAGATGTAAAGAACTGAGCTTAAACTTGAAACATATTTTTCGTACATATTGAGCTGCCTAAAGTTGCTATCTCCTCTAATTTTTCACCCAAGGCTCACAAATAGCTTCTATCTCATACACATAAGTACAGCAGACTGTTTTCTCATATGGGTATTCTTTCTTCTGTACACAGCAAACTGATTTCTTAGTATTTTATTTCAAAAATTTACTCAGCATGAACTCAGATTCAGTGTGGTCCAGCAGGAAAAAAAATATCTTTTTTTTTCAGAAATATGCTTTTGGAAAGATACTGCAGCTCACAGTTAAATGTGTGATTATGATCTCAGGAAGTTTGTGGTCTCAGGAAGATGGATAAATGACACACAGGAGGATGGTACAGTTAGATCAAAACTTTTTATCTCAGGTGGTTTCGTATATCTTGTCTCCAACAGTGGCCAGTTGCGGATGGCTAATAAAGGGATTCAAGAAACAGTGCCAGTACAGAAATTTCAACTATAGAATTTTAAGGATTTTCTGTGCTGCTGCATGCAACCTGTTTTGTGTTTCATATTTCCTGATTGGCCAATCTTTCTACAGTTTTATGATTTTAACACACATCATTCTGTAGCAGGGAATTTGACAGTTTAACATAGGTTATAAGAAAAGGTCATATCACTTTTAAGCCTGGAACTTGCTAATTTCACTGGATACCACCTGGCATCTGTATCATGAGAAGGAGATCCATCATATGCCCGTTCTCTATCCTTTCTGTTGGCCCCTTCCCAAGATGAGAAGCCCTACACTACTCAGCTTCATCCTAAAGGGGAGTCAGGAAGATATTTCATATATTATCACAGAATCACAGAATAACCAGGTTGGAAGAGACCCACTGGATCATCGAGTCCAACTGTTCCTATCAAACACTAAACCATATCCCTCAGCACCTCGTCCACCCGTGCCTTAAACACCTCCAGGGAAGGTGAATCAACCACCTCCCTGGGCAGCCCGTTCCAGTGCCCAATGACCCTTTCTGTAAAGAATTTTTTCCTAACGTCTAGCTTAAACCTCCCCTGGTGGAGCTTGAGGCCATTCCCTCTTGTCCTGTCCCCTGTCACTTGGGAGAAGAAGCCAGCACCCTCACCTCTACAACCTCCTTTCAGGTAGTTATAGAGAGCAATGAGGTCTCCCCTCAGCCTCCTCTTCTCCAGGCTAAAAAACCCCAGCTCTCTCAGCCGCTCCTCATAAGGCCTGTTCTCCAGCCCCTTCACCAGCTTTGTTGCTCTTCTCTGGACTCTCTCCAGAGCCTCAACATCCTTCTTGTGGTGAGGGGCCCAGAACTGAACACAGTATTCGAGGAGCGGTCTCACCAGTGCCGAGTACAGAGGGAGAATAACCTCCCTGGACCTGCTGGTCACGCCGTTTCTGATACAAGCCAAGATGCCATTGGCCTTCTTGGCCACCTGGGCACACTGCTGGCTCATATTCAGTTGGCTGTCAACCAACACCCCCATCTCCCTCTCCTCCAGGCAGCTTTCTAGACAGACTTCTCCTAGTCTGTAGCACTGCACAGGGTTGTTGTGCCCCAAGTGCAGGACCCGGCATTTGGCCTTGTTAAACCTCATGCCATTGGACTCAGCCCAGCGGTCCAGCCTGTCCAGATCCCTTTGCAGAGCCTCCCGACCCTCCAGCAGATCGACACATTATATAATCGACGTGATTATATAATCATTCACTAGCTTTATGCTGCTGCAGCTAGACTGAAACTAACCTTCAAGATTGCTTAATTAAAGCTGGTGTGACTTCATAGTCAAACCAAAGACTACAATAGAAAGTTTCTCCATTAAAAGAAACTCTCCATACCTCATGACTGTCTGCTACAGTGGAGTTCTTGATACTGCTCTCTAAAGAATTTCAAGATTAAAGTAAACATTTATTCACAGAATTTAGCTTCATTTTTCTAGATGCATTAATCCTGAAAAAAATCGCACCTAGAAGATGGATTTCAAGCAAGACACATTTTGCTTCCAGGAATATAGAGTCATATGATTAGTACCTGATTTAAACCTCAATTCCAATTAAAATCTTCAGACCACAATTGCATCTTCAAGGTCACTGTGCCAGGAGTGGCAAATTCCCGCGGTGATTGTTGGTGTATGTTTCAAGCTGCAGGATTTAGTATGTATTTAGTCTTTTTTATGTGCTGGCACTCTAGAGATGACTGCAATCTGCATACTAGAAATAAAGAACTGAGCCTAAATGTTATTAATTCTTATGAACAGACTACTCTTTTTCAGTCTCTGTATTCCAATATTAATTAATAAAAATCTATCATGGATTTATTTTGAAGGAGCATTCATATTTTAGCAGGCTAGATTTCTTGCACCTTTAGAAAACACTCAGATTTATGAAGCTTTGAAATCACAGATAAACCAGCACACTAAATGCATAAATTTTGCTGCTTCTTGTGTCTTTGAAAGCTATTTTTATTGCTTTTTTAAAAAAGAAATATATTTTCAAATTGAGGCTGGATGCTTCAACAGATCAAAATATCCTGTAGGGTTAAAGAGAAGAGAAGAGCTGAGGGTGGGGGAAGCTGGGCAAGCAGTCAGCTGTGTGCTTTTTTTTTTTTTTTTGCTACCTGCAAAGGGAAGGTCTCTCCTGTATTGTAGAGACTCCAGGGTAAATACCTAGTAACCTTCAGAAAGATGCTGTAAGCCATGAAGACTTACAATGTCATCAAACAGTGGCAAGTTTACAGAAGTAAAAAGCCGAATGAAACATTATAACTTTCTGAAGAACAAAATCCTGTTCAGCAACTGAAAAGTATTTAAAGCCTGACAGAACAGGCTTATCTTCACAGGTTCCTACTGCTCAAGGATATCTGCTATGAGTTACTGCATATCACAGACCCTGAAGTCACACTTTGCTACTCATCTGTTGAATATCCATAACCTAAACTTGACTAAAGCATAATCGTGGATAAAACGTTTCCTAGGAAGGTGTTCCAGGAAACCACCTAATCTTGGTTTGTTGTACTGGTTATACATGGAAGATGACGCAGCAGTGGTGGGAAGGAGGGGCTGCAAAGCTCTTGAGCTGTATCTGTAGTGTTAACGCAGGATCAGGTGCTGTACCTTACTCTGCTAACACAAAGAAGGGAGAGGAAAAGACTTTCTGATAAATCCATGCCTGGTTAATCGCTCATCTTTTAAGAAAATCCTTTATTTCCAGTTTGATTTCACCTGGCTTTCTGTGCCATTCATTTGTATTTCACAGGTTTTGTTCTTTCTTTCTTTATTATTTTGTGAAAGTACCCTAAATCCTTTTTTTTTTTTTTTTACAGCCGTGAAAACCCAAACTAAATACAGCATTATCACATGCCTTGCTACATCTGAAAGTTAATATCCTATTTATATTCACTGCTTCCATTGTACATCCCAGGATAACCTCAAACGCAGCACTTCTATGGAAATAACACACAGCTACACAACTTCCTTGTCTGGTTCAGTATTTCACAGAGTCACAGAATCACAGAATAACCAGGTTGGAAGAGACCCACCGGATCATCGAGTCCAACCGTTCCCATCAAACACTAAACCATATCCCTCAGCACCTCATCCACCCGTGCCTTAAACACCTCCAGGGAAGGTGACTCAACCACCTCCCTGGGCAGGCTGTTCCAGTGCCCAATGTCCCTTTCTGTAAAGCCAGTGCCCAATGACCCTTTCCTGCACTTTCTTTTCACAATGTTTAGGTTTTCCATAACTGAAGACTCTTTCTGTAGGTCCATATCACTGTTACCCCAAGAAGTATTAGCTATAATGTGCTGATTTTGAATAGCCACTCCTTGAAAACATAGTCTGCAATTCTCATTTTCTGATATGTAGCTTCATAGTTAATTGTTATTAAATCCATTTAATGCCTTGAATTAACCTAGTATTTCATCTTGCACTGTAGTAAGCGATGCTGTTTATTAAGCTTGTAGAAGTACTAGATGTAGTACTGACCAACAGAAATATTTTCTTTTGATGAAGTTTTCTTAGTAACAATCAGTTTAAAGCTTTCTGTTAGCCATTTATTGATCTTTTCTCTGTTTATTTGCTTTAAGTTCATGTTAAGGTTTCATCAGATAATACTACAACTTCAAACTGTGTATTGTGCAAAATTTTGATAGTGTTATTTGGACACAAATATCTGTATTGGTCAAATTTTAACTTCCTCGAGCGATGTCAGCATGGTTTGACGCAAGTATTCACACAGAAGTCTTTAACCATATTCTTAACTGTTGTAAGCCACTTGGGAGAATGTCAACTATTGAAGTGTATCACCATCTCCCATATTTCAGGTCCCTCAGCCTCACTTTCCTGTACTTCACCTGAGGACAGTGGAACAGTTTCCTGTACCTTTCTTCCAGTAGATCTGTTTTTCATCTTCTCTGTGAACTTATATAAAAACAACTAACAACTCATCTAAACATCTCCTTAGTCCTTTTACCAGTAAGTGCAGATGTCCTTCACCAGAATTCACATTACATCTTACGTATATGCCTACCCAAAAGAAAAATCACCAAGTATTTCTGTTTTATGAACCATGACCAGACATTCACAAAATTCTGTTAACTGGAATAAGATAAACTGTAAAATGTTTTCAGTTAAGACTTGGCTTCAAAGTATTGTGAAGTAAAAATAATATTTCTATTCTCTAATAATCACTGCTTGCCAGGGTCTAAGGTAAACATCCAAACTATAGATACCATAATTTAAAAGGGAAAATAATTTCTGATCTTTTGTACTTCTAGTGTTTATATTGAAGAAGTGTTTCACCTGTTAGCTTGTCAGAATAAAATAATTTTTAAAATTTTCCTGGAAATGCCTGTCTTTGTTCTCAGGCACTGGGCATTCTGTGTTCCTAAGTGCACAGAACATATCTGTGTAGTACTGCATGAATGGTGTCCCACTAAGTTGTTAACAAAAATGAGACTGTTTTCCTGAGGCCCCTCACTAAGAACAGCATTTTGAATAAATAAATGTGTTCTGAGGCAAAACTTTTATATTCTTTGTCAACTATAATATATCCTGCCATGGATGGAGAGACAAATAGCAGCTTCAGCCATTTGATGACACATTTACAAAGCACACTCAATTTGCAAAGTTAGAATTTAGAAATGACGAGATTTATTTTAGGTGTTGTAGCAACTTTTCTTGGGTTATAGGAGACAGATTTTTGTTCATGTTCAAATTTCTGAAAAATTGATGGCTGGGAACAAAACTGTTTTTGCTTAGTATATCATCTTGTTTCCAATGAAGTTAAAATTTACCATTGCTCAAGAGCATTAGGAACAGTGGTGATCTTACATTTAAGGCATCAAAAAATACTTAGAGGAAAGATTGAGGAAAAGTATTTTCCATTTGTTAAAAAGAATACTCTAACTACTTCCAAGGTGTAAAGACACAGGAAAGTATGTCAGGAGAAACCTTCTGCAAATTGTAAATACTCTTCAATTTTACACATATCCCTACTTATATTATGTTTTTAAACTTCATAAGCAATACAAGAACTTATATACTCCTGTCTTTTGCTTTCCAGGAATCCAGGAGTTCTTTCAGTACACATAAATAGCAAACCTACCAAATAAAAGAACCTCAGAAAGAGTGGAAAACAAATAAATTTAATTAAGCCAGTGTTGGACTGAGTCAGATGTTCGCAAGATTTCTTTAAGATGTAAAGTAAAAAACTGTCTAAATATGTACATTCTTAAAAACTCTCAGGACCTTAGCCACATCAATATGGATATTGATTTTTTTTTATGCTAACACTAACAAAGCAAGCAAGGTATATCCAATATTGAATACAGAGAAAAAGTCAATGCTACAATTTTGAGAATTTTGCTACAATTACAGTTATGTAATATTTAGAAGAATGAAAGTGTGATTTAAACTCTCAAAAGCATTCAGAATGCATGGAACTTAAAATAAGAGACCGGCTAAATGAATCTGATCCCCAGGAATGCAACAGTTGTAAACTGCATTTGGCAACAGCTAGATCACCGCTGTTAAGTCGCGCAGGCAAAGACTGAAAGGGGTTTGGCCTTTGTAAGGGAATGAGAACAGGGTGCTCCTTTCTGATAGCAGATCAAGTATTTGTCCTGGAGCTCAATAAAAAAGAATAATTGCTGTACAGGAAGAGTAATTTAGCAGAGAATTTTTATGTCTGGACGAATATCTTTATTTAGCTTGAGGAGTGGTACTAGAAGAGAAATTATGTGTTTCTTGAATCCTCCTCCCCCCCCCCCATTGAATATCCTGAAAAACTCCATTGCATGGAACCCCAGAATTGTTATTTTTAAAAAAATAAAAAAAAATTACACAATCTGTATCCCAAACAGAAGGAATTTAAATTATGATCTGGATAAGATGTTGTAAACAGATCAGCCAAAATAGAGTTTTATCTCTGAGGTAAATGGACTGAAACAGATGGAAGAGAGGAAAGAGAACTTTCCTAGAGGCACAACGTCTCTTTCACCAGCTGTTAGTAGGAGATAATGTGCAATGACAAGTGATGTATAGGTGGAAATCCAAATGTCTGTAGTCTTTTCCCATGGTCTACAAGAGCAGCAGACTCCCTAACACCATTATCTTGCTTAAAGGAAGGACTCAGATTTGCAATCACTGTTTACATGGAAAAAACAAACTGAAAATAAACATTTCTCAATTCAGTTTAATCGTAGCTTGTCAAAGCCTTATAGGTAATTAATGTGCTATAGAAACATGAGAGTCACATTCCTCTACTGCTTTTGCAGTTTTTGGTCTTTTCTTCTTAAATTGAATAATGTAATACAAATTATGACAATTATAGCAATTTATGGTAATTTTTATACATGTATTAAAGTAATCTTTTTTGATGTCTGGATAATGTTGCAGTAATAAATATCAAAAAGGCAGACCACAGTAATATCTCAATAAATCTGCTTTAAGCAATTAAGACAATTTAAAGTGCTTATTAATTCCCCATTCTGTGAAACATGGGAGTGCTGTGGCTTCCTTAGTTTGAGTTCTTTAAACAGTTAAGTGAAGAACAAAAGATTTTCAACTTCTAGAAAAGTGATATACATGCTAAAGCTCTCCATCAGTGCTAGGTTTTCAAAAGATATTTAGGTGGTTGAAAATTCAGCTATGCGTTTTTCAGGAGTGCCTAGGAGTTATGATGGACTGGCTGAAAATCCAGATATCTACCTAATTACTCAAGCACCTGAATATGTTTAATGTCTGGACAATGATGCTGAAAGGAAAAAAATTCCAGATCCGGAAATTCCTATTATGAGCAAAACTAATTTCTAAACCTGTTCTTAGGTTGCGGATGAAAGTATTTCTTAAGATAATAAGGCAAACTCAGGTTCTGTCCCTTTCTGTATTTACAAGAGAAGAATACTTCTTAAAGAAACCTAGGAACCCCAAATCCACAAAAAGAAATTTCTGTGCTTAAGACTCTTGCTGTATCATAAAAAAACCCCTCATCTAGTCATTGAAAGAATCTTTCCGAAAGTGGCACTGACGAGGTTCAAACCCATCTCATGCTTTTAAGTGGGCAGTGTTTATTTTAATACTTATTAAAAGAGACTGTTACAAATTTCCTAACCATAGATATAAGCTGACAGGTTCCATCTACTTCTGTTTTACCTGTTTACCTTTGATTATGTTAGTGCAGATCAATAGAGGACTGTTCAACATGACTAGAAATGCTTTATCAAGACTATATCATCAGCTGGGCACATGGAGCTCCTATAATGTAGTGGATTGCTTGACTGACAACTTGACTGAAGCAGGCAAGAGCGAATGTCCAGCAATAGAGGAATGATTGGGTCACTGCACTTTACCTCTCATAAAAGAATCCAGAACGTAACTGAGGAATACTCAGTGAAAAATATGTGTACCTGAGAAGTCTGAGAACAGGCACACTGTTCTCGTTCTTTTCAGGCAGGCATTTGGCTCCAATACATGGATTAGGAGAAGTAACGGTCCATGGAAAGGACAGCAAATGGGATTGTTTCCTGATTTCTTTGTGCTTTCGTGTTTCACTGAACATGGGCACTGCATGGGTTCACTAGTAGCACTGAAGCAGTATATTAATTATGAAACAGGTGTTTGTTTTGCAAATAAGGAAAGTAGTAAAGTATTCTTTTTAAAAATCAACTGTAATTTTCTTCTGTTGATGCAGAAGTCGTTGATAAAGAGCAGTGAAAGGACCTAACTCGACAGGCTCCAAGCAAACTGACATGGGTTTAAGCCTAAGTACCTTAAGCCACTGCAAATGCTATGGCAATTTCCTTTTTACATGGTTTTCTTTAATTTGAAGCAGTGTATTAATTTAAATATGCTTTGCATGAACCATGAGAAAAGTTCTCCACAATCACATTTGTCTGTCCATCCCTGCTGAAAGGAGGTTGTAGTGAGGTGGGTGTTGGTCTCGTCTCCCAAGCACTGGGCGACAGGACAAGAGGGAATGGCCTCAAGTTGCACCAGGGGATGTTCAGATTAGATATCAGAAAAATTTTCTTCACCAAAAGGGTTATTGGGCACTGGAACAGGTTGCCTAGGGAAGTGGTTGAGTCACCATCCCTGGAGGTGTTTAAAAGTTGGGTAGATGAACTGCTCAGGGATATGGTTAAGTAGTGGACAGTTGTGGTTGAACTCAGTGATGTCAAAGGTCTTTTCAAAATAAGCAATTCTAGGATTCTACGATTTTTGAGAAAAAAAAGTATTTCTGGTTGTCAGTGAGCATCATTTAGAAATTTAAACTACTACAGCAAAATATGTGCATGTGTGTGGCTGTTTGCACAACAGAAAACTATGCATTGCACACAAGGAAAGCATCTTAGCTATGTGACAAACATTGCAACTCAGTTGTTCCACCCTTGTAAATCTTCAGTGCACAGAACTAACAATTATTCTTTCATCCCAGCACCCAACTCACTAGAATGTTTTCTCTGAAGATATAGCTATTAAAAATACAATACTACAACAAATACTCAAACTTTAATATCCATAAATCGCCTAACATTTAGAGAAATCACAACTTTTTATCATTCACCTTCTCTGCTTATCTATGCAGTATCTAAATGGCATACATTATTTGTGTACATACAGAGTAAATTCTGGTATTCCACATGAATGAAGTGACAGTAAAATTCCAGACTTAAACTTCCTATAAATAAAAAACCTATTTTCTTTATGACTGCATTTATTCTACATGTAGAATATTATGTTTATCTAGTTAAATCTCAATTTTTCTTTTAGAATTAGATATTCAGCTCACATTCTCTCTCTTATAAATGATCGATAAATTTGTGGTGAGTTTGCATAAGTATTTTTCCCAAAGGAATCGAGCCCTTGACTGAGACATTTTAATTGCTATAATTTGAATAACTAATTCCAAGTTCTGAAAATGAGTTGGAGGTAGTATGTGATTAACTGCTGTTAATGAAGCCATTACCTGATTAAGTAAGATTTCATGCTTGGAACTGATTATATCTAAATGCAAATCAAATTGATTTGATTTGTCAATTTTTTTCCCTGGATTTGTAATATATTTTTTTAATGTTCTGCAACTACTTTTATGCAATGTACTTTGCTATTTTTATTCTTCTGGAAATGCTATGAATTTATTTGTCTAATATGAACTCAGAAAAAATCTGCTTCAAATCAATAGATTCTCTATTCACATGCAAAACCTTATTTGCTCAAAAAATTTAGCCAAAAAGAAAATTAAACTAATTTTTAGTGAAATGGGAGTTAGTCACATTGCTAACAGTTATTTACATTGCTTTACACAAACTATAACCAAGTGCAACAAAGATACTATTTGTGGGGTACAAGATTATTGATGAAGGAAGTTTATGATATTGAGGGATTCCTTTGTTTATTTCAAACAACTTCTGGTTTATTTTCAACATTTCTGGACTTTTTTTGTTCTTTAAAGAATGTTAAGATAGAAAAGAGGTGGAGCTGTATAAAGAGCATGGATAATTTTTGAAATAAAGGGAGCCTTACATAGGAAAACATAAAAAATTAAGGAGGTCAATTTTATTTCATGTTCTCTGTTGCCATGATGTATGAGTTTCAACACAAAAACCCTGAGACTAACTCTGAACAAAGACATGTTTATAGAACATATTCTAATCTGTCACAGTGAGACAAGGCTCAGTTTGAATCCTTCACTTGGTGAGAGTTTTTGTGTATTCAAGTATAGATGTTTTCTTACCCTCTGTCAGTGTGCAAGAGTGAACAGAGAGTTAACATCAAGTTTCTTACAAAACTGAAGAAATACATAAGGGAAACTTTTCAATTATTGACCGAGGCTTACATGGAAGAGATGCCAGGAATCAAGCTGGTGCTCAAAGGAACACGTTTTTTGTCTGTAGAAGATGTCAAAGCAAAAATGATAGAGATCCTCAACAACTTCTCAAAAAATGATCTCTGGAATTACTTTGATGATTGGTATCATCATATGCAGCTGCATGTTAACTCAGAAGGGAACTGTTCTGAAGATGATCGCAGATGATTTTCTTAATTTGTTACATAAAAAGGCTTACAGGCATAGTTTTGTTGGTATGTGGGACCTCACATACTGCAATATCCCTTATTCAGATCATCCTGCTGTCATGTCAGGCTTTCCACAACCACTTATTAATGGGGAGATCTGTATAAAATGAATTGTTAATTTAAATGGACAAGGCAAAAAAAAACTGGGAAAAAGAAATAAAAAGTTCTTTTGTGGTAGGATGGATGGGAATTTTTGCTTGTTGTTGCAAACTGCTAAAGGTGTTGAGCAATGCCAGCTGTGGTAAAATCTTAAAGCCACAAGAAGACTGAAATATAAGTTTTCCTCCATTTTCTACCTGTGTCTCTCATCTTCAATTTTGTTGTCTCACTGATCACCATGTTAATTAATTTGGCTTTGCTTTCTCTCACTTTATTCTCCAGAGTTTTCTGCTCCATACTGACAGGGCCGCCAATGGCTTGGCTCCTGACTGCTGTCATTCTCCTCCTGGGGAGGGAAATGGGGGCTACAGAAGTCAGACACCATTGAAGAACATCTGTTATCTGTTGCTTGGTATGTCCCAAATGAGTAAGAATCATTTTCTAAAGCACAGTAACAAAGATCTCACATGCACATTTTTTTCCCAGGTTTGTTTCCTCTCTGCTCAGAGAATCAGCAAGTGTACAGAAAGCACCTGTTAAAGAGTGTGGTACCTTCCCCTCATTTTCAAGGAACTTATCCATTCTCATATCACGCATTTAGGCTAATGTAGCTTAAAAAATAATTTTCCTTACTCTGATTTGCCCTAATAGCTTTTGCCCATTTAAAATTGCTCAAAGAGAATAAACCATTAATGTATCACCCAGTTCTGGACTATGAAATTTCAAATAAAAGCTTTTAATTCAAAAGTAAACAAGATATATTTGAAATCTAAAAAATAGAATATAAAATATATACATTACAGTAACACTAGACGTACAAAATCTTAATGAAATCCTCTAGTAGTCCTAGAATGGATTATCTAAAATGGTGATTAGCTTAACTTTTATCTTACATGCATATTTTTATCAACATGCACTAAGAATAAAAGCAGAAAGAGAGAAAGAGAGAAAGAGAGAAAGAGAGAAAGAGAGAAAGAAAACCAGTTTTGAAAGGAGATGACAGATTTGTGAATGCAAAGAATAAAAAAGATCCACATAAGCAAAACTAATACTAGACATATTAATGGTAGAAACCAACACAATATGAATTACACAAGTTGAAGTGAAAAATCAAACCATAGCTCCTGACCATTACATTTATGACAAAGATTTCTTCTCCTAGAATGAGTTCCAATTATGCAGATTATGTTCTGCATAAACTGCTGCATCTTGCTTCTCTAAATAAAGCGTAAATAGATAAGAATTTTATTTTACTTTCACTTACTTGTCATCACACATTCAACCTCGTGTAGGCATATCACTTTTGCTAGGATGATCAACAGTGTTGCCAAAATGAAGGCGAACAAAATCTACTCTTTTAATAATTTACAGGAAAGAGCTATACTATATAGTCTGCAAAATATGCAAGTATCTTAGATGAATGTACCATTACCACAAGACAGCAAAATAACTAAGTGATGGTTCAGTATGCTAAGATATGCATTGAGTAAAATCATTCTGGGTAAATGATGTTAAACATGGCTTGGTATCATGTCATATGCTTCCTTGAAAAATCCATATCTCCTTGTTCTTGCTTGCTGTACAGTCAAATATCCCAGAACTTTAAGAGCTCTTCAATACAGGATATCCTTTTCCCACCTATATTTATATTACTATGTTCTGGTTAAAATGGAATTATTGCATTTTAAAATGTTACATAATGAGAATAAGGCTGGAAGTGCCTACACAATGCCTCCAGATTAATTCTGAAAACTAGTCAATGAGCTTCATTCAAAGTTAGTAAATTCTAAGAATATATACCTTTCCTGGATAATAAGAACTCTCCAAGCTGACTAAGATTAGACGGCAACATAGTGCACAGTGCAATTGTTATTTTTGAAAAACGAAGGGTACTAGAGACCTTCACAAAGACCATATTGAAAAAAGACAGTTAAGCCTTGCTATAAGCTTGTGTTAAATACATGTTGATGTTAATTATTCGGCATGGCACATAAATGTCTAGTAAAAGCAAGAGCAGGACAAGATGAATGTGTTTGTCTAAATTATCACTCTATCAGTCACTAATTCACAACAAGGTTCAAAATAGTTAATATTGTTTCAAAGCAAATTTAACATGCATGGAAGAACTTGGATGTCTAAACCCAGACTTCTCAGGGAACATATTTGTCATAGTACTAACAATGTGTATATAAAAAGAGAGATGATTTACAGAAGGCAAGATAGTTCAAACTCTACCTTTACTTATATTTTTGTCCTTTTCCTAAGCCCCAAACCTTTTTGAACTAAAACTCAGAGTTTGGAAAGTGTTCTTTGCCTTACCACATTTTTCAGATAGTTGCAAGGTAAAACTCTTAACCTTTGGAGTGGCTCTCCATAGCTTGAAACATAAAGGCTTCATAAATGTTAAAAGTGAAATTTCGTTTTGGAACCTATGTGTTTTCTGGATCACAAGCCCCAGTTAAATTTATTCCCTTCAGTATGAAAGGTATGTAATCCTCTGATTTTAGGAAATCTGATGATAGATTCTCTGAGGAAGGAGGAGCTATTAATGATATTCATGAATCAACAAAAAATATCTTTGTCTGTCACAGCATATTCCATTACTATGCTTATTACCTCCACTGGCAAAACAGCCTGAGGGAAAATTCCTGGTTTAGTGAATGATTAGTCATCGTTCCCTGTGGCATGTCGGTTTTAGATGCTTGTAAAGAGTTTGGAAGACTCTGGCTTTATATTCAAAGTCACTGAAGTTCCTAGTGAATGCATATACACTTATCAACAAAAAATCAAGTCACCTCATTGCAAGCAGCTGCACAAATTATATGCATAGGTATTTCCTGGGTAGGTCTAACTGTAGTTATATTATAACACAAAGAAATCAGTTGCACAGTAACACTTGTCCTGGAGCAATGCATCATCTTCATAAAGTCAGCCCAGTGTAAACCCCATTTCTCTAAATCATGTCAGTTGTGAGCACAGGCTTTCAGAAGAAGTGGAAAGAATGGAAAAAATGATCATTATATAGAATATATTTGACATATTGAAGAAAATATTTGCATTCTAAATCCTTTATGTATGAAATATATACTTTAAATTTAAGTGTAGTACAGAAGAATGCTTATTCTAATTAACCTTGTCAGATTGAACTAATTCAGTTGAAAACCAATATAATTATAAGTAATTTTCCATGTTGTATCCAGGTAACCGCTTAGTGCAAAGACATATGTACCTACTTTGAAAAGTTGAAAAACTAAAGGAATGTGACATGAAGAAGACTGAGAAGGGAAAAAATGGCTTTTAGCTGAGATTTGAAGAAAAGAACAGCTAACGAATAGTAGGTTTTGCCTCTTCTCATCCTCTTTTCCCCTTTGCTTCTATACAAACTTTCTACCTTATTGTGATATCATACACTTTTCCCCATGTGCACTTCCTCTCTGATCTTAGTGTTTTCCTTTCAAGCTGGACCCTGATATGGCCGGGAGGCTGATCCAGAGACTGACAAAGTCCCTGTGAACTGCAGCCAGTCCTGCCACCTGCAAGGTGATTATGCCTTATTGGATTAATTACGCAAAGTGTTCCTTCAGTGTTTGATGTTTATTACAAAAAGGGGGCGTCCTGCTGTTGCTGTTGATTTTATTTGGGATTAGGATTGCCCGGTCAGCTATATTGTGCAATTTTTTGGGGCAATATTTTTGCCCGTTCTTAGGAGCAAAGTAAGCGCCTTTGTCTGTTAAGGTTCAGGGCCAAAAGCATTACTATTTTCACAAACAGCTCTGACAAGCTTCCTGAAACAGGTTATGTCTTGTGGATAATAAATATATAAAACTGTTCTAACATCCCAAGTTTTCTCACTGACGTGGCCAATCTGCCATTGGCTATGGGATTGGAAACCTGTTTGATAACACTCTCTATTCGGAACTTTTTCCTTTTTACTCCTCTGATTTTAAACTCATCAGATTTTTTTTTACTCTGCTGCACAGTCTCCTATGTCTCTTTTTCCATGATTCCTCACATCCCTAATGCAGTTTCCACCCCCATCATCGCTCTACTGTTAAACTGCAGTTGCTGAGTCTTCCTTTCCTGCTGGTTACTTCTGTGAAGTCCTTCCCTTTTAACTGTCACTTTCAGTGCTCTCTCTCCTTCACTAGGAGCTATTTTTTTTCCCTCCAGTGTCTCTTTTGCTCTTAGTGAAGTCAGTTCTTTCATCTCTGTTATCCGGTCATCTGCCCACTCAGAAGAACCATCTCAATTCTCACTCCTGCAAAGCCTTTTGAAGTATTGAGCTCAAACAACGATCTTCTCTGCTCTGCTCCTATGCCCATCTCTCCCGTAAAAAACTGGCTATCATTCTCCCTGTATGCTGATTTATCTAGAGTAATGCTATGTCTTGGTTTAATAAGTGTTTACAACTCTGCCCTTCAAGAAGATTATTTTGTGGGTTTATGAGTTTACAATATTTCTGTGGAATACATAAAATATTGAATTTATTTCTCTGAAACATTGATATCTCTTTCAGCCACAACTAAAAATAAACAACTAATTCATAATTTCTTAATTATACATTTTTGTATGTTGTTTCAGTAATGAATGATGTCCTGGGAGTGCAAATGGAAATTCTGAAGTAACAATAAGCACTCTTCAAAGCTATCCAAAAGATTTGGAAAGGTACTTAACTGTGCCTGTAAACTAGTCACAAAGTGGAAGTTAACATTAAAAACAGCAGGAGCAATCTAACTTAATATTCTTGCTAAGATCAGACTAATGTAATTCAGAGGTCTGGATATAATAAAATGTATGACAGAGCTAAATCTTAGTGGCTAACTCGCATGTCTTCTTGGACAAAAACACTAGTGTCACTCAAGATGTGCTTACAAGCAAGGGGCTTTATATTCAGAGTTGTATTTGTGTAGAATAATAGTAGTGTCATAAGCAGAGTGCCCGTAAGCAGTATACTGAAAAAAAAAAATCAGGAAGACTTGAAAATTGCATTGCAGTAATTTTCTGTCTGCAGAACTACAGGTGTTAATTGTGTCCACATTTAGTACAAGCTCTTTTGTACGGAACTTCTCTTGCTAAATAAGAATCAATTTGTAATTTGGTCATGAATAGAATTGAAAGTGCAACCCTTTTTGAAATGAAAACCAACTTCAGTTATGAACGTATATTACAATATAGTTAAATATTTGTTAGAAAATGAAACAACTGTGTATCAGCTTGTTATAGAGTATTGTTTGTGAGATATCCACGCTTCTTTCCATTATATATGATTATATGCTTAGGTTGTGAGTCAAAAATTTTTTGGTTGAAATTACAAGGATTTTTGAGTACAAATCATAACTAGATGATTCAAGTCAAACCACATTGACTCAAAAATTTTTGAGATATTGCTTTTGATCTTAAATGAGCTTGTTTAAAATAATTAAGAATATATCCTACTATCTAATAAAGAAAATAGTGATTTTAGGATGTATATTATCCCCTTTGATTTATTTTCTGCCCAAACCCCTGCTTTTCCAGTTCTATAGAACTCAGGAGTTACATTATTCACATTTTGTATTCATCTTAGCAGCAAATATTTTTTTCTAAATTACTTACATATTGACTTATTTAAAAAAACATTCAATTCCTAAACTTTTACAAATAGTTTCACATTTTCAGAAGGTAATGATGTGTGAATCAGGCAGAAGAGATTAGGTCATGCAGTTTTCCTTTCTACAAGCTTCTGCCAGTATCTATATCCATACCATTTCCTAATGCGATATTCAAGAAAATACTTGGCTAATGGTAAAAAGGAATGGAAATAGTTAAACGATGCATCATAATTATACTGCTAAAAAGTTGGGGAAGTCTTTGATGCAGATGATGGGAAGAGTTTCTTGGAATATAACATATAGCAAATGACACTGTTGAAGTGAGATTTTACCTGCTGTGCGATAAATTTACTTAGCGGAGCTGTCTGGAGCCTGAATCCAGGCTGAGTCTGAGGGCCTGGGCAGGGAAGTCTGGGCATGACTGGAGAGATGCTGGGTGGTGGTTCTAGGGGCATTGTCCTGGGAGAAAGTCTAGGGACATGAAGGGAAGAAGATGGGAAGGAGCAAAAGGGAATGGAGAAGGAATGGCAGAAGAGGTAGGACAAAAGACACACCCTTCCACTGCAGCTATCAGGAACAGGTCCTGGGCGCTCACTTAGGTGAGTTGTGCCAAGAGCTGAGGGAACTGCAAAGAGGGAGACGAAGCAGACATTTTCCCTTGACTATTGCTCCCTAAGCCCCATGAGTTCCTCCTTCAACAGTCATGGTCACTCACTCTTCACTTTTCTTTAGTTCATTTTCCCACCACGTCAGAGGCATTCTCTGGGTTCTAGACAAGCCCATCAAGTAAAGACCGAAACTTAAAAAGCTGTGCCACATCAGTCTACTCACAGTGCTAACCCTCTTCCTCCTATGTAGCACTCACTATTTAAAACCCCCTCTGTCAAACAGTATTATTTTGCCATATGGGTAGACAATGCAAGACAGACATAGAGGCGAACTGTTGCTTTTACTGCTTGGAACCTACAATCACTACAAGGAACAGCAGCAGATTATTCGCAGATGGTACACTTTGATGTCCTTGCCCTTCGGCTAAGGTATAGCCTTGCAATACAACTTGGTAAATACATAACATCACAAACTTAGCACAATAATACATAAGTGATTTCTATATGCATTACAGTATGAACTGCCAATACTTCACAATAAAGACTGTCAATTCCTGGTCATTGGGCTGGGGTTTCTTTTCTTTACATTTACTTCATAGGCTCTCAGTGGCATCTGAATGCTGTGAGAGTCACAGGGACAGCAGGCAACAGCAGGAAACTAAGGGAAGGTGTCAACTAAGGACTGACTCTCAGGTCATCAAGAGTAACCCCTCTCATTCCAAAAAAAGAAAGAAATTACCTGTGGAGCTGGACAGAGACCAGATTCCATTTTTTCAGATGGGATCAATGCCTGACTTATCTGGGTGCTTTCAGGAACAGCAGGAAATGACGAGTAGAGTGCTTGCAAGTGTTGTGAGATATGGTACATCTTATTCACCAAATGTATTAGAAATTATAAGAAAATCATTGGAGTTCTGTCACAGTTTACTGTTTCTCATCGTGGAGGGAAAACGAAAATAACATTTCATTAAATAAAACATTAAAAATATTAATAACATTTCATTAAATAAAATTTCGCTCAGAATGCTAATATCACATTTTACATGTCTTCACACTTGTTTACTTGCAAGTTATCACCATGAAGTTTAAACACGTCTTTGGACAGCAAAATAGATAAGTCAAATCTGCTAAATTGTGGCTATGTGTTTCTATGTGTTGTGTCCCATAGACTATTCAAGTTGTTCACTTGCATAAAAACATTTTAAAGTGTTTTCCAGTTAAGTCTTAAGTCTTAAGCCTTAAGCTAAACCTTTAGCTTTTCTGCTTGTTAAAATAATCATAACTTTGAAAACTTGGACACAACTATAGTTTAATTGAATCTGGATGCCCCTGACTGTCCCTTTCTCTTCCTGAAGATTATTGCTTCCCAGGAAGAATTATTGTCTGAGCTGCTGTAAAGCTGCAGTAAATATTGTGCCTAGCTGAGCATGGCTGCCTGCACAGGTTTTAAAAATCTGCACCATAGCTTCTGTCTCATGTTACAGCAATATGAGCAACCTAATGTTAGCAGGTCTGAAAAAAAGAGAATTTCTAGTGTTCCTCTATTGTTTATAGTATAACCTTGCATCCAGCCTTCAAATCATTGAATTAAATGTGCACTATCTATAAAAAGTGTTTGAATAAAATGTGCAGGTATTATAGAATTAATCAGCATATCAAGGAGCAGATGATCTTTAACATACAGAATGCTGTCTAGTGCAAAAAAACAAACTAAAGAATAACCTGTTCCTTCTTTAATCTATTTTAATTTGAATTCTCTCAGGTCTTGCTAGTTAGAAGAGGTACACCTTCAGAGGTGTGTAGCTTTTCTGTGTCCTATGTCCTTTGCACCAAATGTAAAATAGAGTCAGTATTTCACAATGTTTTGTGTAGATTACATGGTTTTGCTGACAAGCAGGGTCAATTTTGGAAGATCCTCGTCTCTAAGTTCCATGTTCGCTTTTGATCGTCTGATTTCACATTGATAGAACATACTACTTTAAAGTCATCTACTTGTCCTTAAGTATCCCACAGCCTCAGCTTCATTCTACAGTACAATACGCTCTGTGTATTTGAGTGTAATTCTTATTTCTCTAGTAAAAATAAACAGACTTTACTCACTACCATTTGCTTTAAGCAGATCTTCATATCTCCTCTCATATATCATGAGATTACATTTGATTGGAAACTAGCAGATCTGTCACCTCTCTTCATATCCAAACTAACGTCAAAAACATGATTCAAAAAGAAATATACTTGAGTGTATGTGTGTACCTGCGGCCATGTCCTTTATTTGGTCAAGAGGCATAAACTTTTACTTGTTTTTCTGACAATGTATTACCACTACCAACATCTAGATTTCTTTCTCCTTGACACAAGAGCCTGAAGGGACACAAGCCCTTGAAGGAAGCATCTGAATTTGCAGTAGAGGCAGAGCAATGTACATTTCTCTAACAAGTCAGTTGTTTGACAGAGCATGGCAAAAATCATCCTTCTACTATTACTTTGCTGTGGTTTTAGGAGGAATTTTGTCGGCTGGTATCTAGCTTACGATTTTGACGTCTTATGTTGCCTTACAAGAGACCCACTGTTCAGGGAAGCTCATCCATACTACGTATTTAAGCAAAGCAGGAGGTTTGAACACGAGGCATTTTAAAATTGCAGTCATGCCTTAGTTGCTCGGTTTGTGTTTTGATGTATTTCTTAGAGCTCAGACACCGGGAAGGTAATTTGCAATGTGTTTTCTAAACAGTTCCTGGGAACCTAACCAGCATTGTGGTTCTACATGATACAAGGTGGCTGAAATTTGTAATTCCAAACTATTTTGACAAAAATAGTTTGTAGGAAATTGTTAAGGATAAATTTTCATACTTGCTGCTTCTTTAATCAGATCTGTAGTTATATCATTTCTCTTGTATCTCAAGATTCACTACTGATATCTCACGCAGGGTAGTTTTTTTAGGCAAAACTCTCAACTGTGATTAACATTCAAAACCATGTTAGTCTCACAAACCAAATATATTCAGTTTTATATATTCAGCATGAATCTACTCAACTTTCTAGGACAAATTTTAATAATAGACCATTTTTTTGACAAAACCAGCAAACAGTAAGTATCATGTGTTTTATGTAGTGAATATTTCATGCTAAGTGCATAAACAGTACTAGAAGGAGGAACTGGAAATTAATACTTTCTTTCCAGTAAGTGCCCACACTGAAAGGTGACCAGATCATGTTCTTTCGAGCACTTCTTGAACCCATAAATCCAGAACTATTTCCAACACAGTGTCAGAATTTCAGCAGGAACACGTAGGTCAGGGTATTGCCCCAGGCTGCTGGAAATATGGATCTGTCACTTAGAGGAAATTGAACATCAGCAAGTGCTATAAAAAGGGATGAGAAGAAGCATTGTCATGTTCTCTTTCTTCTTATATGATTTAAAAGAAATAATAATTCAATGTGCACCTCTGAGTGTTTTTGTCCTTCTGTCTGTCTTGGAGAGAGTAGTAGTCAGGGCTAAAATGCAGAGAGAATTTCCTAAACCCCAAAGGGTGCTGAAAATACTGCCTGTGCCAAACTGAGGTTTCAAGCTTACAGCTGTGAAATTTTTAACCACTAGGATCAATTGCAATTCCCATCTTCCCAGGGTAAGAGTCTTTTTATTTTATCTAATGCAAAGTCTTTTGAGACTAATCTAAATCTCTTCACTGATTGCAGTGAACCTTTGATCTCTGTTCTGTAGGTTATACCTCTAGACATGACACTTAAGGATCTTGGTTAAGTCTATAATTATTTCTCTCTCCAAATCAAAACTGATGATACGATGTTGCCTCTGGACCACATTATCTATTCATTTAAGACTGTGACTTCCATAAAAAGTTCTGTCTGCGTCATAACCATACTAGTACTTATTCACAATAAGAATATGTTGACTGATAGAACTGGTCTCAAGCCCAAGTTCTATGGGGGATGGTGGTATCTGCCAGAGTTTTACATAAAGGCTTCCTACAACCATTAACTGCTGCCTCAGGATCTTCATAAACTGACATTAGATTCTTGGTTTTCTTATTTCCAATTCCTATCTCACCTTCTGTGGATAACTCACTAACCTGAAGGATGGGTAGTGGTAACCTACCTGCAACTCTTAAGAAACATTGATAGATTTGAATCCATAAAAAAAACAGTGACTTTCATTTTCAGGGCTTGAAAACAGCAGCTTGAACAGCATCCGTTTTAGAAATAAATGAGAAAAAAAAAGAGTGGCCAGAGATCTTACTCTGCCTTTCTGTTTTGTTCTGTAGTAGAGTATTTGCCACGTAAAGATTTTCACTTGACAAATTGTTTTATAATTTTGAATATAGTGACTTAATTTATGGAGAGTGTATGCATGTCATACTTTTGTTTGGTGTATATTAGGTACTTTCTTTTAATTTTCTTTGTCAGACATCTAACCTAATTTGAAAGAAAAAAATTGGCAGCCTATAAAGTGTGAATGCTTTTTGCCAGCATTTCTTGCCTTCATTTTGGGTTCATACATTTTGATTACTCTTCAATTTTAGTACCTACTGATTTGCCTTGTGCAAATTACATACCTGAAACCCACCTTTTTTCTTTCTTTGTATCCAGTTCTATTATCTTTCACTATCTCAATCTTTTCTCAACTATTTAAAAAAAATCTTCCTGGTAGCTACTTTCACCCATTATTCCATGCCAAGAGATTAAATACAACATCTACTTATACAAACTTGATATTTTCACTTCTTACAGACTTGATTGCTTCATTTTCTACCATACTGCAGAAAAGAAAAATTGGTCTAGAGCTCTGCTCATGTTAAGGACTTTAATCTTCACTAGCTAGCCCTGAAGTGGTGCTCATCTCAGAAAAGTTTTGCAGCATTTTCTCATTAAACCTCAGATGTACCATACTGTCAGTACTACTTCTCAAAAGCCGCTGACAATTCTTCCTGTGGGGAAAATGGGCTAAGATTTGTTAATTTTCTTGAAAATGTTATACACCTTTGAATGTTGGTACAAAGAGCCAAATTAGAATCTGTCTCAAAGACTGTCAAAAGCCACTGCCAAGCTGCTACACGGGAAGCCATTGAAACCACGAAGTCAGCAGAACAGTGCTCTGCAGAGAGGAGGGGAATGTGATCCTTGGAGACACTGGGTATAAAATGCAAGTGCAAGTGGGCAAAGATGTGCAGCATGTGTAAAAAACCCATGTGTGCACCTCTGCCCATCACTGACCCTTTGTGGGATCCCCAAGACACAGATCCTTGAAGACGCCACAGACCCATGGCTATTCCTGAGACCCTATCCTGAACCCTTGCTTAACTTTCCATCTTTGTTCCTCTCTTTCCTGCTGGTATTGCCTTTATCTTGCTATTGCCTTTTTTACAGTAAAGAAAGATTTTTGACATACAGCATTTGACCTCGATTGCCTCTTAGTCTTGGGTCTGGGGGATTCCAAACGAAATCCTCCCAGATTTGGTCTGGGTCCCTTACAGTTGGTGTCTCTTTTTAGACCAGGACTCAAAATGAAGGTCAGGAAGTGAACTCAGCTCTTCCTTTGAGCTTGTCACATTAAAGCTGTGGTAAAGCAAATAACAATTACCTGAGAAGACATCCCAAATACTTGATGTCTGAAAAAAATTTGTAGTAACCTGAGAAGTGGCTGAATGGAGATCCCCAGAGAAGCCTGCAATTCTCAGAACTGTAAACACAAGAGTGCTTTCTGAAAGAGCATAATCATTCTTTAATTTAACTTCTTTTGCATTGATTATTTTCATAACAGCATAATAGCAGAACAAATAATGCTTTTATATGTATAGTGTCCCTTCTGCACACAAAATGCACACTGTATCATTAAGTAGCTAATTGCTATAACCAGGGCAGAACTGTAGGTGCAGAACTGCAGAAGAACACATCAGCCCTCGGTCATAGCCTCGTACCACACTGCAAAATGTTTGTCAGGCTTTTAATCATCACTCTTGTACAGGTTATAAAGAATAACATTTTCTTGATAGATTTTATCTTACCTTTCTCCCTGTTAACAGCCATGAACACATTAATATCAATATGGAACTGGACTGATTCTACAGCAAGTGATATTGGAGACGTTTATCGTGACTTATTGCCTAGAGGTTATGGTAGATAATCAGAAAAATGCTGATGAAGCATATTCGGATAGTATTCAAACTTTTGTTCAGCAGATTTTATCTCTACCATTCATAGAAGACACCAAATAAATTATGTTCATGGTTTTAAGACTGCAATGATGTTGGATGTTAATTGATGCCCGTTGTAGGAATTTATAAAAGATCTTCTTGATAAAGTGACCAGAGCGGGAGTGAATACTGTTTTGTGATGTGTTGATCAAACAAACCATTGATTCTTCTTACCGAAGAATTTTTATCAGCTACAAATTAACAGCGTGAAAAGTTCAGCTAATATATCTGCAAGAATAATAAAGAGAAGCTATTCTACGTTACCATTAATGATCTGATGAGAAAAATATATCTCTCTAAGAGTCATATTGGGGTACAGCACTTCAAAAGAACAGAAGCTGGGTAAAGGGAAGTGGATCATAGGCACCAGTCAACATTTTTAATAGGGCATTTTATCTTGTCTTCTAAAGTAAAAAGCTGAAATGCACTTTGTGAACATTTCATTATTTGAGAAGATCCTGAAATGTTCAGAAGAGCAGCTCTAAAGCGCTTTTCTCTGCAGCTCCTGGGATTTAGGGTGTGAACCTGGGCTAGTATCTCTTCCATTCAGCATATATTACTATCAGTTTCTGGGTCTGGATTATTTTGGGCTTTTTTTCCAAAGCAGTATGTCCCCTATTTATGGTGATTTGGTATCCCATTAAGATCTTTCCACAGAGCACCATCTTTTTTTTTTTTTTTCCTTTCAAATATGAAGGCCTCAGCTGAATAGCAAGATAACAGAGATAATAATTTAAGTGTGTTAATTTCCGGAGTGGCTGAATCATTTGAAAATAGGTGATTTCTCACTAGTATCCTGAAGAGAATCTATCTCATCCTCTACACAATGAAGTTTTTTTTCTAATTCTTTTTTTTGGGGAGAAATTAATAGTTACCTAACTTCCATGTTGCTTTTCTGACCAAGAAAACGAGCAATGGAAAATACAAGAGCAACCTGTGGTAAAGGAATAGCCTTATTATATACGTATAAGTATATGTATATATATGTTGCATATTTTTTTTGTTTGTTTGTTTCCCTTTCCTTTAGATACCAGAAACAGGAGAGAGAATTAAAAGTAAAGTCTGTCTTGGAGACAGACTCTTCTCTGTCGTCTCACCCTAACCATAGTGCCACTGACACAGTTTGAGTGCCATTTAGGCATCATGACTCAAATTGAGATGATGGTGAAGCTGGCGATTTCTTTTTTCTTCAAGCTTGTACAAGGTTCAAACTCCGTCTTCTCTGATGTACTCATTCTTTCTTCCAGGAGGGAAGAGCCTCTGACTAACTTTCAAAAGAATTCGGGGTAAAATGAATGCAACTGGAATTCTTTTTTATAAAATTTTGGATTTAGTATTAAAATTGATAATGGAAGAAGCCCTCTCTTCATTCTGCATCTTTCAAGGAAAAACTCAGTGATAGGATTTAGAAAAACTTTTGCCTAATCACTAAAACTCAGAAAGTTTTTATTCATGAAGACTAGCAAAGCATAGTCCTAAAACATGTTCTGCTGCTGCCCGACTCCTCTCTGCCTAGAGTTAAAACAACTGTAAGCTGAAAATGAAGATGTACCTTCTTGGTGGAAAAAGGGTATATTTATACTTGTGTGTCTAGTCCTTGCTTCCTGACATGAATTCAGTGCTCCAGTTACTTACTGCAAGCTTTGATGTGTTTATAGTAAAGTGATGATAGGTATATGAGACTCCTGCTGCCTCACGCAGTATTCTCAGGGAAACACTATGCATGCTAAAAACTGGAAGACTCCTTTTTGTTCTACTTTGAATTACTATGTAATTAAAAGGTAGATTTTTTTAATGAAGAATAAAAGTGAAGTTTATGAAGTTCTTACCCATAAGCTTTCAACCTGTTCATGGCTATTCTTCAGAAATACCACTTCATAATCTATTAATTTCTTGATGTGGTGCGCAATGCTTCCATCCCTCCTTCCTCTCCTGTTCCTTCTGAGCAGATTATAGCCATTGATTTCTACAGTCCACTCATGCGATTCTTTCTGCCAAGCTTCAGCAAAGGCACTAAGTTGTAGTTTTCTGGCTGTGTAGTGGCTTCCAGCTCCTTCTGTCTGTTGGTTGTGCTGCATTCATTGGTGCAGAGACACTTAAGCTGGTCTGTCAGCCTTGACACCTTGTTAGAGTAACACCCTTTAATTTCTTTAGGGCATTTCACTGTTTTTTTCCCTATCAGCTCCTGTTACTTCAGATGCTACTGGCTCATCTCTGTAAGATTTCAAGTGTCCTGCAGCATAGTCAGCATGTCTTAGAGCAGCAGGCTGAGGGCCCTCATTAGCCCCCCATCCCGCTAACATTAGCATCTCATCCCACAGATTGTAACAGGCAGGACTAATAATATCCCCCTCCCCATCAATCTAATTTAAAGCTCTGTCAATGAGTCCTGCTAGCTTGTCAGCAAAGACCCTGTTCCCCCTTTGAGAAAGGTGAATCCCATCTGACGGCAGCAAGCCACTGCATTCTCAAAAAACCCCGAACTTTGGTGGTGGTGGCACCAGCAGTGGAATCATGTGTTAATAGATTGCGTCTGCCTGTTTCTTCGGATGTTGCTGCCTGAAACTGGAAGAAGAGAGGAAAAAAATACTTGTGTTCCAGATGCCCTTACCAACCTTAATCCCATACTATTTTAAGATCTGCAGTCTAGCAATGTAATACTACAATTATTAACATAATGTTGTTAGTACAGGAAGAAAACAAGGTGTTCATGGTGTGATTTGTATTCCTTATAGCAGTTTTAACTCGTAAGTAAAGAATGTAAACCATTTACCTTCTGGTTGAACAAGAGAAGAATTTGAGGTAACATGACATTATGGTTTTCTACAGTAGATATTTTTAAAAAATATTATTAGCCAGACACTTTGTAAACATGATTCAAAATAATTAAATTGGTGAAAAACATGATGCTGATTTCAAATCGAGATTTACAATATTTGAAAGATTATACATAAATATAGCAAGCAGAAGCCAGAAGAGAAAATTATCTTCTGTGTTAAGACCTCCTTTGAATCCTTATCTCTAAACTAAGAGGTCATTGAGGTGCAGCACTCCTGCACAGCTTCTCTCTTTTCAGCCAAGGTGTTGATAGTCTTCTTCTGTTTATGCTAGGGAAGCTGCAATTAAGTTGGGACAGCCCAATTCTACTGATAATGGCAACCATGATACATTTTCTCACATTCTCTGTATTTTAGAATATCACAGCACAATTTCACTGATAATAGCAATGTGAGATGTTACAGATTAAACAGTACAAATAGTAATGCAATACAAATCATCCATGGCTCACCTATATTGTTTTAAACCAGTCAAACAGTCCCTGTCACTTCACTGTCCCTACAGCAGTCTTGGAAGGACCTCACACCAGAAGAGAAACAAGTCCATCCCATCCACAGGCAGAGTGACACACTGGTGATAGATTAAGAACAGACATTGCATACACACAGAAAGATAAAGCCAGATCCAGAATTTCTTCTGCTTCTGTTGAAAAATCCATTTAATGAGCGAACATCACATATTCACTTGTTCTTTGCTTTTGGAAGGGGGGCTGTGTGTCTGTCCTATTTTGCCAGTGGAGAACAGAAAAGAAAATTACAAAAAAAAAAATTGGAATACAGATCCCTTCTCTTTCAGTGCTGCATTATTTTGAAAAAAAAAGAAAACCCAAACCAAAACACATGCATTTTAGAAATTGCTCTAAGCATTTTGCTAATAGAGAAAATGACTATGTTTAACTGAAATGGTTGAATGTGCATTAAAATATACATATATGATTTATCCATTGGGCAGACATCTTTTTTCACAAAAAAAAGATGTCACGTATAACTTTGGTACTTATATGTGAATATTGTCACCTTAGTATCTTTTGGTACTGGTCAAAATAGAAAAAAATGTGAATGTCAGATTATTTAGAAAAAAAACTTTGATAAAACAAACACATTTTTTAAAAAAATGGAACTCAATTATGATTGTCTAATATCAGCTTTGATTTAGAAGAACAAATCTTGGCATATTTTATTTTCTATTTCAGAAGTGAAAACAGACTGATTGACCCAACCTTGATTTTTTAAATAAGGATCCATAAAGAATAGTTTTCCACAGGTAAAAATGAAAAAAATCAGTACTTAAAAATATAAATATTTTAATATTAATTTTAATGTTTGCAATTTCTAATATACCCCAGCATATTAAGTACATATATGAGATCTTTCTACAACTAGAGACAAATACATAATTGAAATAATGATTCAATACTCAACTCAGCTATGTCTTTGCATGTTTTTAACAGGTTGCTCCTGAAATTATTCATTCTGCAACTACTTTATAGCTCCGCTTGGGAATATAACCCAAGTCATTCTATTATAAGAGAAGGAGGAATGTGAATATTCTTCAACATAATGGATAAGTGTATATCATATCGTACAATGAGGTAGCTGAAGGTTAATAATACAAAACATTATTTTCAAAGGTATTTGCATTGCACATTTATAAAACAGCTGCTGTCTGTATTCTGTGTTTGGTATTCAGTATGAATAGCTCTAAAAAAAATACAGTTGACCATTTTTCAGACAATGGAACATAAATCCAGGTAAATTAATATTTCTTCCAGGAGATGAAAAATACTGACTTGTGGTAGGAAACTTGTGAAATTTAGGCAATTTTGATTACCTACAGACAGTTTCTTTCTGCAATCAGAGGGACCTCAAAATGTTTCTTTTTAAATTATTTTGTCTGCTTATCTCATTTTTGTTTCATATTCAGTTCATCATAAAATGTTACCATGGAAGAGAGAAAAAAAGAACATTGTTTTCTATTACCTTTTGTACCTACAAAGCTTTGGTGAAACAGGAAAAAAGGAAACTCCTCTGTGGCAAATGGTATGAACCTATAGGTATAGATATGACTTCAACCCATAAATATTTCATTATAAACATTAGTCTTTGATATTCATAATTTTTACTTTGAAAAAAATCATATGCATTCAAAGCTTCCATCCTTTGTCTCTGCCACCAATGAAGAAAACAACAGGTAGGCATTTTTGCTAACATAAAACCAGATGAAGAGAACATATGATGCTTTTGACATAGTTTGGAAGTGGGAATGAAGAGACTACTTTTCTAAGCTTGGGTGTGTACAAGAATGACTCTTTCAAGCCCATGGCTCACTGTGATTAGAAACAAATTACTTCAGTTTTGGGAAGTCAAAACTTGCCCCACCCTCAGCGAGAAAATGCAACTCTCCCATGCCTGGCATTTGACCTGAGTGGTTTAAACTGCTCCCACCACCTCCAGGCACAGGGGCAACCTGAGCAGTGAGCCATGGAAGGGCAACTGTGCATCCCTGGCCCTGTGATGGCACAGGGACATGTGCAATGCACGAGCTCTCAGTAAGTTTTCTTGGATTTCTCTATTAAATTTCAGTCTATGAATCAGAATGCCTTGAATGACTTATAAGCACGCCGGTAAGCACAGTGGTAAACACGCTAAAACATACATAAAATAAAGGGTAAGATCTTTCACAAAGCTCAGCTGTGATGCAAGAGACACACACCCACAAGTTCATTATAACTTTTAAATGGAGCTAGAAAAGCCCAACTAATGCTATAAATTTAACTGAAGATTACAAATAATTGAGATGTATCAAACCCCCAAACACATCACTGTTCACATAAATCCACCCCATGTATATCTATAAGCAACACTTGGTACAACCTGTGGGTCTTCCATGCATGTATTTGAAAGAAAAAGATATTAAAAAGGAAAGAGATTGATTCTGATGGTTTTTTTTTAATAATGCCAGAAGACAGCAACATTCTTGAAAATCAGGAATATATTTGAAGATTCTGGCAAAAAATGTAAAAGAAAACATACTGGCCTGATGTAGGGTCCTTTCACTTATTGTGTTGAAACGCTGTATGACTTTGACTAATCTTTGACAGAATACAAAATAGACTTACATAAAAATATGAGGACAATAGGCAAAATGTTGTAGGTGAAGAGTTAGGGCATAAAACCACAGTGATTTGTTAGCCAGAGGGAGGCAAATTATACTGAATGACTGAATGTCTTGATAGTTTTGATCTTTAGTTTCACTATTGGAAGAGTTTCAAGAGAAAGGGAGGAAAAGACAATGTCCTACGACACCGGCTTGTTTTTTATTAGAGGAGGATAAGGCCATATTTTGATAACTGGGAGAAACAATTGAAGGGATTGTGTATACTCAGATGTCAGGGGGTTAGACTTTGATATGAGCCCAAAATGCATTTACTGTGCTAGCCTTTAGACATCTCTTTTAAAGGAAAATACATGGACAGTACAGCTGATGATGCATTAGTATGGACAATACTCGCTATTTGCTTAATTAACTTGAAGCATTGTGTATTTTATACATTTTATTTTAAAAAGGAGGGAAAAAATAGATAAGTATATTAAATAGCAAATTTAGTATTCCTATTGAAGATTGTAGCAGCTTTTTAAAGTCTTACTATGAAACACAGCGAAATAAAAAAGCACCCTATGAAAGGTAGGGTTATTTTAATTAATTTAATTTAATTTAATTATCTTTTCCCTTGACCCTTTCACTTCTTAGAATAGAGTGCTTTCACCAGGAAATAAATTTCATTTAATCTAGGAATAGGACTCTTAATTATATTGGAGGAGCTTTTAATTATGTCATTTCTAATAATGGTGAAACTTCTTTTTGACTGAGACTAATCAAAGGTAAAAGAACTCAATCAAAATGCACTTTGCAATTAGATTGGAACAGTTTTGTGCTCTGGTGATTTCATGCCAAGCAAATAACACTTGAAGGCCTGGTGGTCTTGCTTGATACCTTTTTAAGGTCTGGAAGTTTCCTCCTTTTATATCAGGTGGCCATTAACTGCAAATTATTAATTTCTGACAGTATGCTCTCTATTCCTGCATAAACTCAAAAGGCAGTGCCATAAATGTTAACCAGATCTAACCAACCAAATTGCCCAGTACTTACCCCAAAAGCGTCTGAAAAAATAAATGTTCGTTCATCAGGCTTCCGCATGCCCCAAGAGGGAGGCTAATGCATGTGATTGAAGAAGGAGACAGAAGAGATGTACAAACAGTGTCAGAAACAGAAAATGTAAGCTGTATTAAGCAAACATGAAAAAAACCTGTTTCATTTTCTCTTTACTAGAATTTGGTTTTACACATATTACCAAAAGACAGACCGTACAGAAAATTAAAATGAAATGTTCACCCCTTGAAAATCTACTAGTAATACAGCTCCTGATTTCCTTAGAAGCAAGGATACATGGTAACTAACTTTCCTAGATAAACACAAGTAACATTCAAAGGAAAAATTGAGAGGTTTTAATTATAAAAGATGCCTTAAGGAAATTTAATATTCCCTAGAATATTCTGACTTTTTCTTAGAGGTATGCTTATATTGCCTTCATATGTGCCATTTGATCTTTGTAGGTTTTAATGTATTAAAGAGAGCAATTCAGTTAAAATATGTTTCAATAATTCCTGTTCTTAACTCAATAAAAGAGTATATTGAAATTAAATTAATCTGTGGTTCAAACGCAACACGTAATATCTCACAGGTTTCTACAACGTGTCCCGCATATTTTTGAAAAAGGGATAGATGCAATAAATTCACAATCTTTAAAGCTCCTAAAATATCTAGGATTTGAAGCAGGGGCTACAGGATTCCTGAAGCATCCATGGTTTTGTCCATATCCATTTTGTATGATATTCCTCACAAAAATATTTCATAGCAATTCTATTCTCAGGTTTAAATCATTCAGCAATGATGTGCTTATCTGTAAATTCAACATTACTTTCTGGAGCAAGTGGATGAATTAGGCTAAAGCAGTATTTTTTTTTCACTGGATTAAAATGTTACATTGAGTGTTTGAGAGCTATAGTGACATAGTCCCTTTCAATTTTCTCTATCAATGCTTTACTGTTTTTACAGCACGCCCGGGCAGCCAAGAGGGCCAGCTGTGTTCTGGGGTGCATCAAGCATGGCATTGCTAACAGGCTGAGGAAGGTGATTGTCCCACTCTATTCTGCATAGGTGCGGCCTCACCTTGAGTACTGTGAGTTGTTTTGGGTGCCACAGTATAAAAAGGATATCAGGCTACCAGAGAGAGTCCAGAGGATGGCCACAAAGTTGGCAATGGGTTTAGAGAGGAAGTCATATAAGAGGGGCTAAAGTCACTTGGTCTGTTCAGCCTGGGGAAGTGGACACTAAGGAGACACCTTGTCGGTTTACTGCTTCCTTACATGGGAAGGAGGAGGAGCAGGCACTGATATCTTCTCTCTGGCAAGTAATGATAGGATCTGAGGGAATGGCTGGAAGATGTTCCAGGGGAGGTTTATGTTGAATATTAGGAAAAAGTTCTTCACTCAGAGGACAGTGGAGCACTGGAGCAGGCTCCCTGGGGAAGTAGTCATGGCATCAAGCCTAACAATATTCAAGAAGCATTCGGACAATGACCCCAGATACATAGTGTGAATGTTGGGGTTGTCCTGTGCAGGTCAATGTACCTTTCAACTAATTCACTAAATCAAAAAACATTAGCTTATGCAAAACCAAATTGTGTTCTGATTCTTAGACTGTATTATAAACAATCTTTTCACCTTGTTAAAAAAGCATCAGAAATGCTCTGCCCTTGGCAGCTTCTTTCTCTCTGTCACACTGGAAGGTTTTGCGCCTTGCTGAAAGAGAATTGGCCACTAAGGAGTCCTAAACTAATGGCAAAATAATTGTTAATTGTTGGAAAAGGAGACCTTTAAAGCTGTGACATTAGGAGATACTCTGCAGGATATAGATATATACAACCTGCAGGATGCAGCAGTCATTTAGGGCAATTGCGTTGTTTCCATGTGTTTGGGATGAGCTGAATAAAATCTCCCCTGAGATATGAAAACACTGCTGTTCCCATGAGAAAATGGGATTTCAGTATTCTTGTTATTCAGCTTACAGTAATATTCCCTAAATGAGCTGGGGAAAAAAAAAATCCCATCTTCCTTTAATATATACTTCAAATCATTGAATCATAATTTAGATAAATTGTCTCTAACCGATTTTTTACACAGTATATGTAAAAATTCTATATGTAAGTTATAAGTGTAAGAAAATATGTTTCTGGTAATGTTTTTAACTTACAAAATCTCAGACATGAAGTCACAGCATTAATCTAGACCTACAATGTAGTGGGGTTTTAGAAAAACAGGGAGAGATTTTTCTAGAGATTTCTGGTTAGCTTTTACTAGAAGATGAAGGTCCTTTAATATAAATCCTATATCAAAACAGTTTAATTAATTTTTACATTATTTGGCAGTTCTGATTTTGACTGAATGATATAGCTTTTCTGTAATTAATTCAACATATTCATGAAATTCAGGATTCCCATTAAAGCTAGGGATGGATTGAGCTCCTACTCAATAATGGTGGAAACTGGGATGAAGCAATAAGGTAAAAAACATGTAAAAGGGCTTCAAAGTATTCTTAAGATCTATTACTAACGGTACATCTGGAACAAAAAGGTGAAAATATCCTACAGAAAAAAGTGAATGTCTTGTAGGCCAGAATTACACAAATGGAGTATTGCAAATAAAAGGTCATACGTTCAATGATTGATATGAGTTTATGTTGTAAAATAGTGGTTAGCCGGCAGAAAATGTCAGAGGAACATTACAAGGTGACTGTAATTGTTTTGTCAGTGTGACTATGACCTATTGGTATGTAATATTGGTATGTAAAGGTTGTGAAAAAAGCAGAAGTGTCTAAAGGACAGAGCAGACAAGGTATTTTCTCATTCCAGATGAGGCTATGTGCAGTGTTGCATTTTCTGTGGCATATCATACAAAGGTGAGCTATTTTATAAAGTAGTAGAAAAGGCTTATTGAGAAGACCATGTAAAAAGTGGTCATGTCAATTAAAGAAATATGGAGATCACAAGGAACTGGTGTTAAAAAATACTAGAATGGTGTTCCATGGCACAGAGACTAAAAAAGCCAAAAAACAACAGAAAATGCCCAGTTGTCTTAGCTTGGTAAAATAAAGCATGAGTATGAGCTCTAAGTTAAACAGCGTGTATTTCAGATGGTGAAAATTATGACATGACACACTCACTGGTATGGGACAACAGGATTTACTGATTATGGACTACTCCCTCCACCCTCCTGTACTTAAGACCTATTATCTTTTTCTGGTGTTTTCACACAGAATACTCTAGCTTGCAGTGCAACTATCAGGTAGCTCTTAGATAACATTAAGGACATGCAATTATGAATTAGAATATTCACGTTTCACCAGGCATTGACACAATTCTCATAGGATCAGAGACAAGGAATTTTATCCTATTACCTATTCACTCTACATGTCAAATCCTAATGTTTCACACTCCTGTAGTAAACACTGTAATAAGGTCTCAGTTCAGGACAAATATTTATAGAACTGCCTTAGTTCAGAAAAAGGCTTGATAATGGTTTCCTCAACAGCAGTCATAGCATAGCTTTTCATGTATAATGGATGGTTTTGCAAAAGTGAATGAAATTCATGTATCTGTGTGTGAGAGACAATAACATTCAGAAGGCTTTTAAATGACAGATAAGACCTGAACTCATCATAAATAAAACAAAAAATATTAATGTATTCAGTGGGTTTTGATTTTTTTTTTTAATCCATTTTTTGTCAGAAAAAAATTACACTTCTTTTTCCCAAGAAATATCTTCAGCAGAGTATACAACACTGTGCCTTTCTTTACCTATAAGGTCATCTGTGCAAAATAGGATATTTCATAGAAAAGAAAAAAACTGGTATTGCCAAAACTTTTTTTAATTATTCTGGCTTGTTCCTGAATGACTGCTTTTATTCCTTTGCTGTCAATGCATTTTTAATGGTTTTAAATTGCTTTGTTCTTACTGACTTAAGCTGAAATTCTGCTGGCACTATCTGTGGAGGGTTGCCAAATAGTGGTTAATTTACTACTACTGATTTCCCAGTGGAAGAAGCAGATTTTCCCAGTCTAACTTATTGCATGTAAGAGCAAGAGGGCAGGAAAATCAGGAAACTGGGCAATTACAACAAAGAGATCTAAACAGAGTGAAGTAAATAAATAGGTATTTCTTACGTGAGATCCAACAATTTTCTGCAAAGACAGCAGAGAATATATTTCCATCTTGTCAATCTATCCCCATCTTTGCTCCTTCCAAAGGACAAGAGCAATAACAGTGTGTTAGTAATGTCTCACACCTGTTCATACACAGTCACGAAACAGCTGATCATAACTGATTCTGTATCTCTACAATATAATTTTAGAATATTGGAGGTAATTCTCCAGTCTTCCTCTGACATCTGATGCCAGAAAATTATTTCTTAGAGCTTAGGACTGGAAGGGGACAGATATTTAGTCTGATCTCATATGCCACAAGATGTTAAATTTCATGCAGATAGCCAGTAAAAAGCATAAATATTTTGGTTAGAGTAAGCAATTTCATGAGACTGAACTGTGAATCACAAGCAGCGGATTAGACCTGAAGATCTACTCACAAATACTGATTAGTCAAGATACACACAACTGAAAAGAAAAACAAAAGCATTTTCTGCCACAAGCCATACCCCACACTGAAATAGGCTATTTCATTATTACAAAAATATGGCAATTAATAGGAATCCAAATATGTAAGTAAGGCTAGCTGAGCAGCTAAGGAAAAGGTCCTTTCTCCTGCATTACCTCATAAAGACTCATGCCCTATGACATCAGAATTTTCTCTGAAACTTCTGATGATGTATAGCTTCTTTAGACCTCATTGATTTCTTTATGTTCTGTGTGCTTTTAGTAATACAAAACAGGTTTTGTGGGTTGACTGAGCCACCAGCCAAACAACAACACAGCTGCTCACAAGAGTCACAGACTGGTTGAGGTTGGAGGAGACCTCTGGAGGTCACCTGGTTCAAACTCCCTGCTAAATTGGGGCTACCTAAAGTCAGTTGCCCAGGACCATGTCCAGATGGCTTTTGAATATCTCCAGGGGGGGAAACTATACAACCTCTCTAGTCAAACTGTGTCAGTGCTCAGCCACCCTCACAGTTAAGAAGTATTTACTGACGTTCAGAGGGAACTTCCTGTGTTTCAGTTTGTGCCCTTTGCTGCTTGTCCTGGTACTCAGCACCACTGAAAAGAGGTTGGCTCCCTCTTCTTTGCACCTTTCCTTTACCTATTTACATATTTTGATAAGATCTCCCCTGAAACTTATCTTCTGCAGGCTGCATAGTCCCAGATCTCTCAGTCTTTCCTTATACGAGAGATGCTCCAGTCCCTTAGCCATTTTAGAGGCCCTTTGCTGTGCTTTCTCCAACAGCTCCATGTCTCTGGACAGTGGGGAGCCCAGAACTGGCTGAGAGCTCAGTCATTCCCCTCTGCTATGGGATGGGGAGAAATCAGAAAGAAGGCAACCACAGTACCAAGTGTAGGAAACTATTTTAAGCTGGGCAGTCACCACTTTGTTTCATGCTGTTTTTCCCATGACTCAGTTTTGTGTTTTGTCACCCAAACCCTGATGGCTAAGGGCAAGTCCATCCAAGTCTCATCAATAAATGCATGCAGAATGAAGCATCAGTTTCCTTTTGCTCTTTTCCACTCCAGTTTTTATTCTTCTTAAGACCTTTCTGCTAAGCATGGTAATACTTTTTGTAACAGAGTACTGTGCGATGTCACTCCTAGCAAGTGTATTTGTGATTCTCACCTAAAAAGTTCATTTGTGATTGTACTTCAAAATAGATTGCTGTTTTAATGACACCTTTTATATGAGAACAATTCATCAGTACACATTAAGACAACTCTTTAAACTAAACTGAAGCAATGAGTGGTTCAAAAATTCAGAGCCAATTACAGCCTCTTTGTGTATTAGAATCTGATGTGTGGTCATTGAACGGAATATTTTACAGACCGTGGTTGAATTGATGGAATCTCACTTGTAACAGGCTTATTCTCCTAACCAGAAAAGCCTGGCTTGCAAATTGTGTAATTCTTGATTCAGGAAGCTTCAATGAAGAAGATTAAAATATGAATATGTGTGTTATACTTAATGAAGGAAAACAAGGTTTAATAAAATCTGCTATAAATTTTAATTGCGTGACGAAGTAGACCACTTGCATTTTGTGAAAAAGGCTTTCATTTTTACAGGTGGAACTGAAAAAAAGAAGAATTCTTACAGCTGGAGGTTGTACCACATGGCACATAAATAGGTTAAGTTATATTGATTTAAATTCTGGAATTCCTGTATTTTAGTAATTGTATTTGCAAAAGTCACTTATATGTACTTTTCATTCATTTTATGTGTAAAATATTTTATTTTACATACCTTCCAATTGTTTATAACAGCACCCACTTTATTTCTGCAATAATGATCACTCTGGGGACAGATGTACATCCAAAACTACTAAATCAGGGAAGTTCCAGTAGTATTAATAAGATAAAGTACATGTAGCTGAGATTTGGACAGTGCTTTTATTTTCTGTAGTTGGTATGTTTTGTGTTTATACGTTTAACTTGAGATGTCTTAATATTTGGGAGACCATACATATTTAAACAATTTTCCAAAGCTGCTTTCCTTTTTATGCCTGTGCTGGTTAAAAGCATGTGTTTAAATATTTATCTCTAATGTTAGCTATGGGCCAAAAATTGTTCATTAGAACTAGTGGTAAATTGTGTCAGAAATTCATTGGAGAAAAAATATCAGCTCTGAAGAAGTTGCAGTTTGTAATTCATAAGGTTGTTGTCAATTATGTGTGAAGTAATGTTAAAAATAACAGCAGATGGAGACATTAGAAATGAAAGCAGAGTATAACATGATCAAGATCATTCTTCCAATGAAGATAAAATCTTCAGTGTCCACTCAGTGTAACACTGATTTTGCCAAAAACATTTAAAAAACCTTTCTCGCAATACATAACTTCCACTCTTAAAAGCTCCATCTCATGCTTGAGATTTGGGTGAAGTAAACATTCCTCTGACTCATCATCTGACTTAGTGTAGTGACAAGACACACATGAGTCAGGCCTCTTCCCTTAATAATTCAAAGATGTTCTCCTTTCTTTGGAAGCAGCTCCGTTTGTTTTTTTTCTGTATGCATCTCACAGATGACCTTATGCTGTTTCCCTAGACATTGAAGCTTTCTATGGAAGGTTACTTAACTCTTTTCTGGCTGAAACAACCATTGCCGGAAGTAAAATGAAATACTATGAGTTTCCTATACAGCTGTTTAAATTTAAATTTAAGATGAATTCAGAATCATAGTTGTTGAAATTATTATGAATGGATTTGAATTATTCTGTTTGGTTATTTTTAAAATGTAGGCTGTATCAGATTCTTCATATAGATTCAATAACTACTGCTCTCAGCAAGCTCCGTCCCAGTGTAGGGCAGATGATTTTGGACTGAAAATAAAAAGCATGGGACTGGGTATCTATCTTTTTGTTCAGATCTGTCAAGTTATAAAAAAAAATCAAAGAATTACGTAATTAATTGGAAAATAATCATAGAATCATTAAGACTGGAAAGGATCCAGTCTAAACATCCAATACAGATAGATAATTTAAAATAATAATTAAATAATAGCATAAAGTCACAGTTGCACTCCAGTAGAATATGACATGCAATTGATATTTTATGAATGGAATTGCCATATCTGTGACAAATTTTAACATTGATCCTTGCATGGTGACCACTGTGATTGTACAATTATGATGTGACCACGACACAACTCTGAAACTGCTAAGTCAGTCCGGGTATCGGGATATTAATCTATGAATTCTGAATGTGGAAGGCTTTCTTTTTTTTCCTTTTTATCTTTGCTGTTTTCATTTTCCAGCTGTTTTAAAGTAATAATACCAGGTACAAAGAATCCCTTTTAGGATTAAAGCAAGTTTGGTATAGATCTAAAATCAAAGTCATCCCAGCTGTTGTTCTATTCATTTTGATTGGACGCTCATAAGACATTCAGAAGTAGATCCCGATTTGAAGTGTTTCTTCTTTATTCTTGCTTGAAGAATGGTAGTTCATGTTATTAAAAAAAGATTTTTTTTAAAAAAAATACACCTGGAAATTCTCAGGAGGGCTGAGAAATCTTAAGTTCAAAATCTGTACCACGGCTGAGATGTAAATATTTCCTTTTAAAGCCTCTAAAAAGTTGTGTATACCTGAGAAATAAACTCTTATTTCTTATCACTTATGGGATATGGAAATACGGAGTGGAGAACCTGGGGTCAAGTGCAAGTATTAACTGATCCTTGCATGACTTTTTTCATGCTTGAACTCCTATTTTAACTTGGGGTTAAGGAAAGGTACCAAATAAATAGTGGTGATTTCCAGTATGACAACTACTGCTAGCAAACCTTGAGCTAAGTAAACCTGATAAACACTGTTGCAGAGTAATTTCTTCCCACTAGGAAGTTATTTACATCTCTTCTGTGAAGTGTGAGAATCATGAAGGCATAAATGAAACCTGTACATATTCAGAAATTTCTTTTCATAGTATAATTTCTTAAAAATATATTTGTTATCTGTAATATTTGTCATCTGGAATAAAAATAGCTATGCCAGGATATCACTTCATGCAGTAGATGATGGGAAAAGGTGATATCCATATTTAAAATTCATTCTGAAATCCTTTCAAAATCCTTTGAAATTTTATGTTGAGAATTAGAGACAAAAAAATAAAATTTCCAAATCTACATCAGATCATTAATAGTAATAGGGTAATTAATAATACAAAGATTAACACCTCCTCCCCTTATGAGGCCATATTAGCTGTTAACATTGAAAATCTACTAACTCAAACAGTCTTTCATGAAAACTGTTGTCCTTCTCTGGAAAAATTCTGCTATATTTTAAAAATGTATCTGAAAGAGCACAGGAAGAGTCTGATTAGCCTTGTGAATTAACAGATTTATTTTCTTTGTAGTAAGGATATCATTAGGTCTTTAAAAAAATTACCAAGAATTTTTTTGCCCTTAGAATATGCTTATGTAGGCTATTCTCCAGACTAAGGTTGATTCCAGTTATCACATTCAGTGTCATGCTTTCCTACTAGTTTTCATCAAAGCAATTTTCACATTACATATTTAACTTACTTTGAAGCCTGACTGGGCTAATACAATATGTTTGGGATTAATAGTTAGAGGCTTCATCTCCCATTGATCTTATGAATTAATAATTTAAAGGCTTCTGCTTGCACTTTAATTCACATAGCAAGGTAAGAAAGTTTTGAACCACAAGTAACAGTATCACTGCTTGCATTTTTGATTGGGTTGTATACATAGCTAATGTACCAGTGCAGAATATCCCTAGGAACAGTGGTAAGCATTTTCTCCTCATTATTCAGAAAATATGTACAGGTTCGTTTCTGCCATATTATATTATATTATATAAAACATACAGTGCCAAATTATCTGTCAGGCAGTCTCACAACTGAACAGCAGGGCTGTGTGCCAATTCTCAGGAATACCAATATTTATTGTCTGTTCAGAAATCATATTCAGTGTGTATAGAATGAATAGCAGCATAAAAGCTTTCAGTTACTGTCTGTCCTTTGATGATTTTTCTACTCTATTTTTCTTCCAGGGAAGCTGACCCAATAATAACAAGTGACGGTAATAGACATGAAAACAGACAAAACTAGCAACTTACAGCTTTAAGGATTTTTCTTTCAGAAGTAAAAGAAAATAAAACAAAACATATCTTATGTTTTAATTCCCCTACAAATATTGCAAGAAACACGATAAGTTTACCCAAACAACTGTGCCTGAACTTGCTCCCCAAAACTGTCAGGTCCAGTGCCCCATCTCCTCTGCAGTGAGTTCCCATGGCACCACTTTGAGCAGAAAGTAAAATGAATTACAAAGAGATATTTATGTGTGCTTTTTCCTTTTTTTTTTTATTTTTTTTTTCTTCTTCCCTTCCTTTCTGTGCCAGCTCAGAAAAGTGTTGCTCTCTTATCTTTGGGGCAATGAGAATTGCCATTGGGCTACTGAGCTCCATTTTCTCTGTTGCATTTGAAAAGCCTGTCCTAATTCCCCTCTGTCTCTTGGGTGTCTGATTTATGCATCAAAAAAGAAAAGGAGAGAAAAAAGGCAAGAGACTCTTTCAAGAAGGAAAGTTGTTGAGGGGGAAGATGCTAGCCCAGAGCTATCTACATTTCAGGCACTTGAAAAACACAGCATGTTTAATTAATTCTTTTAATTTGTCTGCAATTTTCCAAGGAGCCTGTTTATAGTTATTATAGATGAGACATAGCACATGAAATGTAACAACTAAAAACACGTCTGTCAGATATTGGCAGGCACTCAGATTTGTTGTCAGTGATTTGTTCTCTGATGAGACTGGTGGTTGTTGTGGCCATATTTGGCAATTGAGAAGGGCATAGAAATTCAGCAAATATCTGTGAGAAAATAACCAATACCTAAGTGAATTTATTGGAGAATTTTGCAAAAATATCATCAAACTGTCACTGAAGAAATAATTAGCTTTTTTTTTTCAGTGTGCAGCTCTACTGGAAAGAAAACCACAGTGCCTGCCATATGACAACTATTGTGCAGTCTGTAGTTTCAGTGAGAACATAAATGCCAGGTACTCTTGCACAAAGACAGAGTAGATGGATCATGATGGGCTTGTTCCCAGTTGTGGCAAAGTCAGCAATCATCCTTTCCAGCCACAATGGGTTTTGAGTCAGACACAGGAAGAATATGTGCACAGCTCAACTGTAATGGAAAGGACCCAGACAGCACAGCTGGATATGCCCACGCTAAGAAAAGAACAGAAAATGTTCCTCTTTCTCTTTTTTGGCTCAAGTTGAGTTTAGCCTTGTAGTGGGCTTAGGATTCCTGCTCTGCCCCTGGTCCTGCATTTTCTTCTAAGTGGCATTTGAAGAAGTGAGAACAGATAGCAAAGACTTAAAACCGGGGATGCTTAAGGCACAATCTGTCCTCTTTGAGAGGAATGGAGTGTGCTTGAAGTCTCCTTCAGTGCAGGCTGGGACAGCACCAGGGACCATGCTGTGCTGAGGGAAGGTAAAATGAACTCTATGCTAAGACTGAGTATGCTTCAGATTTATGTTTCTGAGAAGTTAATTATTTAGTTAGAAGCAGAGATTATGCAACAAGTAGGCCAAAACTCTTACATCAACACAAGACACAATTTCATTCAGAAAATTAAAGAAAAAAGACAAAACAGAAGATCAGCAGGACTGTACCATCATGCTCTGCAGTGATTCTCAATGGCAATGTTTCAGGTAGCTCTTCTGATTATCCCACTGATGCTTGGATGTAGCTTTCATATCCCACACAGCTTGAATGTAATGTCCAGATGTCAGCAACAACCTTTTCTGACCTCAGCTTCACACTGCAAACAAACACATTTCTAAACACATGTATTTGATTTGAACATGCTGACCCATATAACACTCCATTTGAAGATGAAAAGGCCTTGAAAAGATAATTGAAATATTTTGTAATATCTAGTAGACATTACCAAAAATCTATATAATCAGGATGCCAGTATCTACGAGACTACATTAATATTTTCTGTAAGAAGTTTAATACTTTCAGCTTAAAAATATGCTTGAGCTAAGACAGCAGAAACTGTATGAAAGTGATTAATTTCTACCTTCGTTTGTTACCTCAGTGAACAGTACACAGCTGTTCTGTATCACTCTCCTGTGAAGACAGTGTGAGCCTGGCTCTGAAGCAAGCCCACGTCAAATACCACATCCCAAAGCCTTGGGCCAAATCTTGGGACTTTATTAGCAGATTTTTCTGCCACTATTGCAACAAATGAGGATATTTCTTTTGAAAAATGAATGAAAGTTATCACTGATTTAAATTGGTTTCAGAAATTCTTAAATAAGTAGAAAAGTTAGAGATCTGTCTTGCAGCAGAAAATCTCAATAAAGCAAATATGTGTATCCAGTGGATATCACAGCTTATCATCACCTTAAATTCAGGACGCCGCTTTCTTCAAGGATTTGAAAAACAGCTCTAACACATTGTACAACATTTGTACTTGGATAAAAAAAAACCCAAAACAACACACCCGCCTCTGTCCTTAAATCTTGTTTGAGCATCTTAAAAGTCATCCTTTGTTTCTTTTATTTCATTTACTTGCTGCTTGAAGTAATTGTTTCTGTGCCTTCAAAATCCTTCATGGTTGGTTTTCTATTATTGTACTGCCTTTGTATTTTGGCTCAATTATCAAGTCAAAAATTGCTAAAAACTCTCCTTCCAAACTATTTACCTTTAAATTAAGAAGTCTGCCACCTTACAAACACAGTTCCACATGTGAAGGGTCTCTTCTGGTCCTTCACTGACTCAACCTTCTGTCTGCTGCTGTTTCAGATAAAGAGAGCACTTTGAACGATGTAGCACATGGAGGCTTTCCCCTTCCCTTGACAAATGCTGCAGATCAAAGAAATGCTGTGGTAAGAAGATTAAAAAGATGATGATGATGATGATGATGATGATGATGATGATGATAAAACAGATGTTAGCAGTGCACTAAAGATCTAATGTACTTTACATCACCATTAACAATGATTTATATCTGCATGGTAGGAATATGTCACCATCCTATAAAATGTCAAACATTCGATTCATAGTGCATATAAACAAACATTTCTTTCCCCAGTATAGTTCAACAGAAGTTCTTCTATTATTCATGTATAAGCAGCAACTGGAATGAATAAAATAACTTCATGCAGTAATAAAATTAATAAATCATGCTGTAAGGTCTAGGCACAAGGGCTTAGGCACACTAACAAGTTACTGTGTGTCAGTTGATTTATGTATGTACATACACAATTCACAACATTTAAAAAGGCATTACAGTAAACTTTGTTATCTTTCAGAGGTTCCCATTCAAAGTGTTAATTGAAAATTTTTCATCACAGCTATTTTGTAGACTTTTTTTTTCCAAAAAACAGTGGTTGCAGTTCAGTTTTGGAGAAAAAACTTGGGTTTTGAAGGAAAAATTAAATATTTTTTCCTGAATTTATTTAGATAACATTTTTAATAGAATTTTATTTTCTTACCAGCACTAGTAACTACAACATTTCCAGAACCAGTATATTCCTCATTACTGAATCTGTCACCTGCTTCTGGGAGTAACATGCTGTTTACTTATTTTAATTTGTGTATTTTGAAAAACATGACCTTCACCTTATCCTATCTTCCTTTATTTTCAGCTTATAGCTATTCTGGCTTTTGTTGTATATAATCTGTAATGCACTTAGAGATCTCAGGTATTGCGGACTACTTTTCTATTCCATGTCACAGAGAATTCAAATGCTCTTATGAATTCAAGGGCTTATGAATTGAGTTTACTTATGGCATTATTAATTAGAAATGTACATTTTAAATTTTAATTGTCCTTGTCTTAACTTTAGCTGTTTTTTCATAAAAACAAAGTAATTCCATTGGTGCAAGACAGTTTACATAATGGTAGAACACAGAAACAGGTATGCTCTACTAATAAGTCAAGAAAAATATTTGGTAATTGATTTCTCCATGGTCATTTTATATTTATGACAAACAACAAAAATTTCATACTTTCTCTGTTACAACTTATAATACATAATTTTCTTTTCAAAAAGAAAATGATATTAAAATTAATCATTATTTTTATCTTTGATTCCTGAAGAAAATAACAAGTGAGGAGGGTTTCTTCTTCCTTTTCTTCCCTAAGCCTTATGGCTAGGGTATCTTCTACTTGTGGATTTTAAATGCTTCAGTTTTTTCAGCTTTACTGGAACAACTAAATGTTTTATGCAGTTGAATCTTGTGTATTTCTATTTTTTTCTTCCTCCATGGAATTTTTAAAGGTTTTATCTTTATTAAATACCTCTGGTTTTGCTCCAAGGCCTAAAGTTAGCAACTAAAGATTCTCTGTCTCACATATATTTTTTCATGCTGTAAATCGATGCTTCAGGCATGGAAAGTCATGTGGCTGAAACAAGATCAGCAGATTCTTGAGTACCTTTAAGAACAAAATAAAACCTTAATCTGTGCCTAGTTTCTAGACAGTGCTGTACATACTAAGTCAGAAATTCATTTCACAGTGAGACCATTAAGAAACTGATATATTAAAGCATGATAATAAGGATACTTTACTGTTGTGCTCAGTTCCTTTATGCTACAGAATATTCTCACACAGTGATGAAAAGATTTTTTCCAAGTTCTCAAAAAGTGTTAAGGATTCATGTATCTTTTTTTGTATAGGAAGGAACTAATATGATATTGCATTAGTACTAACATTCTCACTGTATGTGAGTGTGTCCTCCATATATAGACACATATATTATTTGCTTCTAATGGCCCAGAATACAGCTTAATACTGCATTATGAAAGATGCTTATCTGCCTCTTTTTTCTACGTGGTCAAGACATATATCTCATACCCATAGGGAACAAAAGGTTTCTGTAGAGTTGCAAAGCCACTCTTAACATTAGTTTACAACTAAAAATACTCTACTAGATGATGTAATTCAGTTCTCAATTTTCTAGTTCAACTAGTTTGTATTCTACTAGTCAGTCAGTTTGTGTTAATTAAATTATTTTGTTTACAGAAACATGAAGCCTAAAATATTTTAAATCCCATAGACTGAATCAACAGTTCAAAGGAAATAATTTCCTTCACATTTTGATATAAACGCATATTGACCAAGACAGCTCCACAACAAATAAATTCTGTGTTAGTTCAAATGTTAGTATGGTTTCTGGTGAGATTTCAAGGAGGATTATGTTGAAATAATCCAAGTTAGAGTGACACAGATCAGACTCTGTGCATCAGAGCACATAAGTGGGGGACAAAGTATTCACAGCTTCTTAGACAAATACAGATGAAGCCAGTTTCCTTGATTTAGCTATATATATAAAGATATCTGGGGAATGGAAGATTCAAAACCTGTTAAAATAAGGGTTCTTCTTGGCTGGAAAAGAATCACTCCAAAAATAAAGTACTTGCCAGCTTTAATGCCAGACCTAGAGAAGTCTGAACTAGCTGATGGTTTCAAATTCTTCTAAAGGGAGACCAAGCTGAAAAACTTTGATGCCACTTTGGTCATTATCTGTAGGAATATTTCAGGTGCTTTTATACTTTGTAATATTTAGTCCCAATCATTATGCAAAAAATTTATGCCTAAGTTTAGGTGCTCATATCTCCTGTTTAATTGCTCATTTTTTTCAAAAACTGTAACTGAACCAAAAAAAATGCACAGAATCCTGTCTGTGTAGCACAAGTAATCTGGATGCTAATGCAAATTAAGATATAAAAATAAATAAGATAGACAAAATAAAATGACAATTAGAAAAATGAGCTAATTTTCTAAAATGAATTTAAGAACTAATCGGGTCAGGAGGTGATGAGTAAAACAGAAGTTTCCCAAAGGACAATTATTCTTTCATGAAAAGTCCAAACCCATGAAATTCTACATATTCCAGCTCAGTCTGGCATGATTTGTTCAGCTCCTGCTTTCTTTATGAAAGGGATCAGTTTTGCAGATTAAAACCATAGCCTCCGGTCTACTGGGACCAATCAGCTAATTTATGTGTTAAGTGTTGTGAGATACTGAATTAAATACCCACTATCTTAGCAAGAACAGTAGATACTGTCAAAGAGGCATTTTTAGCCCCCAAGCCATATAATTACTAATGCTAGTCCATAAGTGAATTTCATCCTGAGAAATTTTATCTTTCATAAGGAGCCTCTCTGCTATTAAGAGCTGATATCTCCTAAAAAATACTCAGCTTCTTGCAGATGGTGTACTGAGGCTTCCAGAGGATGGAAATTCCTGCAGTTAACAAGGGACAAACCATTTCCACCAGACTGCTGTTATACTGCTCGTGCAGCTAATTGTAACTTCCACTTTCCTAACACTAAGAAAAAGTAAGTCAGAGAAAGCCCTGCCATAAATAAGACAATATAGCAATAAAAGACTGCAGCTGGCATTTTGGTCTTGAATATGAATCTTCAAAGTCAAGTGCAATTGCAGAGAAGCACTGTACTATGCAGATATATTCCCTCTGAGCATCACTGGATACTTTGCCTGCTTTTTCTTCTAAAAGTTTGCTTTCTGAAAATAATCTTGTGCGTACATGGAAACCAAAGTGCTCATAGAATTTCTTATTACCACATATGAGGTGATTATGGAGTGTATGTCTGGAATGGATTTTACATTTCTTTTCTTCTGCAACAACCTTGACAGACAGCCAGCTTTAATTTTGGTAGGCCATAGAAGGACATTAAAAGTTCATCAGAAGGCTTGGATTAAAGTCAGTGAAGTTTCTAGAATTTAAGAAAGGGAGATAAAATACAGGGACTTAGAGTGGGTAGATATCATCAGAAAAAATCTGGTGCAGTATGGATGCCACAAAAAAAGCATCAGTATGCAAAAACACAGTGTAAAACACTTCACACTTACATTATGACATGTTTTATCTTGATTATGAATAATTTCAAACAAGGGGACATCTTTCTTCAGTTAGCTTGTCTCCAAGCATCTTGAACGCTACCACAATGGGCCATGTTAAAAACCAGAATGAACAAGGTCACTAACATTCAAAAGTATTTTGTACTTTCTTCTGATTGTTGGAGAAAACATTTTTTTAAGCACAATAATCAGCTGGTAATTGCAAGGTGAGACTTGATGGGTCCATCTTCTCACGGGATTGCCTTCCAGTCCCTGCTATGACTTCAGTCAGTTAATAGTAGATGCTTTGGCAGCAGCATAGAAGACTTTAAAAGGATTGTTCAGTATACAGAAACCTCCATCAGCCATCCTTGACGTACTCTGCAGGCTGGTTGACTCAGGCACTTCTTTCATGCCTTTTTGCTTTCTATGCATTCAGGAAAGAAGTAAGAGTACAATTCAGGTCTCAAAAACCCATCAACTCTAGAATACTTATTAGGAAAGTCTTTCAACTCAAAGGATTTCTTAAGTATTCTGCAATTCCCATTGAACTTAAATTTGGGAAAAAAACATGTTTCAAAGATGCTTTTTTTCCTGTTAATCAGTTGGATTGATACAATAAAGTGTAATTTTGGCATCGGCACCACTAAACCATGGGGATTCCATTGCTATGTCCAGTGTAAAGTTAAACTTTGTTATCCTCCCAAGTAATTTTTAGTTCAAGCTTCAACCTGACACCATATATTAATTTATTAGTAGTCATCTGGAACTGTAAAAATTGAAATTTCCATTAAATTCCATTGCATGTATTTCTTTAAGCTCCCTTCTCTCTACACACATGCTCTTATGGTTATGTGTTAATGAAGATCACTCAATTATGTGAATTACTTACACCGTGTAATCACTTGTTCTTCCCGCTTCACCTATAGAAGCACAAACTTGATAATAATTGATTTGGAGCTTTTAATTGATTCATTTTTATTAGTCTGCTGGTTACGTATATGAATTTATAATCTGAGCCACTCAGTATGTGACAATTTCTGTAATGTCTCAAATTATCAATGACATCTTTTCCTGGGTAAATACTGTTATTATTTCTTTCTTCAACTTCAAATGCAGAATAGGACTTTTACACTGCTATTGTGAACTATTTTCCACATTTTACAAAGCTGCTTGAATATAAATATACAATAATTACTTCTTCTGTATTGGTTTTTTTAAATCTCTCAGGGTTTAAAATTCACAGCTAAGTTCTGCATTTATGTTTTTCCTGCTTCACTGATGAAAAATTTCATGACAAAAGGAGGCTGGTGAAAAAAATTATGAGCAGTATTAAATAGAAAATTTCACAGTTAAGTGAAAGTTATTTAACATTTTTTACTTAATTTTCTGGCTCTGCAGCAGTCAAGCTAGCATTCTAAGCACATTTTGTAAGTGATGATTTGTGTTAATAAAAAGAAATATAGAAATAATATTTGTTCTTCCACCAATAATGAATTTTGTCCTCTCATTTAAATAGAATTTATTTTCTCCAACTAGTCCCACATGTATTTTGACTTCTAATGTCTACATGGTTAAATTGTTTGCCTCATTGATCACTAAAGGTCAGGAAAGCTGGGGTTAAACAGAGGAACTACAAACCTCAAAGTCTGGTATGACACAATTGAGAACACCTGAACACTGAAGATCAAATGATTTCAAGTAACGTACATCCACTCTAGTGCCAATACACAGGAAAGCACAATAGAAAGCTTTATAAACCATGCATATCCATAGATTTCTGAATGAACATACTTATCATGCTGTTGATTTTAGTAGTAATTTTGCGTTAGATGAATTGCACTCAACTATTTCTTCAGAGAATATTTGCACTCAGCCACATGCATACACAGAGTTTTGCAGAACCTTTAGGATGTCCTGCTGAGCATTCTCATTTATCAGAAGGACAAAATGATCTGGTTTAAAGACAAGGCACTGTAATAATATTCCTTTGCTTGTTTAGCAACAAAGTGTGAAGAAGAATATAAAATATTTTTTAAAGCTTAATTCATTAAACATCGCTGAAGTTTATGCTGAGAATATATTTTAAAATGGGTGTATTGGACACACAGGCTAAGAGGTGACAAAATGACATCCTAATGACTTTCCACACAAGAAACTGGAAGTTCAATCTCTGACAGTTAGTGTATGACATTGATCACTGGAATTAAAGACCTATAGTTACTAGCTGGTAAAAGAAGTAGCTCTTCTTTTTGCGTACATCAGATACAAGCAGAGGACACGTAGCTGATATTAACAAAGAAATATGAAGTATATTTCCATGACAAAACATCTTCAGAGTTAGGGGAAAGAGCCATCAAATTTACCTTGTTCTACCTCCTTCTGTTTTAAAAATAATGAATACTAGTCAGATATAAGTGTCTGAGAACTATTAGTTTGTTTTAATATATCAGCATCAGCCTCCCTGGGAAGAAACTCCATCTTCATATGCAAATAAATATGATTAGCTTTTTTTCCAATTGTCTTTGCTATTATTCCTTTTAAGCTCTGTTCCTTCTAATTTAATGTTGCCTGAGTGCATGATATTTCCTTGTCTGAAAAAAAGGAAAAAGATCACAATTAGGGTATCCAAATGACAATATGTCATCTCCTTGTTTGAAAATGATAAATACATTGTTGCTAGGAAACAGTTTCTAAAGACAGGATTTTCAAAGGACGACATTTATACAGATAAAAAAATGTCCCAAGTATAATCACAAAGCAATGAGGAAACCTAAACAAAAGTCTCTTCTGGGGTTTAGAATGGAAGGAGGGAGAGAGTCTGGAGGCAGAAGTAGCTGGTTAGCCTACTTTACTACGTAGACATTTTATAACATATCCTACTTTTAACTTGTTCTTATATAATGCATAGCACACCTTTCCAAGACTATAATTCAAGCAGTATTCAAGCATATTCGCATCCCTCACTTTTCAGGCTCAGAATCTGATGTTTAAATCATTGCCACATGAATCTCAATATGAGCTGGCAACGTGCACTCACATCACAGATGGCCAACCGTATCCTGGGCTGCATCAAGAGAAGTGTGGCCAGCAGGTTGAAGGAGGTGATTCTGCCCCTCTGTTCCTCTCTTGTGAGACCTCACCTGGAGTATTGTGTCCAGTTCTGGAATTCTCAACATAAGAAGGGTATGGAGCTGTTGGAACAGTCCAGAGGAGGGCTACAAAAATGACCAGATGGCTGGAGCACCTCCCATACAAGGACAGGCTGAGAGAGTTGGGGTTGTTCAGCCTGGAGAAAAGAAAGCTTCAAGAAGGCCTTATAACCGCCCTCCAGTGCCTGAAGGGGACTACGAGGAAGCTAGGGAGAGACTGTTTACAAAGGCTTGTAGTGACAGGACTAGGGGAAAGGGGTATAAACTGGAGAGGGGCAGATTTAGACTAGACATAAGGAGGAATTTCTTCAAGATGAGGGTGGTGAGGCCCTGGCAGAGGTTGCCCAGGGAAAATGTAGCTGCCCCATCCCTGGAGGTGTTCAAGGCCAGGCTGGATGGGTCCTTGGGCAGCTTGATCTGGTGGGAGGTGTCCCTGCCCATGGCAGGGGGGTTGGAACTAGATGATCATTAAGGTCCCTTCCAACCCAAACTATTCTATGATTCTATGATTCTATGATTCTATGAGTAAAAACATGGCAACCCAAACCAGGGTACAGTATGGTCGTTTCTGAAAAGTAATGTTTTGTACCTTTAGCTATATTTGAATTTATAAATTGAAAAACAAAGGTGATAATTTAGATATTGGATAAGTCTTTTTTTGGAAGTCTCAATAATATGACATCATGGCAGCCTCAGTAAAGCTCAGTCAGGTGAAAGCTGTAATGAAATTGTTCAGACACCACTGATATTTCTGCATGGCCAAGCTGCTAAGCATGTAAAATTCTTCTCTCCTAGTGTGTCTTTTGGATGATGCTGACTTGAGAAGACTGCTGCCTACTCTGTATGAACTTGCAACTCCACAGAATATTTTGTGTAGTCTTGCTCTCTGAGATAAATCTCTTCAATATCAGAGAATGCAGTGTTATGCCCCCAGTTAAGTATAGAATCTCCCTAAATCATGGGTTTTTTAATTCTTTTATTCCCAAGGGAAACACTTGGTTCCACACTTACCTGACTTGCAGCCCACAGCCTCTGTGTTGAGTGGTGCAGAACAGCTATTTTTCCCTCTGTTTTCTTTTTCAGCAATCCCCTATACATACTTTCCCTGCTAGGAAGTCCTTTGTTCTGGGACACTTTCTGTCCTAACATCTAGGTGCCATCTAGAAACATCCTTAGGGAAACCCAAAACCTGTTCTATATTGCTCTGCTTCGGGGATGATATTTTTCAGCAGCTGTTTTCTGATTAGGGGTTCAGGCACAGCCATAGGAGGCAAAAAGACCCTCAGTACCTTCAATGGCCTTGCCACGTGGAGTATGTATCCTCGTTAAATCGCAGGAAACTTTAAGGAATGAAAGCCATTTTGTTGCAGAAAAAGGGGCTACCTGTGATCTCAGAAGCTATAATTACATATGACTGAGATTCCCAAGTAATCTAAATAAATGCTTACTACCAGCCTGGATTGTGTTCTAGTACCTCTGATTGCTTCAATTGCTAACATCTATATGAGATATTCTGTTTTTTTTTCCTGTAAAATTCCCTTTTTGCCTTATAAGAGGCAGTGATTTCCACAAGATAACTAATTCACAGAGGTAATGAAAGTCTATTAGGAAGCAAATGGAATGACATTAAGACTCTAAAGTCAAAGCTCAAGGGATGCTTGGTGGATCAAGAAAGTGACCGCTGAGAAGTTCCAGCCATGCCAGGTGCATGAAATGTGTTGTCTATGTAATGGTCATTCTTTTTCTACAGAAGACTAACGTAAACATGCCTTCGGCCCTTTCAATAGAATGAGTTTCATTTCTTCAATATGTGAAGCTTGGATAATTTCTTTGGTATAAACCAACAGAATTTCCATTATGATTAGAAGAATTTAATATATTTATTGAACACTATAGAATACAACCCCCAAAATATATGTCGACAGAGAGAACATTTATACTGTAACAATTCATAATTCGTATTTCACAGGTGCATAACCAAGTTCAGGATTTTCTCTGTGTGAACTGTTTCTCACTTCAGAGTTTTTGAACTAAGGAAAACATCTGTTTCTAAAGAAACGATTTTAACACAAGCCTGAGCTGACAATGAGTATGGAAATTTTCATTCTAATAAATTAAAGTCCAAGGTTTTTAATTTTTTTTTATTAGTCACCCATTTAAGACTAGTTTAAGTACTATTGCAAGGTATCTTGGGTACACAGAGGTAATAGTTCCCTGTTGCAGAAATTGAGCAGTTTTACTGATTTTAAGGTCTTGTATTCTTAAATTTTAGAATAGGTAATGATCACCCATACTGGAACTGCATTTATGTCTGTGATATGTACTGCTATTAAAATAACATGGACAGGACAACCAAAATACAATGTTTAAAAATCTCAGAATGCAATAACAATTTCCAAGTTATACCTCTGACCATGTAATGGCTAAGTAGAAAAGGATCTTAGTTATCCAGGTTTACAAATTCAGTCCCCAAAGGCTGCCCATTACTAGCTGTTTAGCTTGGAAGATTATTAAACTTCATATCTGAAGTGCTATTAGGTCCCTGCTGTTTTGCAGCCCCAGAAATTGCTGATACTGAGCTGTCAGATGTCTCGTAAGTCTTACTTGCTCTCTGAGTTTACAGTTTAGTCACAGTGTGTGTGAATGTGCATGCGTTTTTTATAAATGAAGAATGTTTTCAGTTTCAGTGTGATCAAGTGTCACTAGAAAAACAGAGAAGAAAGTTTCAAGAACTTGCACCATCACATATTGCAGTGAAGATGTATAAAAATAGACACATTCTTCCAAACTGGGAGGGTCTGGGAAAGAAAATCTCTTTTCTTTTACAGTGAGCTTGTATTATCTCTCAGCTACTTGCACATTCTCTTACACAGTAATAAAACACACAGAAATTACCATACTGTGATTATTTTCTAATCTATAATCAATTACATGGTCTTCCTTCTAATTCTCTAATATCCCTCAATGATTCAATTAATGAGAAACAAGGCTTTATAGGGATGAAATTATTTAGGTTTGACGAGATTTGAGTAGGAAATAGGAAAGACCTTCCAAAGCTGTTATGCAATCAGGCTACATAATGGCAGCTGAAATTCAACATAGAGAAATGCAAGCATTGCATATCAGAGGGACCAATTTAAAACTTCTCACTTACACAAAAAGTCCTTAGGAGGGCAATGAAATTTATTAAAATCAAGAAGATAAAGAACTTCCCTATGAGTAAAGATTAAAAGCAGCGGACTAATTAGTTTGAAGTGGTTTAGGAGGATAGTTTTTTAAGAGAGTGAAAGCTGCTTTTGTAAAGGTATATATTAAATTAGAAATTCTAAAAAGAAGCCCAGCACCCATCCTATAATATAAATATGGGAAAGGATTCACAGACAGTAAGAGTAATATATTTTAAATGGTTCAGGTGAATACATTTTTTTAGTGTAAAGTGCAACTAAACTACAAAATTCCCTGTGGAATATATCATTCTTCCTTATTGTTCAGGATATTAACTCCTCATGTCCCCTGACAAGCAAAAATAATTGTTCCCAAGATATCTGGTATTATGGATTATACTTTTCCTCTGAAGCATTTGTTATACCATATTTTCAGAGACACAATGTTGATCTATGTGGTGTTCAGCTGTTCCAGAAAGGCAAACCCACTTCCTCTGCAGCTGGCTGACCCAGCAGTGTAAATTCCCAGTTCTCGTGCTGATGCAGTGAGAAATAAGTTTCAAATGGCTAAGTGTTTCCCTGCAGCAGTACTTCTCCAAAACCAGTGGTTTTAAAATGCCATTCTGTGAAGTGTTGTATACTGATTCATATCCAGCAGCGTACTCTAATTTATGCTTAACTTCAGCATTTATACTGTTTTGATTTCTGCACAAGTTTTACCCCGTGGATCTAGAGGTAGCTCCAGAGAAAGAAGAGAAAGAAAATGGATGTATCTGTACAGCAGAGCTCAGCACAAGCCATTTCCCTAGTGGTATCTCACAGAAGAAAATCTTTTTTCACTTGCTCCACAAAGTGTGTAAGAAAGGTAAAATTTGGCAAGAAAGCCTTAACTTCCAGTTTAACAGGATGACTTTTTTTCACTTCCTGATGAAGCTTAGGCCTCTCTGGATTTTCTTCCATGCATATTTCCACCTTCTTGTTGTAATAAAAATTAGTATCTTCTCTCCTTGATCTAGTATGGGATTTGTACAGATGTACTTGAGTGTTATATGTTTCTATCTCTAAATGCTATTACAAAAACCATGTGATTGACTTTACAGACTTTTAAAGTCTCCCGCATCACACCAGTTAAGCAAAATAGGAAGTAGTATTTAACACAGCAGAATCCAGTGCAAGTCTATACATTTTGAATATATGATAAGTTTCATGCACATAGAATGATTTATTAAAATAGTCAGGAATTCAATTATAAAGAGGTTTTAAAATAACATCTGATGAGTCTTTTTTCTAATAGTTTTCAAAATATTTGAATGTCTCAAAAGCATCATTTTCTGAAAGGAAACACACATATTCTTAAGTGTTATTTTTTTTTTCCTGTAGGGATAAAGATTGAAAATTTGGCATATTAGAATGTTAGCTTCAATGTTAATTCTGGTCTAAAAAATTACTCACTTTCATGAGTATTCAAATCGCTAACAAAAAGACAAGGGAAAAAGATCATGTAAATAAAAGCAGCAGGAAATTTGGATAAGCAGGGATTTTACAAGCCTAGTTAAGCATGGTAGGACAGTTATACAGCCCAGTCAAGTATGGCTGATTGATTTTTATCTGCAAATTGTTATCAACTGTTAACATTGGCTGCAGGTGGTTGTTAAAATCAAGAGCACTGCACATTCTATTTAGAGAACAGTGGTTGCATAATAAATCTGGTTTCCCATGAATAGCATGCAATTGGTATTAATGACTTCATTATAAAGAGCAAGAACATGCTAAGAAGTTTCCAGGGGCCCTGGGTTGAAAAACACTGTTAAAACAAAGATCATGATATTATACAGGCAGAGTGGAATGCCTTCAAAGCCTGGAGAACAACAGTTAGAGCTCAGACAAGTGATACAGATAGCAGGACATTATGGAAAGTATTTATATAATTTTATGATGACATGGGAACCCTCTAGATGCAAAAATTCAGAACATGAACACAGTCCATTAATACAAAATGGCCATGTCTTCGTCAGATTAAGTCTTAAGAAGAGCTGTTTACAATATAAAGTGGTTATGACAGTAAAGTATTAATATTAAGGTATAAAAAGCTGAGCAAACCACGTGTTACAATTATACTCTCATATGTTGAGGAAATATAGAACTAAATAGGTCAAGAGAAAGACTGCTAGGATGGTGAAAGACTGGAGAGCTTGCTGTGTGATATAAGTCCAAAAAAGCTTGATTTTTCAGCCTAGAAAAACAAAAGGTCATAGGCATTATAATTCTTATCTATAAATACAGAGGAGGAGTATACACATGGAAAGAAAAGCTCAAAAATGATACAATGTATCCAAAATATTTTAATCTGAATTATTAAAAGTATACATTTTGAGTGCATTTGCATTGTATTTGATGGACTTCTCATGAGGCTTCAGCTTTGTAGAAGATGAACATAAGGAAGTTGAGTGCAAGCTGATAATGCTAAGTTATTGATAATTTGTCCAGTTTGAGGAACATTGCATATCAGGAAGGAGTTTTGCTGAGAGTAGGGGAAAATAAGGTTAGATGGAGGCACAAGGTCTACATGAAAATCTCATTTCTGTAGCAATGCCAAGCAGGTAATAGGGAAATTTAAGCATGAGTTATAACAAATTAACAAGTAGGGTGTTCTGTATTTCATTAGAGATTGGATGAAAATCTACTGAAATTCTAGTATATGGTATTACATGAAACAGGACCTAGAGATCTCACAATAATGCATATCTAAATAGTTTGAATATAAATAATTAACTAGCTCAAAAAGTGCCTAATAGATATATACTAGAAGTTGATAACCAGATACATTGCATGAGAAACTGATTAAAAGCGTAAAGGTGATGCCTTGGTTCAAATTATCTGTATTTCAGACACTGGCCAGATGAGCCCATGTGTTGTCTGGTCACCAGCGTGCTGTGGCAATGTGTGCTGGGTATGTACTGCAATGCTCTGAATAGATACTAATATGTAACAGAATAGATGCTGATGATAATTCAAAAAGCAAATTGTGCCTAATTTCTGGAAACACAAGAAAGTCTGCAGAAAACATCTTGAGGTAGTAAGTGAGCATCTCTGCTACAGGGCACTGAGAGTACCTTATGGTACAGGTGCTGGGAAGAGTAGGTGGCTGCAGGGTGGCAGGCTTTGGGCTTCTGGAGTAGGGGTTTTGTATAGCAGGGTTTCCTTAGGACGGAGGTGCAAGTCTCTGCTTTATGCTGTAGCCAGTCATCCACTTAAGCAATAAAAGTTATCTTTGGTACATTTTCCTGAAAACTTCTTGCTGTTGTTCTGCAAATAATTCTGCCACTAATACTGAGTGGAGAATTAAACAGAGGTGGGAGGGAAATGAGGTGTTTAACCTATGAAAAAAACACCATTAAAATCATCACACAACTGGGCAGAGCAATGTCACAGTCATAATATGGCTGTTACAACTACTTTCCCTGACCAATATGATTACGTTCACTAACAAATAACATGCAATGTTCTCATAACCAGTGGACACTTCAGAAGATGGAACTGCAAAATTTTTTGGCAAATTGAAGAAAATGAACCATAGTATCTATAATGTGAATTTTATAAAGCTTAATCCCAATGTGAATTCTCTGAAACAATTAGACAGTTTTTGTATTCCAGTGAGGCAATTAAATATTCCAGTGAAGCTTAAATACCAGGATCTGACTGAAATGCATTTTAAGCTAGGTCATGGCTTCTCTTTTTCTGCCAAATATAATTAAAAATATATTGAAATTGTGCAAGCTGTACTATTCATTAAGCATTTGCAGATGCAACACCATGAGAAGCACTTCTGCTGTTCTACTTTTGCCAGCTGACATTAGCATGGCAAAAATGATGCTAAGCAAATAATGTCTGCTACATTGGAAAGGAAAAACATGACTGGGGACAAGCAAAGCAATCCTTAAACAAAATTTCACCTGTAATGCAACTTCTTGAAATTCTCCTTTAATTACCACATTTATGGTCAAAATCTAACAAATGAAGATGAAGGTTGGCTAGAAACATACACAGAAAGGGATTTTTTCCCTTCCCTACTAATTCTGCAAGTTCTGATTTCGCTTCCTTTTTAGAACTAATCCAAGATTCTCAAGTTTCAAGTCCTTTACAGAATTTTCTTTTCCCCTTATGAAATATGTTCAAGCTATATCTTAAATTGTGAAATTAGATTTTAAAACTCCAGATCTTCAAGAGAAACATAAACTCAAAGCCAGGGAGAATTCTTTCTGAAAGCTTCAGGTTTTTGACAGGATAAGTGCTAGAAGGTACTTAAACACATTCTTTACACTAGATTAAGATGAAACACACTTACTCGTATTCAGTCAAAAATTTTATTTCCCGCTCTTCTGATTCAGCAAAATTCCCTATTTTGGAATTCACTGTCTAGATTTGTGCTCTATCTCTGACCAACACTATAATTCCTTATTGAGGCAAACCTTAATCCAAACCATTCTTATTGATAGGTTGCCAAGTCTCAGTTCAAATTTCTCTTGGCGCATCTCAGAAAAAAACGTTTAACGGACTTGCTACCCGTGACAGTCTAACAGTTGTAATATGAGACCTGATTATCTTTTTTGCTTATTTGCATTCAAGTACAAGGATCCCTGGTCAATAGTTTAATGGCCAGAGAAGCACTTCACATGTATATTTTATGCTTTTTTTTTTCAATTCAATTAATACAGTACACATCAGGCATTTCTCATGGCAGACAGTGATTCCTGTTTACCAAACGCTCCCTCACTACATGTTATTTTTACAAAGTCTATAATAATTTTTATTTGTCACAAGCCATCAAAGTTCCCTGTGATTTTGCACAGTAGCTTATCTCTGTCCAATGTAATTCTTGGCTGATGGCCGGGTAAAATTATCTGGATTTGGAAAGGTCAAAGACAAATTCAGTGCCAAAGTGATGATAAGCTCCAGGTGAGACTGCAAGCTTTCCAAATTATGTAAAATACCAAGAGAACTTTTCTAAAAGATTTTCTACGTTTATAAAATAATTGAAATAAAAAAAACATGCATATGTCAGTGACATGTGAGTAGCAAAGAAAAAATTATGGTTTATGCTGCATCAGTAAATTATTGTATTCATCAGAACCTTTAAAAAATATAGTACTAGAATTAGTGAAATATTACCAGATTGTGTTTTGTATTAAAGTTTCTGTTCAGTGAATGGTGTAGCTTCTTATTTTGTGCTGCGTATGTGTATATCTTATGCAAACAATGGCAATGATGATTTAATGATACATATTAGATTAGAAATTTACCTATCAACTCCACATTTATAAATCTTTGTGTTATCAGAACAGTGAAAAATAAATGTTCCCATTGTGTATGAACTGCCCGCTCCTCAAAGTCGACAGTTAATACAGTGCTGTGCAGCTACATACGAAGAAAAACCCTGGTGAAGGTGAAAAGTATCATAGGTGCAGGAAAGTAAAAAACCTGAAGAACAGATATAATCATGGGAGCAGGGGGCAGATAGACAGTAAACCTCACATGCCCAGTTTGTCTTGGAAAATGGCACTGGAAAGTAAATAGGGCAGCCCAACAAAGCACATGTCTATGCAGGCTGTTTGGAGGGAATTAGGTACTGGAACCCCGTTCCCAGTCAAGCGCTGCGATCCAGGTGGAGCACTGCCCGCATGTACCAATCGCACTGCCAGTGTCCTACACACTCTGTTCAGGGCTATCTTTTTCAACAGTGCATAATGCAAACTATACAAAGAATTGTGTCTGTGTCAGACACTAAAAGAAAGTGAGACAGAGGTATTGAAGGCCAGTAATGTGTGTTTTATTGATGATGGTAAAGACAAGAACCCCAGAATGCTTCAAGGTGTTTCTCCAGCATACGCTGAATAAGATTTAGTGATATGGCTGATTGTAACAATAGGAATTGTTCTTACGTTCCTGGCAAGCAGACTTTTCTGTTTCATTTTTTTAAAGAATTTTTTTGTGACTGTAAATATGACTAGGCAATCTTTGAAGAAAATATAGTAATTCTCACTGTTATACCCACAAGTAATATTTTTCATATAACAATATGTTAATTCCTTTATATTACTGCTTTAATTGTATTAGAAAGAAGACAAACAGCAAGGATCACAGTCACATTTTTATTATTTTTTATGAGTTGTAAGCGATGAGAAATAAACAAATAATTATTCTCGTTTTTTCAGTATTAAGGGGCAACAAGTCTCAGCACCAATGGCTTGGAAAGCTCATCTCTGAGGACGCTGTGAGAAATAGGGAATAGCATACATATAGCAACATTAAATTTTTTGATACCTTGAGACTGCTGTATCTATATGGATCATGAGACTGCTGTGTGGCTATTCAATACCTGTGCATCTCAGATAAAGATGCACTCATAGCAATTTCCTCTGGCATTCAGAAGAAATTTATTTAAGAGTGAAAAAGAGCACAGATTATCAATAGGTGAGGGGTTTGTATGTGTATGTTCACTACCTGCAAATTTTTACCTTAGGTTAAACAGAGCATGTTGACCTCTTACCATCTATCTTTTATCTTTGTTCTGCAGGCTCCAAGACCTCTGTACTTTCTCATTACTTTTCCTTTAGACTGGATCTGGAAACTAATGCAATCCTAGAAAAATATTAAATGGATCTCTAATTTGATACTCATTAAAATCCAATTTGGTAAAAATGGTAAGTGCATTCACACTAACCTCAAGGTTGTACTGAAAGCCTCCTTTCAGCTGTCTGAGAGATTAAACTCAGAGTAAGGACAAGTAATTAATGAGGTTGATATTAAAACTTTCATTTGAGAAGACAGTTTTAAAAATATATGCTTTCCCAATCAATACATTTTACAAATAAAATTGTCATGTAAATATTCATTAAGACATATTTTACATGAATTACTTCTGCCAGTGTTTGGAGTTTAGGAGTCTGTATTGAAAACTAAACTCAATAATGCCATTAAAAAGCTTTTGGCTTCTCATAATCCTTGAAGTATATGAACAACTTCAAAGTCATTTGATATCTATTAATTTTTTGTAGTTTTTTTATCACCAGCTTTCCTTTCCCTGATATACAGAAGGTTGTTTTCATAAAAACAAAGTGGAAAACTAAAGACACTAAATTTTGTTCTTATAAGTACAGCAACAAAAATGTCTTCAAAATAACATGAAATAGAAAAACCCAACTAGAACTGAAATAGGCTAATACTGTGAAAGATAGTAAAAACATGTTTCTACAAATATATCAACAACAAAAGGAGGGCCAGGGAGGATCTCTATCCATTACTGGATGCAGCAGGAACAATAATGACAAAGGATAAGGCTGAGCTACTTAATGCCTTCTTTGCCTCGGTCTTTAATAATAAGGTAAGATATTCTCTGGGTATCCAGCCTCCTGAGAAGAAGCAAAACAAAGGGCCAGTGATCCAAAAATAAATGGTTAGAGACCTGCTTGGACAATTAGACATTCACAAGCCTGAGAGGCAAGACAGGATCCATCCAAGAAGGATGTTGAGGCTCTGGAGTGAGTCCAGAGAAGGGCAACGAAGCTGGCGAAGGGGCTGGAGAACAAGTCTTATGAGGAACGGCTGAGAGAGCTGGGGTTCTTTAGCCTGAAGAAGAGGAGGCTGAGGGGAGACCTTATTGCTCTCTACAACTGCCTGAAGGGAGGTTGTGGAGAGGAGGGTGCTGGCCTCTTCTCCCAAGTGACAGGGGACAGGACAAGAGGGAATGGCCTCAAGCTCCACCAGGGGAGGTTCAGGCTTGACATAAGGAAAAAATTCTTCACTGAAAGGGTCATTAGGCAATGGAACGGTCTGCCCAGGGAGGTGGTTGATTCACCTTCCCTGGAGGTGTTTAAGGTGCGGGTGGATGAGGTACTGAGGGGCATGGTTTAGAGATTGGTGGGAATGGTTGGACTCGATGATCCGATGGGTCTCTTCCAACCTGGTGATTCTATGATTCTATGATTCAAGGATGTTAAGAGAGCTGGCAGATGTGCTCGCCAAACCCCTTTGTATTATCAGTAGTCCTGGCTGACTGGGGAAGTTCCACTTGACTGGAGGCTGCCTGATGTTACACCCAAGAAGGGTCAGAGGGAAGAGCTGGGAAACTACAGGCCTTTCAGTCTAACTTTAGTGCCAGGGAAGGTTATGGAGTGGGTCATCTTGAGTGCTATCACACAGCACGCACAAGACAACCAGGTGATCAGGCCCAGTCAACAAGGGTTTATGAAAGGCAGATCCTGCCAAACTAACCTGATCTCTTTCTTTGACAAGGTTAACCACTTACTGGACGAGGGAAAGGCTGTGAAAATATATAGTGTACCTGGACTTCAGTAAAGCTTTTAACACCATTTCTCAGAGTGTTCTGCTTGAGAAACTGGCTACCACTGTCCTGAACAGGCATTCCATCTGCCGGGTAAAAAAACTGGATGGATGGATGGATGAGCCAGAAAGTTGTGGCAAATGGAGTTAAATCCAGTTAGAGACCAGTCACAAGTGGTGTCCCACAGGGCTCAGTGCAGGTTGCGGTTCTGTTCAATATCTTTATCAATGATCTGGATAGGGGAATTGAATGCACCCTTAGTAAGTTTGAAGATGACACTAAGCTGGGAGGAAGTGTCAATCTCCTTGAGGGTAGGAAGGCTCTACAGAGGGATCTGAACAGACTAGATTGATAATCTGAGACCAATGGGATGAGGTTCAACAAGGCCAAGTGCAGAGTCCTGCACCTGGGGCACATGCAGCCCTGCAGGCTTGGGGAAGTGTGGCTGAAAAGCTACCTGTTGGAGAAGGACCTGAGAGTGCTGTTTTTTCATCCATGCCTTGGGATACACGCAGTTCTGGAGGGCTACTCAGAGTCACAGCTGCTTCAGCAAGTCCCCATCCTTTGCCAGACCCTCTCTGCTCACCTGCCTTTCCCCGCACTCCATTCTACATGCTGCCGTTCTGGACTACAACACAGAAAAGATTCAGTCCTCATGTTTACAGTGACCAAGGTGCTGCTGAACTGTTTCCAGTAAACTGGATTTGTTGTAGATGATGTGATTAAGTCTCATCAGGCTCTGCCACCACTGCATACTGTGAGCATTTGCTCCTATGCTCTCCTTTGCTATGGCAGGGACTCCTGTGGCCAGCATCCTCAGCTGGGAAATTTGCCGCCTCTAACTGTCTGTCCTCCCCTTGACACACCTGCAGAAGAAAAGGCAGGATTTGAGGGCAAAGAATAATCATACTTAAGAGATTTTCCTTTCCATAATTAATTTTTCTACATTCTTGTTCCAAGTACAGAAACACTGCTAAAAATGTGCAACACTTACCTTTTTTTTTTCCCTTGAGGTTTGAAAGAATTAAATAGGAAAGTTCGTATTCAAATGTCAAAATAATGAGATAAATATATAGTGATAGACTTTCACTCAGACATCATGATTACTTAAACATGTTGTCATGACAAGGCAAACAGCAGAGTTCCTTAAAATTTTCAGAACAAATTAGTTTCTGGCAAGGACTGTGTATTGTTCAAGGCTTCAGTAAAGCTCTTCATGTATGAATTATATCAGAAAAAAATGGTGTGTTATTTATCCTAAAAAATGAGGCAAAAGTCTCAAAAGTCCCCTTAGGGTGTTGGGTGGCTCATTCGAGGTTGATAGTTCAGGGCATCATCTACTACTGCCTTGATTTCATGAGAAGGAATTGCATTTGGGAAGTAAATGTACTAACCAGAAACAAACATTTATGCATGTGACTCTTCAGAATTTAATTCTAATCTGCAACAGTATTTTAAATGCAAAATGCAAATATTTTTTTCCGCAGTTTTTTAAAGGATAAGTGTGTGTGTGTTTCGGGGCATGTAGCTCTACAATAACTCATGCTTGTCCTCTCTGCCAATAGGTGGCACTAGGAATATTCACATAACAGTCTGTGGAACTTAACCTTCAATTTTTAGCCATCTAAATAATCCTGTACAGACATTTCCCTGCATAAAATGTTTTGGAAATACCACAAGTCATACCCTTCAGTTATTTAAAATAGTGCTAGTCCACTGTTTTGAGAGAAGTTGCTGAAGAAATATAACGATTATTTACGTTGCAGTTCACAATATTGACACCGGGAGATATTTTTGGATTATTTGTTTTCTAAGTAAGTTGTTTGTTTTCCATCATTATTGCATGACCTAACTTGTCAGGGTCTTTTTATGACCTTTGTAGTATGTTTTTCAGCACACGACAAATGTTGTGGTTTACTTGATGTATGCTCCCCCCACTTTTTTGCCAGTCTTGTTCAATGGAAGAAGGAAATGAAAGACATTTGCACTCTGTCAGACAAGGTTGCTCATCAGGGCAGCACTACAGTAGCATGACACTCTTGCTAGATTCATGTTGGATAGGGTCTGGTGGTTAAACGTTTTTCACCAGCAGGATGTATCTCTGAGCAAGTACTTTGATGTTTCCAAAACAGATGTGGAATGCTGACCTCCAGAGCATGACGCAAACAAGCTTCTGCTGGTTCCAATAGGAGGTGGAGATCACTGAGAATTTCCGAGAGGGTTGCAGCCTTAGCAAGGAATTGAGCTTATGAGCTTTTTTTCTTTTTAATTGAGTCTGCCATTAAAAGGTCAATAGCTTTATGCCATAGAAATCTGAATAAAATATAACTATGCTTCTAATGCCTCCTTTTCTGACCTTGCTCTCAGTCAACATATTTTTACTGTACTGATGTTTCAACTATTCTTTTGGCATTCAAGCAGAATCTTGTTATATATAGTATTTGAAAAAGTGTACTTAAGTGAAATATGTGTGGGTGGGTGCCAAACTGAAAGTCAAATGATAGTCAAATGGGTCCATTAGTAAAACCCCTTTCTGTAATTACAGGCACTACAAAGGACTTCGGGCTTTCTTAGCATGCTTTTCAGTACTGACTTTCATCAGCTTTATTATATATAGCAGGGCACAGGTCCCTACTGCCTTTGTGTGTTTTCTAAGTAAGATTTTCCATGCCAACAATGTACAAGGTACTTCTGTTGACAGAAGTTGTGGAATAGGCAGCTTTCCCTGACCTGGTCCATCTGTTCTCTTCTGTTCTTCGTGACTGGAACTCTATTCTTTTCATCCTGGGCTATGACCGGAATGTTATCTTCAAAACATACTTTTAAAGTGTTCTTATTATGGTTATTTGCTGAATTGATTCAGATTTTGATTTATCACAGTGCGTTGATTAATGAGTGTGGCTTACTGCATTGCTCTAATGAGTGAAATTTTTAGTTTAAAACTTATAAACTACATACATGATTGAGGATTACTCGCTGCAATGATGATTTTGAACTTGATTTTTTTGACATGAAATGCTGAAATTACTGCTTTTGCATGAAATTACACCCTGCTTTTCTTCTAAGCCCTGAACTCAAAATGTTCAGAGGGTTTTTTTTTCAATAACTTTGAATGTTTTGCACCTGACTGCTGGCTATGTAAGCAATCATTAACAGTTGCAGGATGAGCCTGAAGAACCACACACCATGCACATTTTGTCAGAACAGTTTCTTTTCCTTAACCTACAGAATAAGAGATTAGCAAAAATAAGCTATTCCTAAAGGAGAATTAGAAAAAAGGAAATGATTGATCATTGAATATACTTCTCAAGTTTCTCTTTTTTCCTCATCTGTGCAGTGACAGCAATGTTGAATACTAATTTTACAGACAGACTGGTTTTCACAGAAAAAAACAGAGGAACTTACTTAAGGTCATCTGGCCCTGATTTTATGAATTACTGAGAGCATCACGAGAGAATGTTGAAGCCTGTTCCTACTAGACTGAAGAAAAAATAAGCCTTAGATCTCCTTAGAAACATGTACTTCATGGATTTGTAATAAATCTATAATCAAGTCAGAATTCAAAGCATATTGTTAATGTACCAAAATTACCCCAGGAGAGGATTGTTTTGTGGCTATGAAGAGAATTTCTCTCAGAAGCAGTCAATTTTTCTTTCTGAGACATCTTAATCTTCCTTTATGCTCGTGAATAAACTTGTAGGAGTAAAAGTTACCCTGCCTCAGAATTTGGCTTTGTTTATAACTAGATTTTTTTAGATTTAGGGCATAATCGTTTATGGCTTATTTCTGTTTCATTTCACAAGGCAAGATAGACAGACCAGCAAGATTTTGTGAAAGGAAACAGAAATGTAAAGAATTTCCCTGATCATCATAGGGCCTTATTTGCCAGAGATGTAGGGATGTGTCCTGAGGCACATCACATGGGTTCCACCAAGACAAGGAGGCAATGACCCAGTTTGTCAATCCTGTCTGATATTTTCTCACTTTTAAACCCAGCAACTGCTATTGAAAAATCCCAGCTGACATTACTTTTTCCATTAAAATACAAACTGAGGTATTTCTAAGATAATTTCCTTATACCCCAAAATCTTCACCGAAGTTTAAATGCACAGTTAATCTTTCTTTGTGTGAAAAGACACTAAATAGGGAAACAGACTTCATTTTGCTTCGGTGGGATTGCCAAGTAATTTTCCCATAGTCTTTTATGCTATTTAGATTGAGCTTCTTGTTACAAGACTTTATTATATGTCATTAAATTCATGAAACATTGATTCATCTCATGATACTGTGTGGCTAGGCGATAAAGTAGCAGATGAAATTCAGCATTGATAAGTACAAAGTAATTCTCTCACAGAAAAGCAGATCAAACTATACATACCTATTGAGGGGCTTGAAGTTAACCATTTCAACTCTGAAAGAAGATCTTTAAGACATCTTGATAGGATTAAAAAAATATTATCACCACATTTAGAAGCTATAGAAAGAGAGTAGTGGAATGATTTAAGAAAACACTTAAGGGGAAACCAGAAGTAGTTATACCATTGAATAGCTCTTTGGTATGCCACACACCTTTCTGAACTGCGGTAAAAAAGATACAGGGACAGGCAGGAAAGAGGGTCAGAGTTACAGAACAGCCTCCTCTCAAGACGACTGAAATAAATCAAGCTCCTTGGTCTAGAGATTCAGATATGACAGAAATCTCTGAAATCATGAGTGAAAGAGAGGACATGGGAAATACTTAATCAGCATTTTGAGTGATGGAACTGTAGAGACATCAATGTCAACATTCATATGGAAAGTTTAAAACCAAACTACATGCTTTTCCAAACAGTATCTAATTACTGAATCACTGGCAGAGGATATGGATGCCAAAGTTTACATGGTTTCAAAAAGTAACTAGACATACTCTTGGAATAAAAGGAAAAATTCATCAAGAGCAATATATATCCAAAGATACAATCTCTGGCTCAGGAAGTTGTTAATTTCCAAGCAGTGCAAGGCTAGTTGTGGTAGAAAAGTGCCTGTATACTGGTTCTCTTTCTTATACCTTTGCCTATGCATTTGGCCACTGTCAGACATGATGCAGGTCCATATCACTAAGATCAATGAGAGCATTTCTCACAGTAGTACTCCTGCAATATTAATAGGATAGCATCAACAGAGTAACAAAGTGGGTTTTGAACAGGTTATTATACTTTGTTCCTAGACTGTTGATTGGGTCACAAGTGGAGAAACTGACTGGAGATTTCTTGACATGGACAAGTAATTCTACTAAGAGCAGAGGATGACTGACAATTTGTTCTGGCTGAGAATTCACCCGGTGTGGCATGTCAGCCACTACTTAGACCACTGCAGTTCTCTTGCTCAATAACTAGCACAACTGCTGGTGGTTTATGCATGACCATTAGCTTGGTCTGAGAAGTATAAGGGAAGACATTATGGCTTTACCTTCAACTCTGAGGCACAACATTGGCTACTAAGCTGCCTGGTTTGTGCAAAGTGGAGCTACCTAGGCTTAACTATTTCCTGTGAACAAAACATCTGAATGCTTCCAGATATTTCTGAAAATCGTGCAGATTTCATATTGATGGAAAAGACAGTGTCTCAGGGCTGTGTTTCCAAACAGACAGAGTATCTGATATAAGCACAAAGATATCAAATATTGCCCTGGGATAATGCTGAGCGTACAATGAATTTAGGCTAATACGTATACCGAAGGCCCCAGGAGTGCTTGACCGCTCCCAGGTCTGGTTCTACTTGCCAGTTATAGATCTATACCATGCTATGCAAGGAAGGGCATCACATGTATGGAACATTTTCAGCTCCTTCACCCCTGTTTTTACAGGAAGGAGGCTCTTTGTGTCAGAATGGAATGACATTTACTCTAACAGGTCCTTGAATGCCCTGATATTTGAGATGTGCTGCTAAATTACCTGCTTTCCCATTCAGGTGTGGATGAGATGAGATGTTTTCAGACATGTAGTAGGAACAAACCAAAACGGGTAAATTTCATCTTCCGAGTCCTTCCATCAAAAATTCTGGTAAAGACAAGAGAGTTACACTCTGGGCAGTTCAGACATTTGTACTCCACATGTACGCAAGTAGATCATACTCCTTGGCTGGTGAGCATTTTATTATTCTGTGAAATAAAATCCGCTGTTTTCTTCACAAGTTTTGTCTTGGAGTGTAACTGCATTTTCTCTCTGTTTGTAGCCTATAGGTTTTACGTGTAAACACAACCAAGAAAAAAAATGTCAGCTTGCCTAATTAATAATTCATTGTTATTTCTTCTGTTTCAAAGCAAACTGATTCCAATTTTCTACTTCTTGCAGGGTATCCGGACCCATAACTAGTCTGGTAAAGGGATTTATTGATATCAGGTCTATTTTGAAGCATGTCAAATAGATGCTACATCGACACATCACAACACAACACATAAGAACTGAATTTAATAATATTTTTTCATACTGCAGAATTTTCAGAATCCCAGCAAAAGCCATCTATGCCAAAAATTATTTTTACTTGATTGTATGAAATATTTTTAATTGATAATCAGCTGCTATTAAATAAAAATTTGTGGTTGCACATGTATCATCTCAAGCAGCCATTCAGACTTCCGGATTCAGGACTCATTAGCTAAGATACACAACATAATCCATAGGAGGCGAAGTTACTGTCAATTAAGGGACCTCTAGTAGGTGTAATTATATGCATTTCTTTAGATTCTCAGGGAGGTTTTAAGAAATCTTTAAACAGCTTTTAGGTAATTAGTGTTCTTTAATGTAATTTCCTTTTGTCTCTACAATATCCTTAATTAACAGAGAGATCTAGAGAAATATTTTAAAAGAACAATACATTGGAAATTTTGGAAACATTAGATAAAGCTAACTTTACAGTTGTATTGAAGTCTTACACGTGAGAAATGAAATTGATCTAATAATTACAAAAGAGTTAAGTATTTAATAGAATGGAACAAAAAATAGTGGAATTTAGCATCTCTGAATAATGCAATGATGTTTACCTTTTGAAAAAAGATGATCTGCCTTTGTCTTTGTTTGAAAGGTTCTAAAATAATGTTCCCATTGGTATTAAGAGGTGGTAGTGCTTTGGTCTGTGAGGACACGGTAAGAAACCTGGCCTAAGCCAAACCATTAAATGTTGCCTGCTTTGCATACTGCAATCAAATGAAGAAATTAAACTTTTTTAATATGCATTTACTACAGATCAGTCTGACTTTATACTCCTAAAGCGAGACTTAAAACCATATGTTGGAAGATTCACTTTTCCAGTGAAAAAACGTAATTTTTTTTTGCCACCTGAAACTAAAAGGTATGTGAGTTTTTATGTCATAAGCAAAAGAGATAAACAGTAAAGAAGGAACTATATTTTTGCTTTTGTAATAATGAAAATGTAAGCTCAATGTTAGGTTTTAATTTCCTCAGTGAAAAGAAGAGGTGTTCTTGTATTTTATTTGGTAGCATGCTAAGGATGTTACAGTAAGGGATACTTCAGAACCTTAACCCTCCTATATCCTTCCAAGTCATGTTGCCTGTATTTCCCTCCAACGTTTCATCTTCTGCACTAACATTCAAATTTTTGAAGAAAAATAGAAGGTTCTTAATTAAAAAGCAGCTGAAGATGAAAGCATTCATTTATTTCATACTAAGGCTTTATAAATGGCATCTATTATTGTGTGTCTAAATCAACACTGCATAATAATTTAACACATTTATTGATTTTTCAGTTCCTCAGTAGTACTCTTCTACATAACTGGCTTGGAAATAGATAGCAAAGCTAAGAATACGTGCAAGCAAGTAACGGAAAATGGCATAGTGGCTCTTATTCTATGATCACAAGGTATAGAAATATTTGACCTTGTTTGGATACATTCCTTCCTTTTTAGCTCTTTATTAAGAGAGGCAAAACTGGTAAGAAGTGGAAGCTGCAATCTTGCCAAGAAATTAAGTCGTGTTGCCAAGAAATTTAATACTCTTGCCAAAACTAGTACAGAGCAGATACTATTTACCATTTGCAACAGCCTAAATTTACTCTGTTTTCCTGTTTAATTACAGCATGTTTTTCTCTTGACATCTGTAATTGGGATATTGCATTGTTAAGAAAAAGAAGGAAGGGGAAAAAGAGCAAAATTTTCCAGACAGAGAAGAACAATGAACAAATGAAAAAAAAAAATAAACCATGTATATACAGCCTGAGAGATTTTTTTTACATAGGTTTCAGGAAGATGTCCAACTGTCATTGTGAAAATCATTCATTTAGTATGTGAAAAACACACTTAATTATCAAAAAAATGTTTTTCTTGCACATGGTAGGAGGCCAACACATCAGTAAGGTGGGCTGGGAATGGATGAGGCCACCACTCTCAGTTCTGCTGCTGGGAACCACCATATCTTCCTTTTGGAATGAGATGAAGAAAACATAGTCAAAAGCACCACATTGATGTACTCAGGATAGGCAGCAAGACACAAACAGACAGTTATTTACACCTTGTTGGACAGACCAGAGGGAAGCTATGAATCTGTTTCTTAATAATAAACTCAACACTGGACTCCTTTATATTCATGATCCTAAATGTTTATTTAGTGGCTTGCTAACCAAAGTCTTTACTTTCTAGTGATGCCAAGAAAATATTCACAGGAAGTAGCAAATCTCTAAACTTAGTACTCTCAGAAAAGAATACCCACCTTATATGTGTGCTAAAAGCAGCATTAGCAAAGAAAAAGCAGAAAGATTCTTTTTCTTCTTTGTCAGAAAATAGTTTTAGAAGAAAGCAGGATAAGGACATGAATGTTTTTTATTTTGGACTGAGTAGATCTTAAAATAATACATTTGGTCTTTGAGTAATCATTCTGCAGAAGCCAGCATTGTTTGAATTGCTGTGTCTTGAAATTTTGTCAGATAATAAACCATACTAGTACAGTGAAAGTTCGCAGTAAAAATAATGTAAGAATCAAAGCAAGAGCAACAAACGAGTCATAACATCCATTGCTAATATATTTCTTCAGTTATTCACTAGGCTATGGATTTTTTTCTGTCATTTCAATTATACTATCTCCATTTCATTTTCCTTCCACTAAGAGGATTATAATTCCTTTCTAAAATTAATCTGTGGATAGCTGCATTTTGCTAAGTCCAATCAGTAAGGCTGATTTTACATATAGATTCATGTCATTTACATCAAGAAGAGCCCACAGATCAGTTAGCCTCTTGTCCTGTGTCACTTGGGTCATACATATTTTTCCACAGGTGTTAAACATATTAGTTGAGCACGAAATAGTATTTCATTTATTAAAGTGTAAAATTATGAGTCCATTTCTTTCAGTATATTGTTTACTACTTAGTCAGATTTGCAGTCACAAAATAAAGAAATAACTGTCAATTAATTACTGTTCAAGAAGACCCTTAGGATCATGTATACTTTGATTGGTTTTTTTTTTCTTTAAACTGTTTCTCAGGAGCTGGGGCAGGGTGTAACTATCTTCCATCTGTCAACATGTTTTTAAAATGTAACAGCAAAACTTCTGCATCTTTTTCATACCATGCTGTTGTGGTTTAACCCAGCAGGCAGCTAAAAAACTATACAGCTGCTTGCTCACTCCCCCGTCAGTGAGGTGGTGGGGAGAACCAGGAAAGGAAAAAAATGGTAAAATTCATGGATTGAAATAAAAATAGTTAAGTAGGACAGAAAAGGAGACAGAAGAAAAGGATGATCATGATGATGATAATAATAATAATAATTGAATATACGGAACAAGCGATGCTCAGCACAATCACTCACCACTCACTGAACAATGCCTAGCTAGTTCCCAAGTCACAGTTCCCCATGCCGGCCTCCCCTAAGCTTACATACTGAGCATGATGTCATATGGTTGGAAGATCCCTTTGGCCAGTTTCGTCAGCTGTCCTGGCACTGTCCCCTCTCAGCTTCTTGTGCACCCTCCCTCCCCACATTGCCATTGGCAGGACACTATGAGAAACTGAAAAGTCCTTGACTGCTTAGAAACAACTAAACCATCAGCATATTATCAACACTATTCTCCTTCTAAATCCAAATCACAACACTATACCAGCTACTAGGGAGAAAATTAACACTATCCCAACCAAAGCCAGTACACATACACTTACAAATTGCCTCGCTCGTTCTATTCACTGTTGCCTATTTGTACAGTGAAATATTCCTTATGCCATTTTTGTCCATTACACATCTTGGAAGCTCCTGTTCACTTCTTTGGTCTGTGAGATTTGTAAATCTATTTTAGACTCATTCCTTTCCCTCACAGTCTTCTATCCCATAGCTGCCATATCTTTCCAGACCCATATGTTTGCAGCTGGCTACATTAAGCATACATTTGACTCAACAAATTATAAATAATCCAATTTCTCTGTATGGTGGCTCTGAACTCATGGTGATTTATTACTCCTCCAGAGTTGCCTATGCATTTTATAATTAAAAAAAATATAATTAAAAAATTATAATTAAAAAAAAGTATTATTTCATCTTTATTCTGAATAACTACAGCAAATGTTGAAGGCTATTGAGCCTTTCCCACATTCCCTGACAATTCCATCTGACAGCAGCATCTGAAATACAGCCCTATTTTAAATATCAGAACATGGGGCTCTTATAAGTCAAATGCCTGGTGTCATTACGTCTAATAATCAAACCTGCAATTTTCTCAAACAATTAAACTAAACTGTTTGACAAGATGCATTTTCTAGGAAAGCATGTTGACTGCTTGGACTGTATACCTATTCTTTGTCTTATATTAATTATAGTCCTTCATTATTCATTATTTTTTTAATCCTGTATGAGCTTTCTCATTATTTTCCCCAGGCTAATGTCTAGCTAACCTACCCATAGTCATGTGGGTCACTGAGCACACACTAGCTGAATACATGCAGTGGCGTACTTCATTCATTTATATTTTCTCCAGCATCCTGAGGCTTAATTAAAATTGCTCACAGTGGGTCAGAGATCTCCTCTATCTACAGTTCCAGTAAAATATGGTGGTAATTTTACAATGTTTTCTCCTAGTAAAGACTCCTCAATTGCAACTGGAAAAGCTCTGATGGTATCAATTCAACTATAAAATACAAAATCTCACTGGATAAGTCAGTATGCTACTGCATTACTCTATAATATATAATATATCATTATATATTATCTATCTACCTATCTATATCTATATCTATATCTATATCTATATCTATATCTATATCTATATCTACTATATATAATATATCGTTAGGTTAATTTTTTGAACCTAATTCTCATTTCAAACCTTCTTTTCTAGTTCTTAGCCCATCTTTTTTCTTCCTTTTTTAATCCACAATTCTCTTAGTTTCCTTCATGAGTTTTTTTGTGGTTTTGCTTCCCCTAGTCCTGTATCTTCCCTATTCCTTTTGTTTCAAATTTCTGCCCACACTTTGTTATGAAATAACAAGTACTTTGAGCCAGAAATGTGCCCTGGTGGTTTAAATTTTATATTTTATTAATATTGGTCATTTGATTCTCCTTAAGTACATATGGATTATTCTAACTGCTCAACAACGTTGACAATGAGATCATGCCAGTGATCTGGAAACAAAAACTGGTGATACGTGATTAATTTTTATCCAGTCATTCCTTTAATGCCCAAAAAATCTGCAATGCTTAGGCATAATATTTTTTCTATCAGAAAAATGTTATCTATAAATTTTAGAAAGACTGATGTAGTGTTATGGAATATTGAAAGTTTTATGCAACTGATTTTCCAGTTAAAATCTTTCCCATGTAAGATAGCCAACAGATGCAGAAAAGTGAATACTTTTATGCATAAAAATTCTATTTTTCTGGTTTATTTCAATGTAACATGATGGTATCTCCTACAATTTCCCTCCAAACAGGATGTCATCCTCCCCTAATCAACTCTTGATCAAAAGTCCAGAAGTATAAAAAATCCTAAATGTGAACTTTCATATGTTCTCTAATGTAGCAACACCTGCCATGTACAGTCACACACCACACTGTCGAGCCTCTCAGGCTGTAACTTGCTGTTGCAACATCTCAGCCATGCAGCATGTCCCACCAGTATGTATATGGAAACATAGGATAAGGATGATAAAGTAGAGAAGCCACACATACATTAACAGAATTCTTAGAAACAAGTTAAATATCTATTGGGAATGACATGAGTGCAGTTGATTCTGTCTTGGTCTAGAGAAATAGATTGATGAAGCATTATATCACTTCTGTCCTTTGATTTTTAGTACACTGGCTGTTTTGGAAAAGATTTACACATGCTTTTCTCTGTTCTATCCTATAAAATTAACTCAATCTTCTTGCCACCAACTATAAAGCTTTCTTTTACATCTGCTATGACCAGATTACTGATCAAAATTCAGAATACACTGTGACAGGGCATTCACAGAATTGAGGGTTACATCATGCTTTATCTGTACTTCAAGTTTCTTCTTTTCCTCTCTTCAGTTATTAAATGCAGAGGTATACTGAGTTTTATCTGGTTTAAGTTAAGTAGACAGGTCAGATAATGTGTGGCATTTCTAAATCACTACACTCTGGGAACTTCTGAGACAGATAAAGTGAAGGGAGACCAGGTGAAGTTAATAACTGATTTATAAGCTTAGTAGAAATACTTCCATCATAAGATTATGTCAGAAATCTTGGAGAGGAAAAGTGAAAGAAAAAGGAGGAAACAGTAAAAATAAAACATACAAATTACGAATTCACATCAAGGAATGAAACTTATCTCTTTAACCACTGTGGTTTTGCTCAGGTCTCACACTAGCACAATGAATTGGTGCAAGAAATTAAGAATTACTTGACAATCAAAGAAGGAGGTATCAGCTAAACCTTATCCTCAAAGCTGGTAATTGGTGTAATGGCTTGTATTCAGGCTTTATCAGTCTGGCACGTCTTTTCTTCTAAATATCAGCCTGCCAAGTTAACCCTTAAGAAAATGTAGACAATAAGATTTGACCTGACTCCTGCGTTTCTATTGTAACTGTTACACAGGTTTTAAGTATTTTCTCATAACATGCATTCCTACAGCAAGAGATTGACAAGCAGGTACTACTGACTTTACTTCATACCAATTTTACTTTCTACATACACATATCTGCCCTTTCAGTCCTGAATGACTTCCCCACCATCATGAACCCAGTTATTTCCACCAGGTTATGTGAAAGCTTCTGTTATCAATACCACCAGCTGCAGTCTGCTTTTCACTGTCTGTGGAGCCTGAAGCAATAGGGGTTCCCAGAGCACACCCGGTATGCTGACAAGGGGATCTTCACAAAATGCAGCACAGGGTGGGAAAAAAATGTGGCTAAGGCTCTTTGTAGAATAGAGTATAGATGTTGATATGACAAAACTGGAAAACATCTCATTTAAAAAGTCCTAATATTTTTAATCTGATTGTTGTAACACTTGCCTGCTTTGCCCTGTTTAATATTAAGCATGCTTGTATATTTTTATTCATACATACGTACGCATAAGTTTTGTTCTGTTTTAGATTTACTTGCTGTATTCACAATCATCTCTTTCCTGAATCCCAGTACAGACTACAGCATGATTAAAATTTAGGACTTTATAATTATTGGGCTGTTCACTGTGTTCCTTTTCAAAGTGATGAAACTGTGTACAAAATTAACAGTTTTTTCCCTTTGGAAAAAAAACTTCAAAGTTTTATTAGCTATTTATGTCAGACTTCTAGGTCTTTCACCTTTTCCCTCTGCTTTTAAGTGCATTTTTCAGAAGCTAGGTGTCACTCATATCCTTAAACAAAAAACTTCACCTAATATTGACTGTGCATGGAAACTGAACATGAAAGTGTATAATTTCTGGGGTCACTTCCCTCAAGAAATAGAATAATCTTCCTTTTTCCAGCTCTTTGGTTTTCAGACTGTCATTTTCATTCAATGAGGTCACAGGATGAAAACTCCCTCATTGAAAACCTGCATAACAACCATAGTTATGTCTCTGCAGATGCACCATTTTATAGCCTTGCTCTGACATTTCCCTCTGCAACTTATCGGTTTACTGAGTTAGGTATTTACCTACAATGACAGCAATATTCTAGTGAAGACAGAAAACAATCCATCAGTTTACACAATTATTATGAAAATATTACACTTAAGTCAAATCAATATAAATAGGTGCAGATAAATAATGAATGTCTTTGCTCAGGTTATGATATGATGAAACATATTTTGTGAAGTGCAAGTGCCATCGTACAAGGGTATTATTAATGCAACTAGATAAAAATGGGTATTTCTGAGGATGCCAAATACTCTACAGCTCTTTGAGCTCTTTTTTTTACTACTCAATGGCTACTACAATAATATGTTTCTGAGAAAAAAAGATAATTGATTTTATCTTCGTCTCAGGGTTTTTTTCCCAATTTTCTAACCACTTCAACTAAATAAAGCATAGAGGTCTTTCCATCGCTAAAACAATTTATCTGGGTGCTTTTCTTAGTTTGGGGTGGAGGTGATAGTGTGGTTTTTTTTCTAAAAAGAAAGAATTATATGAAAACAACAAAACTCAGATTTTGCTGAATGGAAACAGGCCAAAAATGCATATAGCAAAGCATGAAGGGGAAAACTCAAAGTGTGAAGTCATATACATTTATCTGCCCTGAGATGAATGCTTTCTATATACTTGGACAAAACGGTGATGCTCAAGCTGATCAGATCATTAACTTGAAGCTACAGATACATATCTGAGCCTGAATGGATTTTCAGCCTCCTCTGTCAGCCATGGAACAGTTCCACAGGCAGATTCATTGCTCTTAGGTCACTACAAGTCAATAAAAGCCAATTTTGTTCAAGCAGTATCAGCTTTCTGTGTTAGAATAATATTGTTAGGTAAATTATTTCTCATTTGTTTCTCTAAGGAGTCTGCCTTAGGCCTCATGCATTTGGAGTAGGCAGCAAGTACAAGGAATGGAAGGGTGAAAATGACTGTCATGAGAATAATACTTTTCAAAATAAAAGAATTCTAATAGATTAATTATCTAAAATAGCAAATCTTAAACATGATCAAATCTTGGACATACCGCTCAATGGATTTTCCTGTGAGAAAAAAAGTTGATCTGAATCCTCAGAGCTTCCTCTGGTGAGGCAAGCGATGAATACTGATTTTTCTGGTGCTGATCTGTTTGATAGTACATTTTCAGTTTGCAGAAAAATGAGAGGGAAAGCTAAAGTAGCCTGAGCTCACGTCCTGCACAAATGAAAATTTGAAGAATGCTGAAAAAGTTAGTAGTGGGTAGCCTAAGAAAGCACAGAATCTTTTTAGGAATCTATCCAATAACCTAAATATTAAGACAATTTAGAAGCAATAGTAACAATGGACAAGTGATCAACTCCTATAAAATGAAGAAAGTTAATCCATAACTTTCTCACCCTGCTGCTTTATGTAATATCTGTTGATTACAAGAAAGCAAAGCAAAAGAAAGAATTTACGTAAGGTCTGTTGTCTCCTAAGATACAGGTTTTTTTCAAGACTGCTCTCTGGCAAGCTGCAGTTACTATTCTTTATTTCTCTGAATACCTATCTATATCACCAGCACACTGAGAAGTGTTCTAGTGCTTCTGGTCATGTGGGTTGAACAGGCAGATGAGAGAACTGAACATTCAAAGGATGTGTGCTCCAACATAGTGTTGGTCATTTTAAGGGGCATGTTGGGAAGTGCCGGGCTGTTTTGTTCTCTGTCTGAGAAACCTGTGTTTTAGGAAAAGACACTTCTCCCTGAGCATCAGAAAACCTCACAGATGCAGACTGCAGATCTTGCCAACACTCTAGATGAACTGCTGGGAAATAGGCTAAACCAGATCCTTGGTATAAATTGCTGGATGGAGACTCAGTAGGAGTCTATGAAATGACCAATCATGATGAATCAGAGTCCATGTAGATGTTAGTTCTCATCATGGGATTAAATCATGGAAAGAGAAAAGCTCAAGCTCTTGGTGCTTGCCTTTCCCTTTAGCTGGCTCTCTGTGGGCTGTGAGCCAGCACTAGTGGGGTAGATTGTTTTTCAGCTGGGCTTACCGGCATATATCCTGAGCACAGTCCCAAGCCCAGGTGGACTTTTTAAATCAGAGCCATAACAAGCCAGCTACGTGGAATGAGAATATCCTAAACAAGGAGTCAGCAGGTCTGAGCCTTCTTTCTAGGTACACTTTCATTCACTGTGTAGGGGAGATACAACATTGGGGAGAAAGAGTAGCAATGCAAAGGCTGAGGTTATAATATCAAACTATACTATAAGTACATCAGTTCAAACATCACCTCTTACAGAAGTGTAGCAGGCCATAGAGAATTCAGCCAGACAGAAATTATGCCTGGAACAACATCAACATGGCATACAATAAAAATTATACTACACTGCTCACAGGGGATAGCCATTTTACTATTTCCTCAATCTGTCTGTTTCTTCACCATGCTGCTTTTTGGACCAATTTAATGGAATTCATATTTCATTATCATTGCAGGGATCTGTAAATCTCTCTTCAGTTATTTAGAATCTGACAAACCCTTTCAAATTTTTATCCTAAATATCTGCAATCCATGTAAAGGCATAAAGACAGAACTTCATCCCACAAAATGTTACTATATTTCTGTAGTTTTTAAACTGAGCACCCCAAGGAGAGTTTCTACAATAGTCTTCATATAAAACGAAAAGAAAATAGTAACCATAAAACTGTTTACCTGTTAAAGTATCTTCTATTGATCCTGAAAAATAAGTTGATCAGAGAAATACAAAGTGTTTAAAATGAATTCTGGGTAAAGCACTGCAGACCATATTGGAACATAAAAGGTCCCCAAATAGGCATCTTTAAGAAGCAGTAAAGAAAAATACCTCACTAGAGAAACTATTTTAAAATAGTTTGTTTCCTTATTGAGGGAATAAGATATTATTATCCTGGAATGATTTAATTCACCCTAATTATATTCTCTTTGATATCTGCAGCTGTCTTGGAAGGAGATTTCTGGTATGTAAATCCAAGAGACATTTCTTATTGCATTTGAAACCCCAATGTGCTCTAATTTTAAAGGAATTAAAAGCTGCTCTCTACTTAGGCTTATTGAATTTTTCCGAGGACTATCACAATAATACAGTTTTCTGAGCATTGTTACTTATGTAGACTCCATTCACCCTCAGCTTACACCATGTATAGGTGTGCATGGAAGAAAGTATGTATTGATACTGCAGTCTTAGTAAAAAATCTTGTGCAGGTCCTTGATCACACATGGCCAGAAACAACTTTGTTTTGAAACTTAGTTTCAGGAGTCTGAAAATGGGTACCTCTTACATTAAGTCTACCAAAGAAGCCAGTACATTAGACACAGTTTTAGATTATCCCAGTACTACTCTATCTTAATGTTGTTACCTTTGGTCTAACAAAGTAAGATTCTTTTGCTTAACCCAACTTAATTCTAAACTATGTTCTCCTATGGTGTCAGCAGGAAGAAGGAAAATTATTTGTCTGCCCTGTAGCTCCTCTTACAGTTGAGCTTAAACAAATGTACAGCTGGATCATACAGTTGACCACAGGGGTATAAGAGGGAGGCTTGATTCCTGCCCTCTGTTCCCAAATCTCCTACACACTCTGTTATAACCCATAAGCTTTTGCAGAGGGGTAACACTACCAAAATTCAAAGGACTATCTTGTTGCCCTTTGGAAGGAACAGGTAGAAAGTTTAATCAGTGAATCCCAGTCTGCCATAGATTCTCAAGCCTCTTATCCTCAAGTTCTTAAAAATAAATTCTTCTTTCACTCACAGTTGCCTGTTTTGTCTTACTTCTTTCCATCCTGCTATGCTAGTTGCTGTGTTCCCCTTTACACAGTTCTCAAGCCTCTTCATGAACTGCACAGTGAGTAAAGGTTGCTAACTGAAGTTAAAAGTTTGGTTTAGTACATGAGTTCATGGAACTGAAAGTTCTTCTGTGAATGTAGCATTAGATGTGAAAATAAAAGAAAAATTGCAATGACATTAATATATATACTCCTGAATATCCTGAAATTAACTTCTGGGAATGGAAACTTCCATTCACAAAAGAAGACATCAGAAGTTATAAAAAAAATATTCAGCATCTAGAAGTAAATGGTATATTGGGAAAACAGATTAAAGCTAGAATATCTTAACTTTTATACATTTTTAGTGAAGGAAGCTTCATAAATTTTAAACACATGCAGGATTATTCTTCAGAGAGTGTTTCAAAACTACATTTAGGGAATGATCTGAAAAGAAATAAAACTCAGACATTTGACAACCAGTTGTAATGCACAAAGATCTCAGGCCTCAGAATTGAAATTGATTTCTGTTAAATTTTCAGTCTGAATTTCTCTTTCTCTTAAGGAAACAGGAAGACTTTGTGAGTAAATGTAAATATACAAAACCACCTTCAATTACAATTACTTGTAAAGCTGATAAAGAATGTAGAAAAATATAAGCACTCAACATCTGTGGGAAATGTTTCATTAAATAGTTAGTTTATTATTTTTCCTAAAATATTCCATATAATTGCATATGAACAAGCAAATGTTAGAACTACAGAGAAGTTTTAACTGATCCTAGAAATTTTGTGCTCTTATTAGAAATCTGTGATATAGTAGCAATATAATAAGATCTTCAGGTGAAAATGTGAACTCCATCAGCTACAGAAGTTCACTTTACATCTAAATAAATGTTAAAGCAATAAGCAAATTGGAAAGATTTTACTGGCTATAAAGTAATTTCTACTGCAATTTATATGTACATCTCAACAGAAAAAAAGTGAAAAACTTTTAATGGAAGCCTTTCAATTTTAAGTTATAATTTTGATGATTTATGGTGATGACTTTCTCCATTTGTCAGGGATCTCCTCTGTTCTGCATGACTTTTCCAAAATGATTGAAATTGACTAGCTTGTTCAGCACCCTGGATGCCATCCATTGGGTGCCAAGGACTAGTATAGATCAAGTTTTTAGATGCAATTAGAAGCAAAGAAGGAACTGAACACCTCAGCCTTCTACAGGCCTGAGGATGCTCTAAGGAAAAACTGAGAGCTGTGACTGTTTAGCTTGGAGAATGAGAAGTTTGGATGGATCTTATCACTGAGTATAAATACCTGATGGCTGTGGAGAAGAATGTATAAGACAGAACCAGTCTCTTCTTAGTGGTATCCAGAAACAGGATAAGAGGAAAACTAGTATATAAGAAATATAACAAATTCAATTTAAGCTGTTTTATTGTGAAGATGGTTGAACACTGGAACAGACTGGCCACAGAAGTTGTGGCATTTACTTGGAGATATTCAAAACCTTACTGGACATGATGCTGACTCTGGCTTGAGAAGGAGAGTTGGACTAGATAGTCTAGAAAGGTCCCTTTAAAAACTAGCCTGACATTCCGTGATTCTGTGACAGATGCTATTTAACAATCTCATACTGTCAGATGTGACTCCAAGAGTTCATGCAATAAAACAATGTCTATTCAGTTTCCGCTTTCATTTTATAGTTTTTGTACGTTATACGAATAAGTAGACTGGAATGCCCACATGTTTAAATTGGCTTAAGGGAAGGGTGGACTGTAACCTATACATGCTCTGCAATTGTCCCCTTTGGTGGAAGGAAAAATAAAGGTCTTGTATGCAAAAATTCACTTTAAAAAAGTCTTACTTGCCCCACAAGTCGTTCCATCTGTGTACTTGTCCATGACAGCAGCATTCCTCCAGACAACAGCAACACCTGATGTAAGGCAGGCGGGAATTCTTATTCAGCAGATATGTAAGTTTAATTTTGATTAAGATTTCACAGTACATATCTAGAGTCGCATGGCTTGTACTTTTCAAATCCCCACCGCAGACAGAGAGTCTTGCTGAGCAGACTAGTCTGCTTTAATCTCAGGCTCAGCAATTTACCAAAGATTACGTGATTTAGTGTGCATTTGTAAGCAAATTAGGACCTGATGAGAGCCTTTCACTTGTACGTGCTTTAGAAGGAGGAGGTAAAGGAGACATAATGACATCTTAAGCTGAATCCAGATATTTGGAAAACTACATGAAAGATCTTTGGCCATCTTTTTAAAAGTAGCCTGTTGCAGTGGTAGAGGGTAGTTAACAGGATCTACAGAACACAGACGTGTGAGAGAAAAGCAGGTGGGAAAGGTGCACAGATGCCTGAAAGAGAATTTAATTGAGATCTTCTTCACACCAGAGGGAAATAAAGATGAAAATGTAAAAAGAACTTGTTTTAATATGCAGCTCCAGTAGGATTCAAAAATATAATTGATTAATTAAATGTCATTCTTTGAAATGATTCCTAAAGACAGCCAGCAGTAGGCTTTGTGAAAACCATGGGTCTGGGATTATACAACAAAAAACCCCAATTAGTAAACATATTCTACACAACAAGGGAGATTCAGGTAAAATTAACTTATTTTTTGATGAAAAAAATCTTGAAAAGAGACAGAATCTGTTAAAATCATTGCGACAGAAGCTGTTAAAATCATTGCAACATCTCCGTGCAAGACTTTTCTTCATTGTTCATCAGCCTTTCATAGATATATACAATAGCGATATATAATAGAATTTTTTTAAGGATGGTAAACAAATCTGTCAAAAATGAGCATACATGGCATAAAGATGTGTGAGATTCAGAGACTAGACTTACAAACAAAATTCTAGCTTTGTGGAGTGGTGGGGAGCTGAGAAATTGTAGCCTGGAAGGAACAAGTATTAGCAATCCAAACTACTTGGCCATATTGTTACCTCATTTGTTTGGCATCCTGCGGTGCTGGGATTATAGGAAAGCCTGGTCGACAGTCATCATTCATCATGAATATTCTTGCTGAGAAGCAGCAGTATGGATTTTTACATACAAAAAAACTTTTTGGTCCTGTCAGCATTGTTGGTTTAGATATTTGTTATTGCAACTGAAGTGGTGAGAGAATGTTATGGGCTGAAGAATAAATGATTCTGTATGTGTGTACATATATACCCAGTAGACAGCACAATGAGTTTTTAGCACAAACTGATCTGTTCTGGAGGCATAAGGTAATATATACACAGCAGTAAAGGTGAAAGTAAGATACTAATTCCAGGCCTCCCCTGTGTGCTCAGCTGTTCTCTAGGATTATTGTGGTTTGCTATATTTGACATGCAGTTTTGAGTACTAGAAATTCAATGCAGATTCATACTTGTTCTCAGTCTTTCTTAGTGTTCCTATTTTATTTTATTTTATTTTATTTTATTTTATTTTATTTTATTTTATTTTATTTTATTTTATTTTATTTTATTTTTGACAGCTTTGGTCTGCTCTGCATAAGGCCATTTTTATTGCATGTTGGCATAGTAGCCTGGCAAGTGTCTTAGGAGGTTTTGGCTTGTGCACAGTAGTACAAAGTAAGCTGTACAACGATTATTACATAATTCAGCATGTGGTTCCAAATCTATGAGGAAACATACTCAGTCACATAAGGAAACAAAACATTTTCAAGGGGTTAGAAAATGCACTCATTTCAGTGTAATTTAAATGATTTACTGGGACCAATAGGTTATTTCTTCATTCAGAATTTTAAAGGCAAATTAGCTAGTGATAAACTTGAGACAACTTGAAGTGTTTATCCGAAATATACCATATGGGACTGCTAAGCCTCTCTACACAACTGATCCTAGCTTTTGTGTTCCTTAATAGCCTTGCTTTTTGCAGCTCACTGTTAAAAATACAATTTTCAATTCCAGATATTCCTCTTAAAGTGCTCAGGCTTCTATATTACCTTAATTCTCGCAGGCCAGGTATCTAAAAGCAGATATTCTATAAACTGTACAAGCCACACAGAAAATTACAATTTGCAGACCCTTATGTTATAATATTGGCTTTTTTTTTCTCTTTAGTTCTAGAGGTAGGATTAGGAAAAACAGAGGTCTTACAGTTCCCTTAAGAATTGTTCAGGGTACATTTGCCAAGGTGGTAAATCATAGAATCATAGAATAACCAGGTTGGAAGAGACCCACCGGATCATCGAGTCCAACCATTCCTATCAAACACTAAACCATGCCCCTCAGTACCTCGTCTGCCCGTGCCTTAAACACCTTCAGGGAAGGTGAATCAACCACCTCCCTGGGCAGCCTGTTCCAGTGCCCAATGACCCTTTCTGTGAAAAATTTATTCCTAATGTCCAGCCTAAACCTCCCCTGGCGGAGCTTGAGGCCATTCCCTCTTGTCCTGTCCCCTGTCACTTGGGAGAAGAGGCCAGCACCCTCCTCTCCACAACCTCCTTTCAGGTAGTTGTAGAGAGCAATGAGGTCTCCCCTCAGCCTCCTCTTCTCCAGGCTAAACAACCCTTTGTAAAGTTCTTGTCTTATTCTTCTACTGGAAAAAAAGGAGGCGTAAGATCAATTAAAAGCAGAAACATAGTAGAAAATTTCAAATTTCACTGAACTACAGGCATTGTAGGAAGGTTCAAGGCAACTGGGATAGCGTTTTTGTCATATGTAACACGCACGTATACATGAGTCTGAACATTTACCAAAATATGTACATTTTTATATATGTGAATATTTACATTACACATTTGTGTACGTAAAGATCTGGAAACTGCATATAAATAGTATATAGAGAAATATATATACTTAAACGCCCCTCTAGCCTTCTTGTTTTACCCTGTATAATAGTCATCTGAGTGCAAACAAAATGAAGTATCCATGAATCTTTCATGTTGTCTCAATTTATGATGATCAATATGGAGAAAAAGCTATACTATTGTCAGTCACAAATCCAATAAGCAGCTGATAATATTTCCGTGGTAAATGATCCATTATGTACATACACATACAGGCACACATGCATTCAGGAAACTTCTAAGCTGTTAATGCTAAAATAATTTTCTAATCTAATGACTTTGAAAGACAAGTAGCTGCAGCAGTACTTCCTGTCTTCTAATTTTCATTTCACTGGACTAGTGGGACACAGAAACTGAGGTAGCATTTCAAGTGAAGTCAACATAAATATGAATATTAAAGTACTTTAAATAATATTTTGTAAAAGATGTGTTCAGTCAGACAGTTCACTTTCTTCTACCTATTGACAAAAATTAGTGCATTTGGTAAGAAAAAATGTCTTTTCCAGATACACAGATTTCTTTGATTCAAATAGTTTAAGCAAAGGCTGAATAAGATATATCTTTTTTCACCTCCTTCAACAGAAGTTTATTCCTGTTGTTTTTTCTTCAAAATTTCTGTTTAAAGAAATATAATTTAAATTGGTCTAATATTTTGAAGCAGAACTTTTGTAATTTTTCAAAGAATAACAGATGGGACAGAGATTGAAAGTGTGGATGTGTGCCAGTTATTTTTCCTCACCTAACACCTGATTTACATATGTAGGGCACAGGAAGAAAAACGATGCAAAGGACAAAACAGAAGTTGCTGAAAGTATAAATTGCACGCAATTGCACCACATAATAGTTTCTAAATTCCACATTACACTTTCTATACTCTCCTGCTTAATTTCTTTTATATTACTATTTTCTTTCTCTTTTCTCTTTGATAATGCAAATTCATTCTCTAGCCAGAGCTAAGAAGCTAAAAAGATTTAGGTCATGATTAAATGCTTCAGTACCAATGCCTATCAGTAGATGCAAGTCTATGAAAAGGATTGTTTCTCAGTTATCTACAAGGATATCTGATTCCACAGCCTGTTTTCATTTATTTAAGAGACATTCAGTGGAAAATAATTGTTTTATAGTTTGTACATCTAGGAATTGTAAATGGAAAGTTATTTCTGCCTTAAATTTGCAGTAGGTGGAGCATTTGTTATTTTGATTGGATATTAAATAGTGGCAGAACAGTAAATTTATTTTCTTTAAGTAATCAAGAATGAGGTGATTAGTTAGAATGGGTTTGTCACTAAGTTGAAACAAGCTGAATTACATAGAATGGTCATAGCTTAATCATGGGCTGATAAAATGCCTATGTCTTAACCTCTTCCACTGATAAGGACAAATCAAAATGACCTTTTACCCAGCTGTGATTACTGGATACTATTTCCTCAAGGAATTGATATATACTTCTTAAAAATTATTAGAAATAAAGCGTATTACTTTCAAGTAGTGTACATGGTTAAAGCGTATTACTTTCAAGTAGTATACATGGTTAAAGCGTATTACTTTCAAGTAGTGTACATGGTTAAGATGAGAATCAGAAGCAAATGCAAACCATCAAAACTGCCTGATCATATTTTGAAATACATGGAAATTTCTAAAAAGTTAAATTTGTAGCTAACTACTTCTAGGTAGCTATTTCATATCAGCCCATACATACACTGTAGTTAGCATTGTAATAGAATCATAGAATCATAGATTCATAAAATCACCAGGTTGGAAGAGACCCACCGGATCATCGAGTCCAACCATTCCTATCAAACACTAAACCATGCCCCTCAGCACCTCGTCCACCCGTGCCTTAAACACCTCCAGGGAAGGTGACTCAACCACCTCCCTGGGCAGCCTGTTCCAGTGCCCAATGACACTTTCTGTGAAAAATTTTTTCCTAATGTCCAGCCTAAACCTCCCCTGGCGGAGCTTGAGGCCATTCCCTCTTGTCCTGTCCCCTGTCACTTGGGAGAAGAGGCCAGCACCCTCCTCTCTACAACGTCCTTTCAGGTAGTTGTAGAGAGCAATGAGGTCTCCCCTCAGCCTCCTCTTCTCCAGGCTAAACAACCCCAGCTCTCTCAGCCGCTCCTCATAAGACCTGCTCTCCAGCCCCCTCACCAGGTTCGTTGCTCTTCTCTGGACTCACTCCAGAGCCTCAACATCCTTCTTGTGGTGAGGGGCCCAGAACTGAACACAGTATTCGAGCAGCGGTCTCACCAGTGCCGAGTCCAGAGGGAGAATAACCTCCCTGGACCTGCTGGTCACACCGTTTCTGATACAAGCCAAGATGCCATTTTCAGTCGGCTGTCAACCAACACCCCCAGGTCCCTCTTCTCCAGGCAGCTTTCTAGACAGACTTCTCCTAGTCTGTAGCACTACATAGGGTTGTTGTGCCCCAAGTGCAGGACCTGGCATTTGACCTTCTTAAACCTCATGCCGTTGGAGTCAGCCCAGCGGTCCAGTCTGTTCAGATCCCTTTGCAGAGCCTCCCTACCCTCCAGCAGATCCACGCTTCCACCCAGCATAGTGTCGTCTGCAAACTTGCTAAGGGTGCACTCAATGCCTTCATCCAGGTCGTTAATAAAGACATTGAACAGGGCTGGACCCAGCACTGAGCCCTGGGGAACCCCACTTGTCACTGGCCTCCAGCTGGATTTCACACCATTTCCCACCACTCTCAGAGCCCGGCCATCTGACCAGTTTTCCACCAAGGAGAGCGTGCGCCTGTCCAGGCCAGAGGCTGACAGTTTCTCAAGCAGAATGCTGTGAGAAATTGTGTCAAAGGCTTTATTAAAATCAAGCATCACAAAAAAAAAAAAAGGAAGATATAGGTGCTTAAACCAAGACCACACATTGCTGACACAGGACATAGTAAAAGCAGATATGGCAGCTACGTACTGTTAGAAAATATAGTTGCAAGAATCTGATATCTTAAGTGGTCTTCTACCTGAAGACAAACTTTTCGTCAAATTTCATTTCTTTAGGACTCTGAAGATGTCTCAGTGTGGGCCAGAAGGTTCATGACAGGAGAAGGGAGTGGGAGGAAATCTGACTCCTAGGCACTATGTGTGGGGTGATGACAATTTTGGGTTCAATTTCTTAATCTGTTTCTGTATTTTGCGTGATACAGATGCTGTACTAAAAATACAGCACTACTGTAAAGTCACAGCCCTGATGATTTTCTACCTTCAATGGGAGCAACTTTCCTTAGATCTCTACAAATAATATTAATTAGCTGAAAGGTATTCCATAGCTTCACAAAAGACAGGAAATCTGAATGGGCTGTTCAGTCTTTGCAGCCCCAAAAAAAATCAAGGGCGAACTAGAGTAGGGTGCAGGACAACCTCCCAAAGTACAGTTTAGTACAAATAGTCCTTCCCATGTAACAATAAATGGTTTCCAAACCCTTGGACTTCTCTTTTCTCTGATAATTGTCACTGGATTTCTGTCATAGCAAGGATATTTATCTGAATTTTGTTTTTCCATGAGGACTTTTCTAAGGTTCTCTAAGAAATGCAGATAAGATGCAGATGCAGCCCTTGCTCAACCTAGGAAACATATAGCTATTTTATGGGCTATTTTATGGGAATCAGCTAGCTTATAATACAGTCTTGAAGATTTGTGACTGTTGCCTAGGGACAATTCTGTTGATTAATTCCACTGTATTCTTGGTCATCAAAACAAGTCACTGGCAGCTTGAGCTTCTGGTCTGCATATGCCCAGGCACCCCAGAAAGAAAAAGTTTTGTCCACATTATTAATGATGCATTCACAGGAGAGATGGAGTGGGCCCTTAGTAGCAGTCTAGTTTTGCTCATTGTGTTGCCGTACTATTGTAAAAAAAAAAAAAAAAAAAGAGGAAAAAAGGAAGTTATGTGCCAGCATAGATTAAAGGATACACAAAGATATTTCTTGAATTGTTTCCTCTTTCTTCTCCTTAGAGGCTATGGAAATCTTTCCTTTAAAATAGAATGAGTTAGTGTCTGCATGCCTACATAGGCTTTTTCTATAGTTTTCTATTCTTTTTATGTCTCAGCAGATGCCATCAAGTAAGCAAATCACACATTTGTATTTGCTCAGCAATTCCAAAACCTTTGGTTCATTTCTTCTTTTCCCACTGCTCTCAGCTCCCCTGTTCAGAGCGTGTTCCTCAGGGGTGCCGCTTAGGTTACGTTCAACACTTGTGATGATTTATCAGGAAGTCTAACACCCTTATGGTATAGAGGATACATAGAAAGCATACTAATGGAAGGAAAATGAGAAATGCACAACCAAAACACCCAAAGGCTTTGGAAAAGATTTTTAAGTAAAGCTAGGTAGACAAAGACATAAATATCTTAGGGGAAAATAACCTATCTAAGAGAAAAAAATATAATACACAAAGGAAGACAGGCAAATCTCATGATATGAACATCTGGCCTTGTTTCCTGCAATCTTATGTGCTGGACGTTCAACAAAAGCACAGTGTTCATAAGCTCAGGAAGAAGAAGAGATTGTCTAAGGCTTTGAGTGTGGAAGAAATCTAATATCTTTATTCAGAGTGCCTCTAGGTGCCTGCCAAACATAATCATTAACCCCCGATAATATAGAGATAATATTTCAGGTGAAAATGAATGCAAATTGAATGCAAGGCTGGAAAAGTTGCTGGTTATAAACATACTTGTTAGAGCATTGGGTAAAAGAGCACTTGAGCAAATTGCATGAGAAGTCTATCTGATAAAAATCACTTGTCCTTGAGCCAGACAAAATATGGACTTATTGTCTTAACCTCTGCCCAGGAAGAAAAGCCTGCAAACAGATACCAAAGCTGTCAGCATGACCCTACTGCGACAGCTTATTCCCAGTCTCAGTTAGCAACAAGACATGTGCTCCCTAGTTTTTGCATCTCACTGTTATTGCCTGAGGTCTAATACTCTCCACTGAAGACTTAAAAATCTAGGATGAAGGTGATGGTTTATAATGTCTTTGAATGAGAAAGGTGGTAAGGCAGACTGCAGATGCCAGCCAAGAAGTTCCATGATATTAACACTAAAAATTGAGTGGCACAGTAAACCAGCCAGTACTGGGAGCCACAGCAGTCTCCTGGAGGGAAGCTTGGGAGAACAGAACAGCTCCGAACCATACAGATGCTGCAAGTGCCCACTCAGCATAAACTGGTGCTGGTGAGGAAGACTTCAGAACTCCTCAGGGCCACGAAAAGGGGAAGGGCTGGTGTGCTACCTAGGGCTTCCCAGGGCAGTGGAACTCCAGAGAGTGATGCAACCTATAATAAGACTACTGACACTGATTTTTCACTTGGCAAGACAGAGGTTTGTTAGAGACTGCTAACTTCAGAGATGGGCAGTTCTGTCAGTTTCTTCTTGCCATGGGTGGTCAGCTAGAACCTGAATAAAAGAGATTCCTGGCAGTTCCAAAGTAACACTAACAGAATATTGGGTATCTTGTATCCTTCAGCCTCAACTCCTTCCACAAGCAACATGTCCTGCTCTACCAGACTGCACCTTCAGGGGATCTCCTTTCTCTTCTCAGTCAGTTCTACCTTTTCTTGGTTACATCGAATTCAGGGCCAGAATCAGTAATATCATTAAGGCATGAATAATTTATATCCACTAGGACTGGTTTTGATCTCTCACATGAGTCTATGAAAGTCACCATTTTGTAAACTCAGCTCTCAGCTTTGCATAGCTATTCTGCCACTCAGTAACAGTTGGAGTCACAGGACAATATATTTTTCTTTTTAGTATCTCAACTTTCTATGTTCTGTCAATCAAAACTTGATTCTGTAGACAGATCTTATCCTTTGTTGATACTGTAGAGAGTTTTGCCCCACTGTTTTACTTCTCACCTTCCCGCATGAAGTCAGTTCTAGAATACCTATCCCCTGTTACACAAAACAAAACATGTACTGGACTTGATTCATAACATTTCTTTTAGATTTTCAGCTGTTTATCTTCACTGGCTTCTGTGTAATTAGTGCTGTTTTACATCACTTTGAGTATACCTTCACCAGCCATCATTCCAGACTTCAAGAATCTCTTCTGAAATCTCCCCCAGGTATCATTGTTAAGTTAACCCACAGCAGCAGTCAGGTTAGACAACCTGATTCATATTAACAATCAGTTTTTCCTTCATCTATTTAATAGCTCATCAAGTTTAAAAGCCAGATTCCTCATTTACTTTTTACATTTCATCCAATTCATACTAGTAACATCTCCCTGTAAAAATGAGATAACGTGCTGTAAAGTTAAAAGTGCACCAATGTGCACTTTACTGAATGTCTGCATTATGGGGGTTCTGCATGTCATAGCTGCTGTGCTACAGAAGATGACTTGAAATAAGCCCTCTAACTGATCTACACATCAAATGCTCTGAAAATGTAAAAGAGGGGCTTAGACTGTCAGTAGCTAGGCTAGCTCACACTCTATTGTCCCCAGCCTCATTTCTTTAATGTCCATGGTGATAGCATTTGCTAAAATTCATCTGCTGTCAATGTCAATGGATCTTTAACAAGAACTCTAACAAAAATTCACAGCTCATTGTTGGAAAGTTTTCTTATCATCTTGAGTATAGTGTCCCTAAAGCAGTGTCAGAGTGTTTTCGCATAATATCTGTTGGGTCATTTGTTCTGCCCATTTTCATATGAAACAGGCCTTTTCACCAACACTGGCTGTCGCAGAAGTTCACAGTGGTTATAGAGGGTAAAAGGTTGGGAAACAGTTGCAGTGTGCTGCAAGCTTTCAGAGAACAGATGTTAGTTAGACATAAAAAAAATAAACTTGTCTCAACAGAGCTTACCTTACAGACATCCTTTGGCTATTAAAAAAACTATCCTTGACTCCTGTTCCCCATCAAATAGAATTAGTTTGTTGTTTAATTCATGTTTGATCTAACAACACTGAATTTAATACACTTAAACCAGGGAAGAATTTGGACCTTGGTCTTGAAAGCATTCTTTCCCCCTGTGTGAAGCAAAAACACCATATGGTGAGTCCTTGGCTTGATATCCATAGCTGAGCCTGCTATCATTCCTTTCTGATTCTGTTGGTGGAAAAGGTTAAAGCCTGCAGAGCTGGTTCAGTCAATGCCAAACCTGCAACAACAGGGGGTGAAAAAGGAGTTAACAGGGAGCTTCATGCATCTGAACCCTGCTGTGCATTCTCGAGGGGCTGCACATTATACAGGCTTAGCTGCTTACTGTTTATGAAGTGACGGAATTGAGCCCCACGGAGAATCAGAACAATCTTCCTTTAAAAACTGTTCAGTTATTCCTGTATTTCAGTCTGTGAGGCATCCTTCCTCAGAAATTCTCAGAAGAGCATCAGCACTTGAATAAGCTCCCCTTTACACCATCTCAACAGGAGACCTTTGCCATAGAGTTTGGTCACCAGTAATACGGCAAGGAGTTCAGGAGCTCAGTGAAGTGGCTTTGTCATAGTGCATGATGTATTCACAGAAAGCCTGAGGATTTTCACTCAAAAATTCTTCTTCCAGTTCTGAATCTGCAAGCAAGGAGAGTGCAGGTAGCAGTATAACATATATATGAAATTAATTGTCCAAAGAATTTTTGCCCTGCACTGGTAAAAACCTGAGAGAAGTGGGTTGCATTCTTTCATGTTGCAAACTCAGTAGATTCGCTAATCTGAACATGTCAATGTTTTTGAAGCCTTTCCATTAGTTTCCTCTCTAACACCATACCTAGTACAAACACTTTGCCATGAACTGCAGAGCTGCAGCTTTGCTTTCTGCTACCTGCCTTGTAGGAGGATTAACCTCCTGTTTGGTCAGTCATGCCAACCTTTGACTCACGGTTTGTCTCAAGCATCTCTCCAGTTTCTCTGCTGAGCCGCACATGGAAAATTGTTTTCCAATTAAAAATGTTGAGTTGATACTTTCATCTCTTTCTCATCTCTCTCCAACAGATTTAGAAGGCTTCCACTCTTGGATCTCAAAATACTATATCAAGATTGGTTTGTATGTCAACATGGGTTTGTATATAAAAGAAAGATTCAAACACCCTTATATAAAAGATTTATATTGTTTTATCCAAAGATTTAGCAAGGATTGGGTTTATTTTGCAAATAATTTTAGTGGTTCAGCTGGAAATCTGTTCTTTTGGAAATTTTCTACTGTTTCAGATCATGCACTTGTCCCAGCTGAGTTCAGAGTCATAGGGAGAGCTTTTAAATCTTCCTGTATCATTAAAGTTCACAGAGCATTTATGGCAGAAGAACCATTAAAAGATTTATTTTGATCTTACTGATGGGGTTGTTTTCTCTTGTTTTTAATAATTGATGAGGCTTTTTTCCTGCAGAACAAGTTTATACACTTGCAGTATGGCACAATGCAAATTTGCAAAGCATAGCTCAGCTCTAGAGATGTTACATGCCCTGGGTCCCTCCTCAGTTGAGGGAGAGAGGCAAACTTGTCTGGAAAGCAGATCTAGAATAAGACCCAGTTTTAAGACGTCTAAATACTCTCCTGAAGGAACTGTCTCTGCCAGCTGACAACAGGAAAGGAGGTTAAAATCTCCAGTGCTAAAGCTAGCCTCCATGGACACCCTCCTCTCCTGTGGCTTCCTACTGAACAGCCACATACTTTCTATTTCACAGATTCCTGCCTCATTGGGTGAGCTGAAAGAGAGAACAGGCTACATCAATACTTATTTATTTCCCCTGCCAGCCTCACTGTCAACCTGTGATCTTCTGCTTTATTTACTGCCAAATGTTCAGACTCTGCTTTGAGAGCAGAAAAAAATATTATTTACCAATTTGCTTGTGAGATGAGATGGTGGGATTATTCTCCTTTTACTACTCAGGACATGAAGGGCAATGAGATTACGGTCATGAAAGAAAAGAAAACTATAAACACATTGAGCCATACATGAGCAGGGTTTAAATGTTCAGAGCAGAGCTGCTCTGTCTGGAGAAGTAGTTGATAAGAGTTATGGTGTTTTCACTTGTTATACGGACCATTATCAGTGGAGAGTGAGGCCAACATCTTAGCAGAGGATTTCCGAGCTATGATGACAGATATGTCTCTGGTACATGTGGATCCATTTCTGCACCTGGAGAGATACTTTTGCTCCTCCGCGCTTCCCCATCCCTTTAGCTTATCTCTGCCTGGTCCTCTTGTGACCACTCTAGATAATTTCTATCTACAATCCTGTACCCCATACCTTCTTCTGCAGATCTTTATTCAATTCTTTGTATCCTTTATACATCTCTTTGCACCCTGTCTCCTATTTTCAGCCTCGCTATCCTAGTTTCACTGTATATTTCCCTCTCCCAGCATACTTCTTGCTCCTGTGTAGACCTTTTGCCTTGTAAGGCTACATTTCCCCTACTAGGCTGCTGTACTTTCTCTTGGCCT